>NW_028123521.1:0-435369 GCF_965194805.1 Balaenoptera borealis
CCACTTGACTCACTTACAGAGAGATATCAATACATAGCTTTGAAGATTCTTCCTAGTCAGATATATTCTTGGGCGGTGAATAGGGGGTTTTTGCGTCCAGTTCACTGAGCAAGGAGTAGGTCTTGTCTATTACATATTGGGTTTATTGAACGGTATCTGAGCTAATTTGAAACCCTTGTTTTCTGCCTCACCCGACCTTACCTTTCCCGTTAAGCAGCCATAGTGTGTTTTGTAAACGTGTGTCTCTGTTCTGTTTTGTAATTCAGTTCAAGTGTAGCGGTTTTTACATTCCCTCTATAAGTGATATCTTATGATAAGTGTCGTTTTCTGGTTGACTTATTTCACTTAGAATCGTCGTACCTAAATCCACTCATCATGCTGCTACTAGCCTTATGACGTTGATTTCCTGGCTGAGTGATATTCCATTGTACATAAGGACCACAACTTCTTTATCCATTTTTTTCTTTCCTGGGATATTTAAGGTGTAACGAAGTGGAGGTTCTTGTCAACAGAGCAGCCCTAAACTTTGGGGTGCCTGTGTCTTGCTGATTTTTACTTTTCCCAATTTATACACCCATGAGTGGAAGTGCCCTATGCTCTCTAAGCTGAGTTTTTTAGAGGTTTCAGGACACACCGTACACTTCTCCAGAGTGGCTGTTGGCAATTTACATCACGCCCATCAGCGTAGCAAGGCTCCCGTTTCTCCATGGCCTGTCCTGCATTTCTGGTTTTGACACTTTATTCAGCATGGCCCTTTTGACCGATGGGAAGCGAGACTTCTTTGTAGCGCTGATTTGCCTTTCCAGGTTGCTTGGTTGGCCAAAAAGGGCGTATGCGTTTTTTCCTGAATATATTCAGGAAAAAACGCATACGCCCTTTTTGGCCAAGGGCATCATGGTCGAGGTTTTGCCGCCTTTCCTGTGCTTTAAAGGCGATTCGAATCTACCTCCTGAAATCTGTTTCCTGCAATTCTGCCTTGCTTTCAAATCCTCTTCGTTGCCTTCCCTCAATATATTTGTGGACAAGAGTTATCATTTCTAACTCTGCAGGTTTGTGAATTGCAGTGCCCCTGAGCTCCATTTTTCAACTCGCTTTCTTCGGAGCTGGCCGCAAAAGCGCAGGATTGCTTCAGGCCCTATTCTGGTTCCGGGCGG
Source organism: Balaenoptera borealis (assembly GCF_965194805.1). Classification (NCBI taxonomy): domain Eukaryota; kingdom Metazoa; phylum Chordata; class Mammalia; order Artiodactyla; family Balaenopteridae; genus Balaenoptera; species Balaenoptera borealis. The sequence goes on from NW_028123521.1 coordinate 1,155, forward strand.
CAGGCTGAGCCTGTGGTTAATTCTTCTTCCTGATGGGAAAATAGAGTGACCTGTGCCTGTCCCAACACCTAGAGCTAGTCTCTCATTGGTTCCCCCTCTTCCCGTTCATCCTCAGGACAAATTGCAACCTGTACGGAACAGGAGGTTAAAGGTGCTGATTCTCCACGGAGGGAGATTGCTACTAACGCGGCTGGAATGGCGAACCCGAGCACAAGGAGATGAGAAATGAGGTGCGTTTTAGAAACCTTTCCCGATCACACGGTGTACCATCTTCTGGGTTTCTCATGCATGTTTTCGATGTAGGAAGATGCCCTTGAACCTGGAGATTTGGGACCCATGGGATGGGTACCACGCAGTGTTACTTTAAAGGGTTTGCGTTTGCTCACCCAACCTCACCAAAACTCTCAGCCCCAAGAGTGTCCACCCTTATGTCTCAATCAGCTGTGGGTCTAGAGATGGTCAATCCAGGTGGCATCACAGCCCCTGAACGAATTTTGTAAGAATTTCTCTCTCTTTCACTGTCTTTGTTTCACGGGATTTTAAAAGTAATTGATTTTTATAATGGGGTTTAGCTGCTTTTCACTGCTCTGTTTATGCTGCTTTACACCCACTTGACTCATTTACAGAGAGATATCAATACATAGCTTTGAAGATTCTTCCTAGTCAGGTATATTCTTGGGCGGTGAATAGGGGGTGTCGAGTCCAGTTCACTGAGCAAGGAGTAGGTCTTGTCTATTACATATTGGGTTTATGGAACGGTATCTGAGCTAATTTGAAACCCTTGTTTTCTCCCTCACCCGACCTCACCTTTCCCGTTAAGCAGCCATAGTGTGTTTTGTAAACGTGTGACGCTGTTCTGTTTTGTAATTCAGTTCAAGTGTAGCGGTTTTTACATTCCCTCTCTAAGTGATATCTTATGATAAGTGTCTTTTTCTGTGTGACTTATTTCACTTAGAATCGTCGTACCTAAATCCTCTCATCATGCTGCTACTAGCCTTATGACGTTAATTTCATGGCTGAGTGATATGCCATTGTACATAAGGACCACAACTTCCTTATCCATTTTTCTCTTTCCTGGGATATTTAAGGTGTAACGAAGTGGAGGTTCTTGTCAACAGAGCAGCCCTAAACTTTGGGGTGCCTGTGTCTTGCTGATTTTTAGTTTTCCCAATTTATACGCCCATGAGTGGAAGTGCCTTATGCTCTCTATGCTGAGTTCTTTAGATGTTTCAGGAAACACCGTACACTTCTCCAGAGTGGCTGTTGGCAATTTACATCCCGCCCATCAGCGTAGTAAGGCTCCCGTTTCTCCATGGCCTGTCCTGCATTTCTGGTTTTGACACTTTATTCAGCATGGCCCTTTTGACCGATGGGAAGCGAGACTTCTTTGTAGCGCTGATTTGCCTTTCCAGGTTGCTTGGTTGGCCAAAAAGGGCGTATGCGTTTTTTCCTGAATATATTCAGGAAAAAACGCATACGCCCTTTTTGGCCAAGGGCATCATGGTCGAGGTTTTGCCGCTTTTCCTGTGCTTTAAAGGCGATTCGACTCTACCTCCTGAAATCTGTTTCCTGCAATTCTGCCTTGCTTTCAAATCCTCCTCGTTGCCTTCCCTCAATATATTTGTGGACGAGAGTTATCATTTATAACTCTGCAGGTTTGTGAATTGCAGTGCCCCTGAGCTCCATTTTTCAACTCGTTTTTTTGGGAGCTGGCCGCAAAAGCACAGGATTGCTTCAGGCCCTGTTCTGCTTCCGGGCGGCAGGCTGAGCCTGTGGTTAATTCTTCTTCCTGATGGGAAAATAGAGTGACCTGTGCCTGTCCCAACACCTAGAGCTAGTCTCTCACTGGTTCCCCCTCTTCCCGTTCATCCTCAGGACAATTTGCAACCTGTACGGAACAGGAGGTTGAAGGTGCTGATTCTCGAAGGAGGGAGATTGCTAGTAAAGCGGCTGTAATGGCCAACCCGAGCACAAGGAGATGAGAAATGAGGTGCGTTTTCGAAACCTTTCCCGATCACACGGTGTACCATCTTCTGGGTTTCTCATGCATGTTTTTGTTATAGGAAGATGCCCTTGAACTTGGAGATTTGGGACCCATGGGATGGGTACCACGCAGTATTACTTTAAAGGGCCTGCGTTTCCTCAACCAACCTGACCAAACCTCTCAGCCACAAGAGTGTCCACCCTTATGTCTCAATCAGCTGTGGGTCTAGAGATGGTCAATCCAGGTGGCATCACAGCCCCTGAACGAATATTGTAAGAATTTCTCTCTCTTTCACTGTCTTTGTTTCACGGGTTTTTAAAAGTAATTGATTTTTATAATGGGGTTTAGCTGCTTTTCACTGCTGTTTTTATGCTGCTTTACACCCACTTGACTCACTTACAGAGAGATATCAATACATAGCTTTGAAGATTCTTCCTAGTCAGATATATTCTTGGGCGGTGAATAGGGGGTTTTTGCGTCCAGTTCACTGAGCAAGGAGTAGGTCTTGTCTATTACATATTGGGTTTATTGAACGGTATCTGAGCTAATTTGAAACCCTTGTTTTCTGCCTCACCCGACCTCACCTTTCCCGTTAAGCAGCCATAGTGTGTTTTGTAAACGTGTGTCTCTGTTCTGTTTTGTAATTCAGTTCAAGTGTAGCGGTTTTTACATTCCCTCTATAAGTGATATCTTATGATAAGTGTCGTTTTCTGGTTGACTTATTTCACTTAGAATCGTCGTACCTAAATCCACTCATCATGCTGCTACTAGCCTTATGACGTTGATTTCCTGGCTGAGTGATATTCCATTGTACATAAGGACCACAACTTCTTTATCCATTTTTTTCTTTCCTGGGATATTTAAGGTGTAACGAAGTGGAGGTTCTTGTCAACAGAGCAGCCCTAAACTTTGGGGTGCCTGTGTCTTGCTGATTTTTACTTTTCCCAATTTATACACCCATGAGTGGAAGTGCCCTATGCTCTCTAAGCTGAGTTTTTTAGAGGTTTCAGGACACACCGTACACTTCTCCAGAGTGGCTGTTGGCAATTTACATGCCGCCCATCAGCGTAGCAAGGCTCCCGTTTCTCCATGGCCTGTCCTGCATTTCTGGTTTTGACACTTTATTCAGCATGGCCCTTTTGACCGATGGGAAGCGAGACTTCTTTGTAGCGCTGATTTGCCTTTCCAGGTTGCTTGGTTGGCCAAAAAGGGCGTATGCGTTTTTTCCTGAATATATTCAGGAAAAAACGCATACGCCCTTTTTGGCCAAGGGCATCATGGTCGAGGTTTTGCCGCCTTTCCTGTGCTTTAAAGGCGATTCGAATCTACCTCCTGAAATCTGTTTCCTGCAATTCTGCCTTGCTTTCAAATCCTCTTCGTTGCCTTCCCTCAATATATTTGTGGACAAGAGTTATCATTTCTAACTCTGCAGGTTTGTGAATTGCAGTGCCCCTGAGCTCCATTTTTCAACTCGCTTTCTTCGGAGCTGGCCGCAAAAGCGCAGGATTGCTTCAGGCCCTATTCTGGTTCCGGGCGGCAGGCTGAGCCTGTGGTTAATTCTTCTTCCTGATGGGAAAATAGAGTGACCTGTGCCTGTCCCAACACCTAGAGCTAGTCTCTCATTGGTTCCCCCTCTTCCCGTTCATCCTCAGGACAAATTGCAACCTGTACGGAACAGGAGGTTAAAGGTGCTGATTCTCCACGGAGGGAGATTGCTACTAACGCGGCTGGAATGGCGAACCCGAGCACAAGGAGATGAGAAATGAGGTGCGTTTTAGAAACCTTTCCCGATCACACGGTGTACCATCTTCTGGGTTTCTCATGCATGTTTTCGATGTAGGAAGATGCCCTTGAACCTGGAGATTTGGGACCCATGGGATGGGTACCACGCAGTGTTACTTTAAAGGGTTTGCGTTTGCTCACCCAACCTCACCAAAACTCTCAGCCCCAAGAGTGTCCACCCTTATGTCTCAATCAGCTGTGGGTCTAGAGATGGTCAATCCAGGTGGCATCACAGCCCCTGAACGAATTTTGTAAGAATTTCTCTCTCTTTCACTGTCTTTGTTTCACGGGATTTTAAAAGTAATTGATTTTTATAATGGGGTTTAGCTGCTTTTCACTGCTCTGTTTATGCTGCTTTACACCCACTTGACTCATTTACAGAGAGATATCAATACATAGCTTTGAAGATTCTTCCTAGTCAGGTATATTCTTGGGCGGTGAATAGGGGGTGTCGAGTCCAGTTCACTGAGCAAGGAGTAGGTCTTGTCTATTACATATTGGGTTTATGGAACGGTATCTGAGCTAATTTGAAACCCTTGTTTTCTCCCTCACCCGACCTCACCTTTCCCGTTAAGCAGCCATAGTGTGTTTTGTAAACGTGTGACGCTGTTCTGTTTTGTAATTCAGTTCAAGTGTAGCGGTTTTTACATTCCCTCTCTAAGTGATATCTTATGATAAGTGTCTTTTTCTGTGTGACTTATTTCACTTAGAATCGTCGTACCTAAATCCTCTCATCATGCTGCTACTAGCCTTATGACGTTAATTTCATGGCTGAGTGATATGCCATTGTACATAAGGACCACAACTTCCTTATCCATTTTTCTCTTTCCTGGGATATTTAAGGTGTAACGAAGTGGAGGTTCTTGTCAACAGAGCAGCCCTAAACTTTGGGGTGCCTGTGTCTTGCTGATTTTTAGTTTTCCCAATTTATACGCCCATGAGTGGAAGTGCCTTATGCTCTCTATGCTGAGTTCTTTAGATGTTTCAGGAAACACCGTACACTTCTCCAGAGTGGCTGTTGGCAATTTACATCCCGCCCATCAGCGTAGTAAGGCTCCCGTTTCTCCATGGCCTGTCCTGCATTTCTGGTTTTGACACTTTATTCAGCATGGCCCTTTTGACCGATGGGAAGCGAGACTTCTTTGTAGCGCTGATTTGCCTTTCCAGGTTGCTTGGTTGGCCAAAAAGGGCGTATGCGTTTTTTCCTGAATATATTCAGGAAAAAACGCATACGCCCTTTTTGGCCAAGGGCATCATGGTCGAGGTTTTGCCGCTTTTCCTGTGCTTTAAAGGCGATTCGACTCTACCTCCTGAAATCTGTTTCCTGCAATTCTGCCTTGCTTTCAAATCCTCCTCGTTGCCTTCCCTCAATATATTTGTGGACGAGAGTTATCATTTATAACTCTGCAGGTTTGTGAATTGCAGTGCCCCTGAGCTCGATTTTTCAACTCGTTTTTTTGGGAGCTGGCCGCAAAAGCACAGGATTGCTTCAGGCCCTGTTCTGCTTCCGGGCGGCAGGCTGAGCCTGTGGTTAATTCTTCTTCCTGATGGGAAAATAGAGTGACCTGTGCCTGTCCCAACACCTAGAGCTAGTCTCTCACTGGTTCCCCCTCTTCCCGTTCATCCTCAGGACAATTTGCAACCTGTACGGAACAGGAGGTTGAAGGTGCTGATTCTCGAAGGAGGGAGATTGCTAGTAAAGCGGCTGTAATGGCCAACCCGAGCACAAGGAGATGAGAAATGAGGTGCGTTTTCGAAACCTTTCCCGATCACACGGTGTACCATCTTCTGGGTTTCTCATGCATGTTTTTGTTATAGGAAGATGCCCTTGAACTTGGAGATTTGGGACCCATGGGATGGGTACCACGCAGTATTACTTTAAAGGGCCTGCGTTTCCTCAACCAACCTGACCAAACCTCTCAGCCACAAGAGTGTCCACCCTTATGTCTCAATCAGCTGTGGGTCTAGAGATGGTCAATCCAGGTGGCATCACAGCCCCTGAACGAATATTGTAAGAATTTCTCTCTCTTTCACTGTCTTTGTTTCACGGGTTTTTAAAAGTAATTGATTTTTATAATGGGGTTTAGCTGCTTTTCACTGCTGTTTTTATGCTGCTTTACACCCACTTGACTCACTTACAGAGAGATATCAATACATAGCTTTGAAGATTCTTCCTAGTCAGATATATTCTTGGGCGGTGAATAGGGGGTTTTTGCGTCCAGTTCACTGAGCAAGGAGTAGGTCTTGTCTATTACATATTGGGTTTATTGAACGGTATCTGAGCTAATTTGAAACCCTTGTTTTCTGCCTCACCCGACCTCACCTTTCCCGTTAAGCAGCCATAGTGTGTTTTGTAAACGTGTGTCTCTGTTCTGTTTTGTAATTCAGTTCAAGTGTAGCGGTTTTTACATTCCCTCTATAAGTGATATCTTATGATAAGTGTCGTTTTCTGGTTGACTTATTTCACTTAGAATCGTCGTACCTAAATCCACTCATCATGCTGCTACTAGCCTTATGACGTTGATTTCCTGGCTGAGTGATATTCCATTGTACATAAGGACCACAACTTCTTTATCCATTTTTTTCTTTCCTGGGATATTTAAGGTGTAACGAAGTGGAGGTTCTTGTCAACAGAGCAGCCCTAAACTTTGGGGTGCCTGTGTCTTGCTGATTTTTACTTTTCCCAATTTATACACCCATGAGTGGAAGTGCCCTATGCTCTCTAAGCTGAGTTTTTTAGAGGTTTCAGGACACACCGTACACTTCTCCAGAGTGGCTGTTGGCAATTTACATGCCGCCCATCAGCGTAGCAAGGCTCCCGTTTCTCCATGGCCTGTCCTGCATTTCTGGTTTTGACACTTTATTCAGCATGGCCCTTTTGACCGATGGGAAGCGAGACTTCTTTGTAGCGCTGATTTGCCTTTCCAGGTTGCTTGGTTGGCCAAAAAGGGCGTATGCGTTTTTTCCTGAATATATTCAGGAAAAAACGCATACGCCCTTTTTGGCCAAGGGCATCATGGTCGAGGTTTTGCCGCCTTTCCTGTGCTTTAAAGGCGATTCGAATCTACCTCCTGAAATCTGTTTCCTGCAATTCTGCCTTGCTTTCAAATCCTCTTCGTTGCCTTCCCTCAATATATTTGTGGACAAGAGTTATCATTTCTAACTCTGCAGGTTTGTGAATTGCAGTGCCCCTGAGCTCCATTTTTCAACTCGCTTTCTTCGGAGCTGGCCGCAAAAGCGCAGGATTGCTTCAGGCCCTATTCTGGTTCCGGGCGGCAGGCTGAGCCTGTGGTTAATTCTTCTTCCTGATGGGAAAATAGAGTGACCTGTGCCTGTCCCAACACCTAGAGCTAGTCTCTCATTGGTTCCCCCTCTTCCCGTTCATCCTCAGGACAAATTGCAACCTGTACGGAACAGGAGGTTAAAGGTGCTGATTCTCCACGGAGGGAGATTGCTACTAACGCGGCTGGAATGGCGAACCCGAGCACAAGGAGATGAGAAATGAGGTGCGTTTTAGAAACCTTTCCCGATCACACGGTGTACCATCTTCTGGGTTTCTCATGCATGTTTTCGATGTAGGAAGATGCCCTTGAACCTGGAGATTTGGGACCCATGGGATGGGTACCACGCAGTGTTACTTTAAAGGGTCTGCGTTTGCTCACCCAACCTCACCAAAACTCTCAGCCCCAAGAGTGTCCACCCTTATGTCTCAATCAGCTGTGGGTCTAGAGATGGTCAATCCAGGTGGCATCACAGCCCCTGAACGAATTTTGTAAGAATTTCTCTCTCTTTCACTGTCTTTGTTTCACGGGATTTTAAAAGTAATTGATTTTTATAATGGGGTTTAGCTGCTTTTCACTGCTCTGTTTATGCTGCTTTACACCCACTTGACTCATTTACAGAGAGATATCAATACATAGCTTTGAAGATTCTTCCTAGTCAGGTATATTCTTGGGCGGTGAATAGGGGGTGTCGAGTCCAGTTCACTGAGCAAGGAGTAGGTCTTGTCTATTACATATTGGGTTTATGGAACGGTATCTGAGCTAATTTGAAACCCTTGTTTTCTCCCTCACCCGACCTCACCTTTCCCGTTAAGCAGCCATAGTGTGTTTTGTAAACGTGTGACGCTGTTCTGTTTTGTAATTCAGTTCAAGTGTAGCGGTTTTTACATTCCCTCTCTAAGTGATATCTTATGATAAGTGTCTTTTTCTGTGTGACTTATTTCACTTAGAATCGTCGTACCTAAATCCTCTCATCATGCTGCTACTAGCCTTATGACGTTAATTTCATGGCTGAGTGATATGCCATTGTACATAAGGACCACAACTTCCTTATCCATTTTTCTCTTTCCTGGGATATTTAAGGTGTAACGAAGTGGAGGTTCTTGTCAACAGAGCAGCCCTAAACTTTGGGGTGCCTGTGTCTTGCTGATTTTTAGTTTTCCCAATTTATACGCCCATGAGTGGAAGTGCCTTATGCTCTCTATGCTGAGTTCTTTAGATGTTTCAGGAAACACCGTACACTTCTCCAGAGTGGCTGTTGGCAATTTACATCCCGCCCATCAGCGTAGTAAGGCTCCCGTTTCTCCATGGCCTGTCCTGCATTTCTGGTTTTGACACTTTATTCAGCATGGCCCTTTTGACCGATGGGAAGCGAGACTTCTTTGTAGCGCTGATTTGCCTTTCCAGGTTGCTTGGTTGGCCAAAAAGGGCGTATGCGTTTTTTCCTGAATATATTCAGGAAAAAACGCATACGCCCTTTTTGGCCAAGGGCATCATGGTCGAGGTTTTGCCGCTTTTCCTGTGCTTTAAAGGCGATTCGACTCTACCTCCTGAAATCTGTTTCCTGCAATTCTGCCTTGCTTTCAAATCCTCCTCGTTGCCTTCCCTCAATATATTTGTGGACGAGAGTTATCATTTATAACTCTGCAGGTTTGTGAATTGCAGTGCCCCTGAGCTCGATTTTTCAACTCGTTTTTTTGGGAGCTGGCCGCAAAAGCACAGGATTGCTTCAGGCCCTGTTCTGCTTCCGGGCGGCAGGCTGAGCCTGTGGTTAATTCTTCTTCCTGATGGGAAAATAGAGTGACCTGTGCCTGTCCCAACACCTAGAGCTAGTCTCTCACTGGTTCCCCCTCTTCCCGTTCATCCTCAGGACAATTTGCAACCTGTACGGAACAGGAGGTTGAAGGTGCTGATTCTCGAAGGAGGGAGATTGCTAGTAAAGCGGCTGTAATGGCCAACCCGAGCACAAGGAGATGAGAAATGAGGTGCGTTTTCGAAACCTTTCCCGATCACACGGTGTACCATCTTCTGGGTTTCTCATGCATGTTTTTGTTATAGGAAGATGCCCTTGAACTTGGAGATTTGGGACCCATGGGATGGGTACCACGCAGTATTACTTTAAAGGGCCTGCGTTTCCTCAACCAACCTGACCAAACCTCTCAGCCACAAGAGTGTCCACCCTTATGTCTCAATCAGCTGTGGGTCTAGAGATGGTCAATCCAGGTGGCATCACAGCCCCTGAACGAATATTGTAAGAATTTCTCTCTCTTTCACTGTCTTTGTTTCACGGGTTTTTAAAAGTAATTGATTTTTATAATGGGGTTTAGCTGCTTTTCACTGCTGTTTTTATGCTGCTTTACACCCACTTGACTCACTTACAGAGAGATATCAATACATAGCTTTGAAGATTCTTCCTAGTCAGATATATTCTTGGGCGGTGAATAGGGGGTTTTTGCGTCCAGTTCACTGAGCAAGGAGTAGGTCTTGTCTATTACATATTGGGTTTATTGAACGGTATCTGAGCTAATTTGAAACCCTTGTTTTCTGCCTCACCCGACCTCACCTTTCCCGTTAAGCAGCCATAGTGTGTTTTGTAAACGTGTGTCTCTGTTCTGTTTTGTAATTCAGTTCAAGTGTAGCGGTTTTTACATTCCCTCTATAAGTGATATCTTATGATAAGTGTCGTTTTCTGGTTGACTTATTTCACTTAGAATCGTCGTACCTAAATCCACTCATCATGCTGCTACTAGCCTTATGACGTTGATTTCCTGGCTGAGTGATATTCCATTGTACATAAGGACCACAACTTCTTTATCCATTTTTTTCTTTCCTGGGATATTTAAGGTGTAACGAAGTGGAGGTTCTTGTCAACAGAGCAGCCCTAAACTTTGGGGTGCCTGTGTCTTGCTGATTTTTACTTTTCCCAATTTATACACCCATGAGTGGAAGTGCCCTATGCTCTCTAAGCTGAGTTTTTTAGAGGTTTCAGGACACACCGTACACTTCTCCAGAGTGGCTGTTGGCAATTTACATGCCGCCCATCAGCGTAGCAAGGCTCCCGTTTCTCCATGGCCTGTCCTGCATTTCTGGTTTTGACACTTTATTCAGCATGGCCCTTTTGACCGATGGGAAGCGAGACTTCTTTGTAGCGCTGATTTGCCTTTCCAGGTTGCTTGGTTGGCCAAAAAGGGCGTATGCGTTTTTTCCTGAATATATTCAGGAAAAAACGCATACGCCCTTTTTGGCCAAGGGCATCATGGTCGAGGTTTTGCCGCCTTTCCTGTGCTTTAAAGGCGATTCGAATCTACCTCCTGAAATCTGTTTCCTGCAATTCTGCCTTGCTTTCAAATCCTCTTCGTTGCCTTCCCTCAATATATTTGTGGACAAGAGTTATCATTTCTAACTCTGCAGGTTTGTGAATTGCAGTGCCCCTGAGCTCCATTTTTCAACTCGCTTTCTTCGGAGCTGGCCGCAAAAGCGCAGGATTGCTTCAGGCCCTATTCTGGTTCCGGGCGGCAGGCTGAGCCTGTGGTTAATTCTTCTTCCTGATGGGAAAATAGAGTGACCTGTGCCTGTCCCAACACCTAGAGCTAGTCTCTCATTGGTTCCCCCTCTTCCCGTTCATCCTCAGGACAAATTGCAACCTGTACGGAACAGGAGGTTAAAGGTGCTGATTCTCCACGGAGGGAGATTGCTACTAACGCGGCTGGAATGGCGAACCCGAGCACAAGGAGATGAGAAATGAGGTGCGTTTTAGAAACCTTTCCCGATCACACGGTGTACCATCTTCTGGGTTTCTCATGCATGTTTTCGATGTAGGAAGATGCCCTTGAACCTGGAGATTTGGGACCCATGGGATGGGTACCACGCAGTGTTACTTTAAAGGGTTTGCGTTTGCTCACCCAACCTCACCAAAACTCTCAGCCCCAAGAGTGTCCACCCTTATGTCTCAATCAGCTGTGGGTCTAGAGATGGTCAATCCAGGTGGCATCACAGCCCCTGAACGAATTTTGTAAGAATTTCTCTCTCTTTCACTGTCTTTGTTTCACGGGATTTTAAAAGTAATTGATTTTTATAATGGGGTTTAGCTGCTTTTCACTGCTCTGTTTATGCTGCTTTACACCCACTTGACTCATTTACAGAGAGATATCAATACATAGCTTTGAAGATTCTTCCTAGTCAGGTATATTCTTGGGCGGTGAATAGGGGGTGTCGAGTCCAGTTCACTGAGCAAGGAGTAGGTCTTGTCTATTACATATTGGGTTTATGGAACGGTATCTGAGCTAATTTGAAACCCTTGTTTTCTCCCTCACCCGACCTCACCTTTCCCGTTAAGCAGCCATAGTGTGTTTTGTAAACGTGTGACGCTGTTCTGTTTTGTAATTCAGTTCAAGTGTAGCGGTTTTTACATTCCCTCTCTAAGTGATATCTTATGATAAGTGTCTTTTTCTGTGTGACTTATTTCACTTAGAATCGTCGTACCTAAATCCTCTCATCATGCTGCTACTAGCCTTATGACGTTAATTTCATGGCTGAGTGATATGCCATTGTACATAAGGACCACAACTTCCTTATCCATTTTTCTCTTTCCTGGGATATTTAAGGTGTAACGAAGTGGAGGTTCTTGTCAACAGAGCAGCCCTAAACTTTGGGGTGCCTGTGTCTTGCTGATTTTTAGTTTTCCCAATTTATACGCCCATGAGTGGAAGTGCCTTATGCTCTCTATGCTGAGTTCTTTAGATGTTTCAGGAAACACCGTACACTTCTCCAGAGTGGCTGTTGGCAATTTACATCCCGCCCATCAGCGTAGTAAGGCTCCCGTTTCTCCATGGCCTGTCCTGCATTTCTGGTTTTGACACTTTATTCAGCATGGCCCTTTTGACCGATGGGAAGCGAGACTTCTTTGTAGCGCTGATTTGCCTTTCCAGGTTGCTTGGTTGGCCAAAAAGGGCGTATGCGTTTTTTCCTGAATATATTCAGGAAAAAACGCATACGCCCTTTTTGGCCAAGGGCATCATGGTCGAGGTTTTGCCGCTTTTCCTGTGCTTTAAAGGCGATTCGACTCTACCTCCTGAAATCTGTTTCCTGCAATTCTGCCTTGCTTTCAAATCCTCCTCGTTGCCTTCCCTCAATATATTTGTGGACGAGAGTTATCATTTATAACTCTGCAGGTTTGTGAATTGCAGTGCCCCTGAGCTCGATTTTTCAACTCGTTTTTTTGGGAGCTGGCCGCAAAAGCACAGGATTGCTTCAGGCCCTGTTCTGCTTCCGGGCGGCAGGCTGAGCCTGTGGTTAATTCTTCTTCCTGATGGGAAAATAGAGTGACCTGTGCCTGTCCCAACACCTAGAGCTAGTCTCTCACTGGTTCCCCCTCTTCCCGTTCATCCTCAGGACAATTTGCAACCTGTACGGAACAGGAGGTTGAAGGTGCTGATTCTCGAAGGAGGGAGATTGCTAGTAAAGCGGCTGTAATGGCCAACCCGAGCACAAGGAGATGAGAAATGAGGTGCGTTTTCGAAACCTTTCCCGATCACACGGTGTACCATCTTCTGGGTTTCTCATGCATGTTTTTGTTATAGGAAGATGCCCTTGAACTTGGAGATTTGGGACCCATGGGATGGGTACCACGCAGTATTACTTTAAAGGGCCTGCGTTTCCTCAACCAACCTGACCAAACCTCTCAGCCACAAGAGTGTCCACCCTTATGTCTCAATCAGCTGTGGGTCTAGAGATGGTCAATCCAGGTGGCATCACAGCCCCTGAACGAATATTGTAAGAATTTCTCTCTCTTTCACTGTCTTTGTTTCACGGGTTTTTAAAAGTAATTGATTTTTATAATGGGGTTTAGCTGCTTTTCACTGCTGTTTTTATGCTGCTTTACACCCACTTGACTCACTTACAGAGAGATATCAATACATAGCTTTGAAGATTCTTCCTAGTCAGATATATTCTTGGGCGGTGAATAGGGGGTTTTTGCGTCCAGTTCACTGAGCAAGGAGTAGGTCTTGTCTATTACATATTGGGTTTATTGAACGGTATCTGAGCTAATTTGAAACCCTTGTTTTCTGCCTCACCCGACCTCACCTTTCCCGTTAAGCAGCCATAGTGTGTTTTGTAAACGTGTGTCTCTGTTCTGTTTTGTAATTCAGTTCAAGTGTAGCGGTTTTTACATTCCCTCTATAAGTGATATCTTATGATAAGTGTCGTTTTCTGGTTGACTTATTTCACTTAGAATCGTCGTACCTAAATCCACTCATCATGCTGCTACTAGCCTTATGACGTTGATTTCCTGGCTGAGTGATATTCCATTGTACATAAGGACCACAACTTCTTTATCCATTTTTTTCTTTCCTGGGATATTTAAGGTGTAACGAAGTGGAGGTTCTTGTCAACAGAGCAGCCCTAAACTTTGGGGTGCCTGTGTCTTGCTGATTTTTACTTTTCCCAATTTATACACCCATGAGTGGAAGTGCCCTATGCTCTCTAAGCTGAGTTTTTTAGAGGTTTCAGGACACACCGTACACTTCTCCAGAGTGGCTGTTGGCAATTTACATGCCGCCCATCAGCGTAGCAAGGCTCCCGTTTCTCCATGGCCTGTCCTGCATTTCTGGTTTTGACACTTTATTCAGCATGGCCCTTTTGACCGATGGGAAGCGAGACTTCTTTGTAGCGCTGATTTGCCTTTCCAGGTTGCTTGGTTGGCCAAAAAGGGCGTATGCGTTTTTTCCTGAATATATTCAGGAAAAAACGCATACGCCCTTTTTGGCCAAGGGCATCATGGTCGAGGTTTTGCCGCCTTTCCTGTGCTTTAAAGGCGATTCGAATCTACCTCCTGAAATCTGTTTCCTGCAATTCTGCCTTGCTTTCAAATCCTCTTCGTTGCCTTCCCTCAATATATTTGTGGACAAGAGTTATCATTTCTAACTCTGCAGGTTTGTGAATTGCAGTGCCCCTGAGCTCCATTTTTCAACTCGCTTTCTTCGGAGCTGGCCGCAAAAGCGCAGGATTGCTTCAGGCCCTATTCTGGTTCCGGGCGGCAGGCTGAGCCTGTGGTTAATTCTTCTTCCTGATGGGAAAATAGAGTGACCTGTGCCTGTCCCAACACCTAGAGCTAGTCTCTCATTGGTTCCCCCTCTTCCCGTTCATCCTCAGGACAAATTGCAACCTGTACGGAACAGGAGGTTAAAGGTGCTGATTCTCCACGGAGGGAGATTGCTACTAACGCGGCTGGAATGGCGAACCCGAGCACAAGGAGATGAGAAATGAGGTGCGTTTTAGAAACCTTTCCCGATCACACGGTGTACCATCTTCTGGGTTTCTCATGCATGTTTTCGATGTAGGAAGATGCCCTTGAACCTGGAGATTTGGGACCCATGGGATGGGTACCACGCAGTGTTACTTTAAAGGGTCTGCGTTTGCTCACCCAACCTCACCAAAACTCTCAGCCCCAAGAGTGTCCACCCTTATGTCTCAATCAGCTGTGGGTCTAGAGATGGTCAATCCAGGTGGCATCACAGCCCCTGAACGAATTTTGTAAGAATTTCTCTCTCTTTCACTGTCTTTGTTTCACGGGATTTTAAAAGTAATTGATTTTTATAATGGGGTTTAGCTGCTTTTCACTGCTCTGTTTATGCTGCTTTACACCCACTTGACTCATTTACAGAGAGATATCAATACATAGCTTTGAAGATTCTTCCTAGTCAGGTATATTCTTGGGCGGTGAATAGGGGGTGTCGAGTCCAGTTCACTGAGCAAGGAGTAGGTCTTGTCTATTACATATTGGGTTTATGGAACGGTATCTGAGCTAATTTGAAACCCTTGTTTTCTCCCTCACCCGACCTCACCTTTCCCGTTAAGCAGCCATAGTGTGTTTTGTAAACGTGTGACGCTGTTCTGTTTTGTAATTCAGTTCAAGTGTAGCGGTTTTTACATTCCCTCTCTAAGTGATATCTTATGATAAGTGTCTTTTTCTGTGTGACTTATTTCACTTAGAATCGTCGTACCTAAATCCTCTCATCATGCTGCTACTAGCCTTATGACGTTAATTTCATGGCTGAGTGATATGCCATTGTACATAAGGACCACAACTTCCTTATCCATTTTTCTCTTTCCTGGGATATTTAAGGTGTAACGAAGTGGAGGTTCTTGTCAACAGAGCAGCCCTAAACTTTGGGGTGCCTGTGTCTTGCTGATTTTTAGTTTTCCCAATTTATACGCCCATGAGTGGAAGTGCCTTATGCTCTCTATGCTGAGTTCTTTAGATGTTTCAGGAAACACCGTACACTTCTCCAGAGTGGCTGTTGGCAATTTACATCCCGCCCATCAGCGTAGTAAGGCTCCCGTTTCTCCATGGCCTGTCCTGCATTTCTGGTTTTGACACTTTATTCAGCATGGCCCTTTTGACCGATGGGAAGCGAGACTTCTTTGTAGCGCTGATTTGCCTTTCCAGGTTGCTTGGTTGGCCAAAAAGGGCGTATGCGTTTTTTCCTGAATATATTCAGGAAAAAACGCATACGCCCTTTTTGGCCAAGGGCATCATGGTCGAGGTTTTGCCGCTTTTCCTGTGCTTTAAAGGCGATTCGACTCTACCTCCTGAAATCTGTTTCCTGCAATTCTGCCTTGCTTTCAAATCCTCCTCGTTGCCTTCCCTCAATATATTTGTGGACGAGAGTTATCATTTATAACTCTGCAGGTTTGTGAATTGCAGTGCCCCTGAGCTCGATTTTTCAACTCGTTTTTTTGGGAGCTGGCCGCAAAAGCACAGGATTGCTTCAGGCCCTGTTCTGCTTCCGGGCGGCAGGCTGAGCCTGTGGTTAATTCTTCTTCCTGATGGGAAAATAGAGTGACCTGTGCCTGTCCCAACACCTAGAGCTAGTCTCTCACTGGTTCCCCCTCTTCCCGTTCATCCTCAGGACAATTTGCAACCTGTACGGAACAGGAGGTTGAAGGTGCTGATTCTCGAAGGAGGGAGATTGCTAGTAAAGCGGCTGTAATGGCCAACCCGAGCACAAGGAGATGAGAAATGAGGTGCGTTTTAGAAACCTTTCCCGATCACACGGTGTACCATCTTCTGGGTTTCTCATGCATGTTTTTGTTATAGGAAGATGCCCTTGAACTTGGAGATTTGGGACCCATGGGATGGGTACCACGCAGTATTACTTTAAAGGGCCTGCGTTTCCTCAACCAACCTGACCAAACCTCTCAGCCACAAGAGTGTCCACCCTTATGTCTCAATCAGCTGTGGGTCTAGAGATGGTCAATCCAGGTGGCATCACAGCCCCTGAACGAATATTGTAAGAATTTCTCTCTCTTTCACTGTCTTTGTTTCACGGGTTTTTAAAAGTAATTGATTTTTATAATGGGGTTTAGCTGCTTTTCACTGCTGTTTTTATGCTGCTTTACACCCACTTGACTCACTTACAGAGAGATATCAATACATAGCTTTGAAGATTCTTCCTAGTCAGATATATTCTTGGGCGGTGAATAGGGGGTTTTTGCGTCCAGTTCACTGAGCAAGGAGTAGGTCTTGTCTATTACATATTGGGTTTATTGAACGGTATCTGAGCTAATTTGAAACCCTTGTTTTCTGCCTCACCCGACCTCACCTTTCCCGTTAAGCAGCCATAGTGTGTTTTGTAAACGTGTGTCTCTGTTCTGTTTTGTAATTCAGTTCAAGTGTAGCGGTTTTTACATTCCCTCTATAAGTGATATCTTATGATAAGTGTCGTTTTCTGGTTGACTTATTTCACTTAGAATCGTCGTACCTAAATCCACTCATCATGCTGCTACTAGCCTTATGACGTTGATTTCCTGGCTGAGTGATATTCCATTGTACATAAGGACCACAACTTCTTTATCCATTTTTTTCTTTCCTGGGATATTTAAGGTGTAACGAAGTGGAGGTTCTTGTCAACAGAGCAGCCCTAAACTTTGGGGTGCCTGTGTCTTGCTGATTTTTACTTTTCCCAATTTATACACCCATGAGTGGAAGTGCCCTATGCTCTCTAAGCTGAGTTTTTTAGAGGTTTCAGGACACACCGTACACTTCTCCAGAGTGGCTGTTGGCAATTTACATCACGCCCATCAGCGTAGCAAGGCTCCCGTTTCTCCATGGCCTGTCCTGCATTTCTGGTTTTGACACTTTATTCAGCATGGCCCTTTTGACCGATGGGAAGCGAGACTTCTTTGTAGCGCTGATTTGCCTTTCCAGGTTGCTTGGTTGGCCAAAAAGGGCGTATGCGTTTTTTCCTGAATATATTCAGGAAAAAACGCATACGCCCTTTTTGGCCAAGGGCATCATGGTCGAGGTTTTGCCGCCTTTCCTGTGCTTTAAAGGCGATTCGAATCTACCTCCTGAAATCTGTTTCCTGCAATTCTGCCTTGCTTTCAAATCCTCTTCGTTGCCTTCCCTCAATATATTTGTGGACGAGAGTTATCATTTCTAACTCTGCAGGTTTGTGAATTGCAGTGCCCCTGAGCTCCATTTTTCAACTCGCTTTCTTCAGAGCTGGCCGCAAAAGCGCAGGATTGCTTCAGGCCCTATTCTGCTTCCGGGCGGCAGGCTGAGCCTGTGGTTAATTCTTCTTCCTGATGGGAAAATAGAGTGACCTGTGCCTGTCCCAACACCTAGAGCTAGTCTCTCACTGGTTCCCCCTCTTCCCGTTCATCCTCAGGACAATTTGCAACCTGTACGGAACAGGAGGTTGAAGGTGCTGATTCTCGAAGGAGGGAGATTGCTAGTAAAGCGGCTGTAATGGCCAACCCGAGCACAAGGAGATGAGAAATGAGGTGCGTTTTCGAAACCTTTCCCGATCACACGGTGTACCATCTTCTGGGTTTCTCATGCATGTTTTTGTTATAGGAAGATGCCCTTGAACTTGGAGATTTGGGACCCATGGGATGGGTACCACGCAGTATTACTTTAAAGGGCCTGCGTTTCCTCAACCAACCTGACCAAACCTCTCAGCCACAAGAGTGTCCACCCTTATGTCTCAATCAGCTGTGGGTCTAGAGATGGTCAATCCAGGTGGCATCACAGCCCCTGAACGAATATTGTAAGAATTTCTCTCTCTTTCACTGTCTTTGTTTCACGGGTTTTTAAAAGTAATTGATTTTTATAATGGGGTTTAGCTGCTTTTCACTGCTGTTTTTATGCTGCTTTACACCCACTTGACTCACTTACAGAGAGATATCAATACATAGCTTTGAAGATTCTTCCTAGTCAGATATATTCTTGGGCGGTGAATAGGGGGTTTTTGCGTCCAGTTCACTGAGCAAGGAGTAGGTCTTGTCTATTACATATTGGGTTTATTGAACGGTATCTGAGCTAATTTGAAACCCTTGTTTTCTGCCTCACCCGACCTCACCTTTCCCGTTAAGCAGCCATAGTGTGTTTTGTAAACGTGTGTCTCTGTTCTGTTTTGTAATTCAGTTCAAGTGTAGCGGTTTTTACATTCCCTCTATAAGTGATATCTTATGATAAGTGTCGTTTTCTGGTTGACTTATTTCACTTAGAATCGTCGTACCTAAATCCACTCATCATGCTGCTACTAGCCTTATGACGTTGATTTCCTGGCTGAGTGATATTCCATTGTACATAAGGACCACAACTTCTTTATCCATTTTTTTCTTTCCTGGGATATTTAAGGTGTAACGAAGTGGAGGTTCTTGTCAACAGAGCAGCCCTAAACTTTGGGGTGCCTGTGTCTTGCTGATTTTTACTTTTCCCAATTTATACACCCATGAGTGGAAGTGCCCTATGCTCTCTAAGCTGAGTTTTTTAGAGGTTTCAGGACACACCGTACACTTCTCCAGAGTGGCTGTTGGCAATTTACATCACGCCCATCAGCGTAGCAAGGCTCCCGTTTCTCCATGGCCTGTCCTGCATTTCTGGTTTTGACACTTTATTCAGCATGGCCCTTTTGACCGATGGGAAGCGAGACTTCTTTGTAGCGCTGATTTGCCTTTCCAGGTTGCTTGGTTGGCCAAAAAGGGCGTATGCGTTTTTTCCTGAATATATTCAGGAAAAAACGCATACGCCCTTTTTGGCCAAGGGCATCATGGTCGAGGTTTTGCCGCCTTTCCTGTGCTTTAAAGGCGATTCGAATCTACCTCCTGAAATCTGTTTCCTGCAATTCTGCCTTGCTTTCAAATCCTCTTCGTTGCCTTCCCTCAATATATTTGTGGACGAGAGTTATCATTTCTAACTCTGCAGGTTTGTGAATTGCAGTGCCCCTGAGCTCCATTTTTCAACTCGCTTTCTTCAGAGCTGGCCGCAAAAGCTCAGGATTGCTTCAGGCCCTATTCTGGTTCCGGGCGGCAGGCTGAGCCTGTGGTTAATTCTTCTTCCTGATGGGAAAATAGAGTGACCTGTGCCTGTCCCAACACCTAGAGCTAGTCTCTCATTGGTTCCCCCTCTTCCCGTTCATCCTCAGGACAAATTGCAACCTGTACGGAACAGGAGGTTAAAGGTGCTGATTCTCCACGGAGGGAGATTGCTACTAACGCGGCTGGAATGGCGAACCCGAGCACAAGGAGATGAGAAATGAGGTGCGTTTTAGAAACCTTTCCCGATCACACGGTGTACCATCTTCTGGGTTTCTCATGCATGTTTTCGATGTAGGAAGATGCCCTTGAACCTGGAGATTTGGGACCCATGGGATGGGTACCACGCAGTGTTACTTTAAAGGGTCTGCGTTTGCTCACCCAACCTCACCAAAACTCTCAGCCCCAAGAGTGTCCACCCTTATGTCTCAATCAGCTGTGGGTCTAGAGATGGTCAATCCAGGTGGCATCACAGCCCCTGAACGAATTTTGTAAGAATTTCTCTCTCTTTCACTGTCTTTGTTTCACGGGTTTTTAAAAGTAATTGATTTTTATAATGGGGTTTAGCTGCTTTTCACTGCTGTTTTTATGCTGCTTTACACCCACTTGACTCACTTACAGAGAGATATCAATACATAGCTTTGAAGATTCTTCCTAGTCAGATATATTCTTGGGCGGTGAATTGGGGGTTTTTGCGTCCAGTTCACTGAGCAAGGAGTAGGTCTTGTCTATTACATATTGGGTTTATTGAACGGTATCTGAGCTAATTTGAAACCCTTGTTTTCTGCCTCACCCGACCTCACCTTTCCCGTTAAGCAGCCATAGTGTGTTTTGTAAACGTGTGTCTCTGTTCTGTTTTGTAATTCAGTTCAAGTGTAGCGGTTTTTACATTCCCTCTATAAGTGATATCTTATGATAAGTGTCGTTTTCTGGTTGACTTATTTCACTTAGAATCGTCGTACCTAAATCCACTCATCATGCTGCTACTAGCCTTATGACGTTGATTTCCTGGCTGAGTGATATTCCATTGTACATAAGGACCACAACTTCTTTATCCATTTTTTTCTTTCCTGGGATATTTAAGGTGTAACGAAGTGGAGGTTCTTGTCAACAGAGCAGCCCTAAACTTTGGGGTGCCTGTGTCTTGCTGATTTTTACTTTTCCCAATTTATACGCCCATGAGTGGAAGTGCCCTATGCTCTCTAAGCTGAGTTTTTTAGAGGTTTCAGGACACACCGTACACTTCTCCAGAGTGGCTGTTGGCAATTTACATGCCACCCATCAGCGTAGCAAGGCTCCCGTTTCTCCATGGCCTGTCCTGCATTTCTGGTTTTGACACTTTATTCAGCATGGCCCTTTTGACCGATGGGAAGCGAGACTTCTTTGTAGCGCTGATTTGCCTTTCCAGGTTGCTTGGTTGGCCAAAAAGGGCGTATGCGTTTTTTCCTGAATATATTCAGGAAAAAACGCATACGCCCTTTTTGGCCAAGGGCATCATGGTCGAGGTTTTGCCGCCTTTCCTGTGCTTTAAAGGCGATTCGAATCTACCTCCTGAAATCTGTTTCCTGCAATTCTGCCTTGCTTTCAAATCCTCTTCGTTGCCTTCCCTCAATATATTTGTGGACAAGAGTTATCATTTCTAACTCTGCAGGTTTGTGAATTGCAGTGCCCCTGAGCTCCATTTTTCAACTCGCTTTCTTCGGAGCTGGCCGCAAAAGCGCAGGATTGCTTCAGGCCCTATTCTGGTTCCGGGCGGCAGGCTGAGCCTGTGGTTAATTCTTCTTCCTGATGGGAAAATAGAGTGACCTGTGCCTGTCCCAACACCTAGAGCTAGTCTCTCATTGGTTCCCCCTCTTCCCGTTCATCCTCAGGACAAATTGCAACCTGTACGGAACAGGAGGTTAAAGGTGCTGATTCTCCACGGAGGGAGATTGCTACTAACGCGGCTGGAATGGCGAACCCGAGCACAAGGAGATGAGAAATGAGGTGCGTTTTAGAAACCTTTCCCGATCACACGGTGTACCATCTTCTGGGTTTCTCATGCATGTTTTCGATGTAGGAAGATGCCCTTGAACCTGGAGATTTGGGACCCATGGGATGGGTACCACGCAGTGTTACTTTAAAGGGTCTGCGTTTGCTCACCCAACCTCACCAAAACTCTCAGCCCCAAGAGTGTCCACCCTTATGTCTCAATCAGCTGTGGGTCTAGAGATGGTCAATCCAGGTGGCATCACAGCCCCTGAACGAATTTTGTAAGAATTTCTCTCTCTTTCACTGTCTTTGTTTCACGGGATTTTAAAAGTAATTGATTTTTATAATGGGGTTTAGCTGCTTTTCACTGCTCTGTTTATGCTGCTTTACACCCACTTGACTCATTTACAGAGAGATATCAATACATAGCTTTGAAGATTCTTCCTAGTCAGGTATATTCTTGGGCGGTGAATAGGGGGTGTCGAGTCCAGTTCACTGAGCAAGGAGTAGGTCTTGTCTATTACATATTGGGTTTATGGAACGGTATCTGAGCTAATTTGAAACCCTTGTTTTCTCCCTCACCCGACCTCACCTTTCCCGTTAAGCAGCCATAGTGTGTTTTGTAAACGTGTGACGCTGTTCTGTTTTGTAATTCAGTTCAAGTGTAGCGGTTTTTACATTCCCTCTCTAAGTGATATCTTATGATAAGTGTCTTTTTCTGTGTGACTTATTTCACTTAGAATCGTCGTACCTAAATCCTCTCATCATGCTGCTACTAGCCTTATGACGTTAATTTCATGGCTGAGTGATATGCCATTGTACATAAGGACCACAACTTCCTTATCCATTTTTCTCTTTCCTGGGATATTTAAGGTGTAACGAAGTGGAGGTTCTTGTCAACAGAGCAGCCCTAAACTTTGGGGTGCCTGTGTCTTGCTGATTTTTAGTTTTCCCAATTTATACGCCCATGAGTGGAAGTGCCTTATGCTCTCTATGCTGAGTTCTTTAGATGTTTCAGGAAACACCGTACACTTCTCCAGAGTGGCTGTTGGCAATTTACATCCCGCCCATCAGCGTAGTAAGGCTCCCGTTTCTCCATGGCCTGTCCTGCATTTCTGGTTTTGACACTTTATTCAGCATGGCCCTTTTGACCGATGGGAAGCGAGACTTCTTTGTAGCGCTGATTTGCCTTTCCAGGTTGCTTGGTTGGCCAAAAAGGGCGTATGCGTTTTTTCCTGAATATATTCAGGAAAAAACGCATACGCCCTTTTTGGCCAAGGGCATCATGGTCGAGGTTTTGCCGCTTTTCCTGTGCTTTAAAGGCGATTCGACTCTACCTCCTGAAATCTGTTTCCTGCAATTCTGCCTTGCTTTCAAATCCTCCTCGTTGCCTTCCCTCAATATATTTGTGGACGAGAGTTATCATTTATAACTCTGCAGGTTTGTGAATTGCAGTGCCCCTGAGCTCGATTTTTCAACTCGTTTTTTTGGGAGCTGGCCGCAAAAGCACAGGATTGCTTCAGGCCCTGTTCTGCTTCCGGGCGGCAGGCTGAGCCTGTGGTTAATTCTTCTTCCTGATGGGAAAATAGAGTGACCTGTGCCTGTCCCAACACCTAGAGCTAGTCTCTCACTGGTTCCCCCTCTTCCCGTTCATCCTCAGGACAATTTGCAACCTGTACGGAACAGGAGGTTGAAGGTGCTGATTCTCGAAGGAGGGAGATTGCTAGTAAAGCGGCTGTAATGGCCAACCCGAGCACAAGGAGATGAGAAATGAGGTGCGTTTTCGAAACCTTTCCCGATCACACGGTGTACCATCTTCTGGGTTTCTCATGCATGTTTTTGTTATAGGAAGATGCCCTTGAACTTGGAGATTTGGGACCCATGGGATGGGTACCACGCAGTATTACTTTAAAGGGCCTGCGTTTCCTCAACCAACCTGACCAAACCTCTCAGCCACAAGAGTGTCCACCCTTATGTCTCAATCAGCTGTGGGTCTAGAGATGGTCAATCCAGGTGGCATCACAGCCCCTGAACGAATATTGTAAGAATTTCTCTCTCTTTCACTGTCTTTGTTTCACGGGTTTTTAAAAGTAATTGATTTTTATAATGGGGTTTAGCTGCTTTTCACTGCTGTTTTTATGCTGCTTTACACCCACTTGACTCACTTACAGAGAGATATCAATACATAGCTTTGAAGATTCTTCCTAGTCAGATATATTCTTGGGCGGTGAATAGGGGGTTTTTGCGTCCAGTTCACTGAGCAAGGAGTAGGTCTTGTCTATTACATATTGGGTTTATTGAACGGTATCTGAGCTAATTTGAAACCCTTGTTTTCTGCCTCACCCGACCTCACCTTTCCCGTTAAGCAGCCATAGTGTGTTTTGTAAACGTGTGTCTCTGTTCTGTTTTGTAATTCAGTTCAAGTGTAGCGGTTTTTACATTCCCTCTATAAGTGATATCTTATGATAAGTGTCGTTTTCTGGTTGACTTATTTCACTTAGAATCGTCGTACCTAAATCCACTCATCATGCTGCTACTAGCCTTATGACGTTGATTTCCTGGCTGAGTGATATTCCATTGTACATAAGGACCACAACTTCTTTATCCATTTTTTTCTTTCCTGGGATATTTAAGGTGTAACGAAGTGGAGGTTCTTGTCAACAGAGCAGCCCTAAACTTTGGGGTGCCTGTGTCTTGCTGATTTTTACTTGTCCCAATTTATACACCCATGAGTGGAAGTGCCCTATGCTCTCTAAGCTGAGTTTTTTAGAGGTTTCAGGACACACCGTACACTTCTCCAGAGTGGCTGTTGGCAATTTACATCGCGCCCATCAGCGTAGCAAGGCTCCCGTTTCTCCATGGCCTGTCCTGCATTTCTGGTTTTGACACTTTATTCAGCATGGCCCTTTTGACCGATGGGAAGCGAGACTTCTTTGTAGCGCTGATTTGCCTTTCCAGGTTGCTTGGTTGGCCAAAAAGGGCGTATGCGTTTTTTCCTGAATATATTCAGGAAAAAACGCATACGCCCTTTTTGGCCAAGGGCATCATGGTCGAGGTTTTGCCGCCTTTCCTGTGCTTTAAAGGCGATTCGAATCTACCTCCTGAAATCTGTTTCCTGCAATTCTGCCTTGCTTTCAAATCCTCTTCGTTGCCTTCCCTCAATATATTTGTGGACAAGAGTTATCATTTCTAACTCTGCAGGTTTGTGAATTGCAGTGCCCCTGAGCTCCATTTTTCAACTCGCTTTCTTCGGAGCTGGCCGCAAAAGCGCAGGATTGCTTCAGGCCCTATTCTGGTTCCGGGCGGCAGGCTGAGCCTGTGGTTAATTCTTCTTCCTGATGGGAAAATAGAGTGACCTGTGCCTGTCCCAACACCTAGAGCTAGTCTCTCATTGGTTCCCCCTCTTCCCGTTCATCCTCAGGACAAATTGCAACCTGTACGGAACAGGAGGTTAAAGGTGCTGATTCTCCACGGAGGGAGATTGCTACTAACGCGGCTGGAATGGCGAACCCGAGCACAAGGAGATGAGAAATGAGGTGCGTTTTAGAAACCTTTCCCGATCACACGGTGTACCATCTTCTGGGTTTCTCATGCATGTTTTCGATGTAGGAAGATGCCCTTGAACTTGGAGATTTGGGACCCATGGGATGGGTACCACGCAGTATTACTTTAAAGGGCCTACGTTTCCTCAACCAACCTGACCAAACCTCTCAGCCACAAGAGTGTCCACCCTTATGTCTCAATCAGCTGTGGGTCTAGAGATGGTCAATCCAGGTGGCATCACAGCCCCTGAACGAATATTGTAAGAATTTCTCTCTCTTTCACTGTCTTTGTTTCACGGGTTTTTAAAAGTAATTGATTTTTATAATGGGGTTTAGCTGCTTTTCACTGCTGTTTTTATGCTGCTTTACACCCACTTGACTCACTTACAGAGAGATATCAATACATAGCTTTGAAGATTCTTCCTAGTCAGATATATTCTTGGGCGGTGAATAGGGGGTGTCGAGTCCAGTTCACTGAGCAAGGAGTAGGTCTTGTCTATTACATATTGGGTTTATTGAACGGTATCTGAGCTAATTTGAAACCCTTGTTTTCTGCCTCACCCGACCTCACCTTTCCCGTTAAGCAGCCATAGTGTGTTTTGTAAACGTGTGTCTCTGTTCTGTTTTGTAATTCAGTTCAAGTGTAGCGGTTTTTACATTCCCTCTATAAGTGATATCTTATGATAAGTGTCGTTTTCTGGTTGACTTATTTCACTTAGAATCGTCGTACCTAAATCCACTCATCATGCTGCTACTAGCCTTATGACGTTGATTTCCTGGCTGAGTGATATTCCATTGTACATAAGGACCACAACTTCTTTATCCATTTTTTTCTTTCCTGGGATATTTAAGGTGTAACGAAGTGGAGGTTCTTGTCAACAGAGCAGCCCTAAACTTTGGGGTGCCTGTGTCTTGCTGATTTTTACTTTTCCCAATTTATACACCCATGAGTGGAAGTGCCCTATGCTCTCTAAGCTGAGTTTTTTAGAGGTTTCAGGACACACCGTACACTTCTCCAGAGTGGCTGTTGGCAATTTACATCCCGCCCATCAGCGTAGCAAGGCTCCCGTTTCTCCATGGCCTGTCCTGCATTTCTGGTTTTGACACTTTATTCAGCATGGCCCTTTTGACCGATGGGAAGCGAGACTTCTTTGTAGCGCTGATTTGCCTTTCCAGGTTGCTTGGTTGGCCAAAAAGGGCGTATGCGTTTTTTCCTGAATATATTCAGGAAAAAACGCATACGCCCTTTTTGGCCAAGGGCATCATGGTCGAGGTTTTGCCGCCTTTCCTGTGCTTTAAAGGCGATTCGAATCTACCTCCTGAAATCTGTTTCCTGCAATTCTGCCTTGCTTTCAAATCCTCTTCGTTGCCTTCCCTCAATATATTTGTGGACGAGAGTTATCATTTCTAACTCTGCAGGTTTGTGAATTGCAGTGCCCCTGAGCTCCATTTTTCAACTCGCTTTCTTCGGAGCTGGCCGCAAAAGCGCAGGATTGCTTCAGGCCCTATTCTGGTTCCGGGCGGCAGGCTGAGCCTGTGGTTAATTCTTCTTCCTGATGGGAAAATAGAGTGACCTGTGCCTGTCCCAACACCTAGAGCTAGTCTCTCATTGGTTCCCCCTCTTCCCGTTCATCCTCAGGACAAATTGCAACCTGTACGGAACAGGAGGTTAAAGGTGCTGATTCTCCACGGAGGGAGATTGCTACTAACGCGGCTGGAATGGCGAACCCGAGCACAAGGAGATGAGAAATGAGGTGCGTTTTAGAAACCTTTCCCGATCACACGGTGTACCATCTTCTGGGTTTCTCATGCATGTTTTCGATGTAGGAAGATGCCCTTGAACCTGGAGATTTGGGACCCATGGGATGGGTACCACGCAGTGTTACTTTAAAGGGTCTGCGTTTGCTCACCCAACCTCACCAAACCTCTCAGCCCCAAGAGTGTCCACCCTTATGTCTCAATCAGCTGTGGGTCTAGAGATGGTCAATCCAGGTGGCATCACAGCCCCTGAACGAATTTTGTAAGAATTTCTCTCTCTTTCACTGTCTTTGTTTCACGGGATTTTAAAAGTAATTGATTTTTATAATGGGGTTTAGCTGCTTTTCACTGCTCTGTTTATGCTGCTTTACACCCACTTGACTCATTTACAGAGAGATATCAATACATAGCTTTGAAGATTCTTCCTAGTCAGGTATATTCTTGGGCGGTGAATAGGGGGTGTCGAGTCCAGTTCACTGAGCAAGGAGTAGGTCTTGTCTATTACATATTGGGTTTATGGAACGGTATCTGAGCTAATTTGAAACCCTTGTTTTCTCCCTCACCCGACCTCACCTTTCCCGTTAAGCAGCCATAGTGTGTTTTGTAAACGTGTGACGCTGTTCTGTTTTGTAATTCAGTTCAAGTGTAGCGGTTTTTACATTCCCTCTCTAAGTGATATCTTATGATAAGTGTCTTTTTCTGTGTGACTTATTTCACTTAGAATCGTCGTACCTAAATCCTCTCATCATGCTGCTACTAGCCTTATGACGTTAATTTCATGGCTGAGTGATATGCCATTGTACATAAGGACCACAACTTCCTTATCCATTTTTCTCTTTCCTGGGATATTTAAGGTGTAACGAAGTGGAGGTTCTTGTCAACAGAGCAGCCCTAAACTTTGGGGTGCCTGTGTCTTGCTGATTTTTAGTTTTCCCAATTTATACGCCCATGAGTGGAAGTGCCTTATGCTCTCTATGCTGAGTTCTTTAGATGTTTCAGGAAACACCGTACACTTCTCCAGAGTGGCTGTTGGCAATTTACATCCCGCCCATCAGCGTAGTAAGGCTCCCGTTTCTCCATGGCCTGTCCTGCATTTCTGGTTTTGACACTTTATTCAGCATGGCCCTTTTGACCGATGGGAAGCGAGACTTCTTTGTAGCGCTGATTTGCCTTTCCAGGTTGCTTGGTTGGCCAAAAAGGGCGTATGCGTTTTTTCCTGAATATATTCAGGAAAAACCGCATACGCCCTTTTTGGCCAAGGGCATCATGGTCGAGGTTTTGCCGCTTTTCCTGTGCTTTAAAGGCGATTCGACTCTACCTCCTGAAATCTGTTTCCTGCAATTCTGCCTTGCTTTCAAATCCTCCTCGTTGCCTTCCCTCAATATATTTGTGGACGAGAGTTATCATTTCTAACTCTGCAGGTTTGTGAATTGCAGTGCCCCTGAGCTCGATTTTTCAACTCGTTTTTTTGGGAGCTGGCCGCAAAAGCACAGGATTGCTTCAGGCCCTGTTCTGCTTCCGGGCGGCAGGCTGAGCCTGTGGTTAATTCTTCTTCCTGATGGGAAAATAGAGTGACCTGTGCCTGTCCCAACACCTAGAGCTAGTCTCTCACTGGTTCCCCCTCTTCCCGTTCATCCTCAGGACAATTTGCAACCTGTACGGAACAGGAGGTTGAAGGTGCTGATTCTCGAAGGAGGGAGATTGCTAGTAAAGCGGCTGTAATGGCCAACCCGAGCACAAGGAGATGAGAAATGAGGTGCGTTTTCGAAACCTTTCCCGATCACACGGTGTACCATCTTCTGGGTTTCTCATGCATGTTTTTGTTATAGGAAGATGCCCTTGAACTTGGAGATTTGGGACCCATGGGATGGGTACCACGCAGTATTACTTTAAAGGGCCTGCGTTTCCTCAACCAACCTGACCAAACCTCTCAGCCACAAGAGTGTCCACCCTTATGTCTCAATCAGCTGTGGGTCTAGAGATGGTCAATCCAGGTGGCATCACAGCCCCTGAACGAATATTGTAAGAATTTCTCTCTCTTTCACTGTCTTTGTTTCACGGGTTTTTAAAAGTAATTGATTTTTATAATGGGGTTTAGCTGCTTTTCACTGCTGTTTTTATGCTGCTTTACACCCACTTGACTCACTTACAGAGAGATATCAATACATAGCTTTGAAGATTCTTCCTAGTCAGATATATTCTTGGGCGGTGAATAGGGGGTTTTTGCGTCCAGTTCACTGAGCAAGGAGTAGGTCTTGTCTATTACATATTGGGTTTATTGAACGGTATCTGAGCTAATTTGAAACCCTTGTTTTCTGCCTCACCCGACCTCACCTTTCCCGTTAAGCAGCCATAGTGTGTTTTGTAAACGTGTGTCTCTGTTCTGTTTTGTAATTCAGTTCAAGTGTAGCGGTTTTTACATTCCCTCTATAAGTGATATCTTATGATAAGTGTCGTTTTCTGGTTGACTTATTTCACTTAGAATCGTCGTACCTAAATCCACTCATCATGCTGCTACTAGCCTTATGACGTTGATTTCCTGGCTGAGTGATATTCCATTGTACATAAGGACCACAACTTCTTTATCCATTTTTTTCTTTCCTGGGATATTTAAGGTGTAACGAAGTGGAGGTTCTTGTCAACAGAGCAGCCCTAAACTTTGGGGTGCCTGTGTCTTGCTGATTTTTACTTTTCCCAATTTATACACCCATGAGTGGAAGTGCCCTATGCTCTCTAAGCTGAGTTTTTTAGAGGTTTCAGGACACACCGTACACTTCTCCAGAGTGGCTGTTGGCAATTTACATCACGCCCATCAGCGTAGCAAGGCTCCCGTTTCTCCATGGCCTGTCCTGCATTTCTGGTTTTGACACTTTATTCAGCATGGCCCTTTTGACCGATGGGAAGCGAGACTTCTTTGTAGCGCTGATTTGCCTTTCCAGGTTGCTTGGTTGGCCAAAAAGGGCGTATGCGTTTTTTCCTGAATATATTCAGGAAAAAACGCATACGCCCTTTTTGGCCAAGGGCATCATGGTCGAGGTTTTGCCGCCTTTCCTGTGCTTTAAAGGCGATTCGAATCTACCTCCTGAAATCTGTTTCCTGCAATTCTGCCTTGCTTTCAAATCCTCTTCGTTGCCTTCCCTCAATATATTTGTGGACGAGAGTTATCATTTCTAACTCTGCAGGTTTGTGAATTGCAGTGCCCCTGAGCTCCATTTTTCAACTCGCTTTCTTCGGAGCTGGCCGCAAAAGCGCAGGATTGCTTCAGGCCCTATTCTGGTTCCGGGCGGCAGGCTGAGCCTGTGGTTAATTCTTCTTCCTGATGGGAAAATAGAGTGACCTGTGCCTGTCCCAACACCTAGAGCTAGTCTCTCATTGGTTCCCCCTCTTCCCGTTCATCCTCAGGACAAATTGCAACCTGTACGGAACAGGAGGTTAAAGGTGCTGATTCTCCACGGAGGGAGATTGCTACTAACGCGGCTGGAATGGCGAACCCGAGCACAAGGAGATGAGAAATGAGGTGCGTTTTAGAAACCTTTCCCGATCACACGGTGTACCATCTTCTGGGTTTCTCATGCATGTTTTCGATGTAGGAAGATGCCCTTGAACCTGGAGATTTGGGACCCATGGGATGGGTACCACGCAGTGTTACTTTAAAGGGTCTGCGTTTGCTCACCCAACCTCACCAAAACTCTCAGCCCCAAGAGTGTCCACCCTTATGTCTCAATCAGCTGTGGGTCTAGAGATGGTCAATCCAGGTGGCATCACAGCCCCTGAACGAATTTTGTAAGAATTTCTCTCTCTTTCACTGTCTTTGTTTCACGGGATTTTAAAAGTAATTGATTTTTATAATGGGGTTTAGCTGCTTTTCACTGCTCTGTTTATGCTGCTTTACACCCACTTGACTCATTTACAGAGAGATATCAATACATAGCTTTGAAGATTCTTCCTAGTCAGGTATATTCTTGGGCGGTGAATAGGGGGTGTCGAGTCCAGTTCACTGAGCAAGGAGTAGGTCTTGTCTATTACATATTGGGTTTATGGAACGGTGTCTGAGCTAATTTGAAACCCTTGTTTTCTCCCTCACCCGACCTCACCTTTCCCGTTAAGCAGCCATAGTGTGTTTTGTAAACGTGTGACGCTGTTCTGTTTTGTAATTCAGTTCAAGTGTAGCGGTTTTTACATTCCCTCTCTAAGTGATATCTTATGATAAGTGTCTTTTTCTGTGTGACTTATTTCACTTAGAATCGTCGTACCTAAATCCTCTCATCATGCTGCTACTAGCCTTATGACGTTAATTTCATGGCTGAGTGATATGCCATTGTACATAAGGACCACAACTTCCTTATCCATTTTTCTCTTTCCTGGGATATTTAAGGTGTAACGAAGTGGAGGTTCTTGTCAACAGAGCAGCCCTAAACTTTGGGGTGCCTGTGTCTTGCTGATTTTTAGTTTTCCCAATTTATACGCCCATGAGTGGAAGTGCCTTATGCTCTCTATGCTGAGTTCTTTAGATGTTTCAGGAAACACCGTACACTTCTCCAGAGTGGCTGTTGGCAATTTACATCCCGCCCATCAGCGTAGTAAGGCTCCCGTTTCTCCATGGCCTGTCCTGCATTTCTGGTTTTGACACTTTATTCAGCATGGCCCTTTTGACCGATGGGAAGCGAGACTTCTTTGTAGCGCTGATTTGCCTTTCCAGGTTGCTTGGTTGGCCAAAAAGGGCGTATGCGTTTTTTCCTGAATATATTCAGGAAAAAACGCATACGCCCTTTTTGGCCAAGGGCATCATGGTCGAGGTTTTGCCGCTTTTCCTGTGCTTTAAAGGCGATTCGACTCTACCTCCTGAAATCTGTTTCCTGTAATTCTGCCTTGCTTTCAAATCCTCCTCGTTGCCTTCCCTCAATATATTTGTGGACGAGAGTTATCATTTATAACTCTGCAGGTTTGTGAATTGCAGTGCCCCTGAGCTCGATTTTTCAACTCGTTTTTTTGGGAGCTGGCCGCAAAAGCACAGGATTGCTTCAGGCCCTGTTCTGCTTCCGGGCGGCAGGCTGAGCCTGTGGTTAATTCTTCTTCCTGATGGGAAAATAGAGTGACCTGTGCCTGTCCCAACACCTAGAGCTAGTCTCTCACTGGTTCCCCCTCTTCCCGTTCATCCTCAGGACAATTTGCAACCTGTACGGAACAGGAGGTTGAAGGTGCTGATTCTCGAAGGAGGGAGATTGCTAGTAAAGCGGCTGTAATGGCCAACCCGAGCACAAGGAGATGAGAAATGAGGTGCGTTTTCGAAACCTTTCCCGATCACACGGTGTACCATCTTCTGGGTTTCTCATGCATGTTTTTGTTATAGGAAGATGCCCTTGAACTTGGAGATTTGGGACCCATGGGATGGGTACCACGCAGTATTACTTTAAAGGGCCTGCGTTTCCTCAACCAACCTGACCAAACCTCTCAGCCACAAGAGTGTCCACCCTTATGTCTCAATCAGCTGTGGGTCTAGAGATGGTCAATCCAGGTGGCATCACAGCCCCTGAACGAATATTGTAAGAATTTCTCTCTCTTTCACTGTCTTTGTTTCACGGGTTTTTAAAAGTAATTGATTTTTATAATGGGGTTTAGCTGCTTTTCACTGCTGTTTTTATGCTGCTTTACACCCACTTGACTCACTTACAGAGAGATATCAATACATAGCTTTGAAGATTCTTCCTAGTCAGATATATTCTTGGGCGGTGAATAGGGGGTTTTTGCGTCCAGTTCACTGAGCAAGGAGTAGGTCTTGTCTATTACATATTGGGTTTATTGAACGGTATCTGAGCTAATTTGAAACCCTTGTTTTCTGCCTCACCCGACCTCACCTTTCCCGTTAAGCAGCCATAGTGTGTTTTGTAAACGTGTGTCTCTGTTCTGTTTTGTAATTCAGTTCAAGTGTAGCGGTTTTTACATTCCCTCTATAAGTGATATCTTATGATAAGTGTCGTTTTCTGGTTGACTTATTTCACTTAGAATCGTCGTACCTAAATCCACTCATCATGCTGCTACTAGCCTTATGACGTTGATTTCCTGGCTGAGTGATATTCCATTGTACATAAGGACCACAACTTCTTTATCCATTTTTTTCTTTCCTGGGATATTTAAGGTGTAACGAAGTGGAGGTTCTTGTCAACAGAGCAGCCCTAAACTTTGGGGTGCCTGTGTCTTGCTGATTTTTACTTTTCCCAATTTATACACCCATGAGTGGAAGTGCCCTATGCTCTCTAAGCTGAGTTTTTTAGAGGTTTCAGGACACACCGTACACTTCTCCAGAGTGGCTGTTGGCAATTTACATCACGCCCATCAGCGTAGCAAGGCTCCCGTTTCTCCATGGCCTGTCCTGCATTTCTGGTTTTGACACTTTATTCAGCATGGCCCTTTTGACCGATGGGAAGCGAGACTTCTTTGTAGCGCTGATTTGCCTTTCCAGGTTGCTTGGTTGGCCAAAAAGGGCGTATGCGTTTTTTCCTGAATATATTCAGGAAAAAACGCATACGCCCTTTTTGGCCAAGGGCATCATGGTCGAGGTTTTGCCGCCTTTCCTGTGCTTTAAAGGCGATTCGAATCTACCTCCTGAAATCTGTTTCCTGCAATTCTGCCTTGCTTTCAAATCCTCTTCGTTGCCTTCCCTCAATATATTTGTGGACGAGAGTTATCATTTCTAACTCTGCAGGTTTGTGAATTGCAGTGCCCCTGAGCTCCATTTTTCAACTCGCTTTCTTCGGAGCTGGCCGCAAAAGCGCAGGATTGCTTCAGGCCCTATTCTGGTTCCGGGCGGCAGGCTGAGCCTGTGGTTAATTCTTCTTCCTGATGGGAAAATAGAGTGACCTGTGCCTGTCCCAACACCTAGAGCTAGTCTCTCATTGGTTCCCCCTCTTCCCGTTCATCCTCAGGACAAATTGCAACCTGTACGGAACAGGAGGTTAAAGGTGCTGATTCTCCACGGAGGGAGATTGCTACTAACGTGGCTGGAATGGCGAACCCGAGCACAAGGAGATGAGAAATGAGGTGCGTTTTAGAAACCTTTCCCGATCACACGGTGTACCATCTTCTGGGTTTCTCATGCATGTTTTCGATGTAGGAAGATGCCCTTGAACCTGGAGATTTGGGACCCATGGGATGGGTACCATGCAGTATTACTTTAAAGGGTCTGCGTTTGCTCACCCAACCTCACCAAACCTCTCAGCCCCAAGAGTGTCCACCCTTATGTCTCAATCAGCTGTGGGTCTAGAGATGGTCAATCCAGGTGGCATCACAGTCCCTGAACGAATTTTGTAAGAATTTCTCTCTCTTTCACTGTCTTTGTTTCACGGGATTTTAAAAGTAATTGATTTTTATAATGGGGTTTAGCTGCTTTTCACTGCTCTGTTTATGCTGCTTTACACCCACTTGACTCATTTACAGAGAGATATCAATACATAGCTTTGAAGATTCTTCCTAGTCAGGTATATTCTTGGGCGGTGAATAGGGGGTGTCGAGTCCAGTTCACTGAGCAAGGAGTAGGTCTTGTCTATTACATATTGGGTTTATTGAACGGTATCTGAGCTAATTTGAAACCCTTGTTTTCTGCCTCACCCGACCTCACCTTTCCCGTTAAGCAGCCATAGTGTGTTTTGTAAACGTGTGTCTCTGTTCTGTTTTGTAATTCAGTTCAAGTGTAGCGGTTTTTACATTCCCTCTATAAGTGATATCTTATGATAAGTGTCGTTTTCTGGTTGACTTATTTCACTTAGAATCGTCGTACCTAAATCCACTCATCATGCTGCTACTAGCCTTATGACGTTGATTTCCTGGCTGAGTGATATTCCATTGTACATAAGGACCACAACTTCTTTATCCATTTTTTTCTTTCCTGGGATATTTAAGGTGTAACGAAGTGGAGGTTCTTGTCAACAGAGCAGCCCTAAACTTTGGGGTGCCTGTGTCTTGCTGATTTTTACTTTTCCCAATTTATACACCCATGAGTGGAAGTGCCCTATGCTCTCTAAGCTGAGTTTTTTAGAGGTTTCAGGACACACCGTACACTTCTCCAGAGTGGCTGTTGGCAATTTACATCACGCCCATCAGCGTAGCAAGGCTCCCGTTTCTCCATGGCCTGTCCTGCATTTCTGGTTTTGACACTTTATTCAGCATGGCCCTTTTGACCGATGGGAAGCGAGACTTCTTTGTAGCGCTGATTGGCCTTTCCAGGTTGCTTGGTTGGCCAAAAAGGGCGTATGCGTTTTTTCCTGAATATATTCAGGAAAAAACGCATACGCCCTTTTTGGCCAAGGGCATCATGGTCGAGGTTTTGCCGCCTTTCCTGTGCTTTAAAGGCGATTCGAATCTACCTCCTGAAATCTGTTTCCTGCAATTCTGCCTTGCTTTCAAATCCTCTTCGTTGCCTTCCCTCAATATATTTGTGGACAAGAGTTATCATTTCTAACTCTGCAGGTTTGTGAATTGCAGTGCCCCTGAGCTCCATTTTTCAACTCGCTTTCTTCGGAGCTGGCCGCAAAAGCGCAGGATTGCTTCAGGCCCTATTCTGGTTCCGGGCGGCAGGCTGAGCCTGTGGTTAATTCTTCTTCCTGATGGGAAAATAGAGTGACCTGTGCCTGTCCCAACACCTAGAGCTAGTCTCTCATTGGTTCCCCCTCTTCCCGTTCATCCTCAGGACAAATTGCAACCTGTACGGAACAGGAGGTTAAAGGTGCTGATTCTCCACGGAGGGAGATTGCTACTAACGCGGCTGGAATGGCGAACCCGAGCACAAGGAGATGAGAAATGAGGTGCGTTTTAGAAACCTTTCCCGATCACACGGTGTACCATCTTCTGGGTTTCTCATGCATGTTTTCGATGTAGGAAGATGCCCTTGAACCTGGAGATTTGGGACCCATGGGATGGGTACCACGCAGTGTTACTTTAAAGGGTCTGCGTTTGCTCACCCAACCTCACCAAAACTCTCAGCCCCATGAGTGTCCACCCTTATGTCTCAATCAGCTGTGGGTCTAGAGATGGTCAATCCAGGTGGCATCACAGCCCCTGAACGAATTTTGTAAGAATTTCTCTCTCTTTCACTGTCTTTGTTTCACGGGATTTTAAAAGTAATTGATTTTTATAATGGGGTTCAGCTGCTTTTCACTGCTCTGTTTATGCTGCTTTACACCCACTTGACTCATTTACAGAGAGATATCAATACATAGCTTTGAAGATTCTTCCTAGTCAGGTATATTCTTGGGCGGTGAATAGGGCGTGTCGAGTCCAGTTCACTGAGCAAGGAGTAGGTCTTGTCTATTACATATTGGGTTTATGGAACGGTATCTGAGCTAATTTGAAACCCTTGTTTTCTCCCTCACCCGACCTCACCTTTCCCGTTAAGCAGCCATAGTGTGTTTTGTAAACGTGTGACGCTGTTCTGTTTTGTAATTCAGTTCAAGTGTAGCGGTTTTTACATTCCCTCTCTAAGTGATATCTTATGATAAGTGTCTTTTTCTGTGTGACTTATTTCACTTAGAATCGTCGTACCTAAATCCTCTCATCATGCTGCTACTAGCCTTATGACGTTAATTTCATGGCTGAGTGATATGCCATTGTACATAAGGACCACAACTTCCTTATCCATTTTTCTCTTTCCTGGGATATTTAAGGTGTAACGAAGTGGAGGTTCTTGTCAACAGAGCAGCCCTAAACTTTGGGGTGCCTGTGTCTTGCTGATTTTTAGTTTTCCCAATTTATACGCCCATGAGTGGAAGTGCCTTATGCTCTCTATGCTGAGTTCTTTAGATGTTTCAGGAAACACCGTACACTTCTCCAGAGTGGCTGTTGGCAATTTACATCCCGCCCATCAGCGTAGTAAGGCTCCCGTTTCTCCATGGCCTGTCCTGCATTTCTGGTTTTGACACTTTATTCAGCATGGCCCTTTTGACCGATGGGAAGCGAGACTTCTTTGTAGCGCTGATTTGCCTTTCCAGGTTGCTTGGTTGGCCAAAAAGGGCGTATGCGTTTTTTCCTGAATATATTCAGGAAAAAACGCATACGCCCTTTTTGGCCAAGGGCATCATGGTCGAGGTTTTGCCGCTTTTCCTGTGCTTTAAAGGCGATTCGACTCTACCTCCTGAAATCTGTTTCCTGCAATTCTGCCTTGCTTTCAAATCCTCCTCGTTGCCTTCCCTCAATATATTTGTGGACGAGAGTTATCATTTATAACTCTGCAGGTTTGTGAATTGCAGTGCCCCTGAGCTCGATTTTTCAACTCGTTTTTTTGGGAGCTGGCCGCAAAAGCACAGGATTGCTTCAGGCCCTGTTCTGCTTCCGGGCGGCAGGCTGAGCCTGTGGTTAATTCTTCTTCCTGATGGGAAAATAGAGTGACCTGTGCCTGTCCCAACACCTAGAGCTAGTCTCTCACTGGTTCCCCCTCTTCCCGTTCATCCTCAGGACAATTTGCAACCTGTACGGAACAGGAGGTTGAAGGTGCTGATTCTCGAAGGAGGGAGATTGCTAGTAAAGCGGCTGTAATGGCCAACCCGAGCACAAGGAGATGAGAAATGAGGTGCGTTTTCGAAACCTTTCCCGATCACACGGTGTACCATCTTCTGGGTTTCTCATGCATGTTTTTGTTATAGGAAGATGCCCTTGAACTTGGAGATTTGGGACCCATGGGATGGGTACCACGCAGTATTACTTTAAAGGGCCTGCGTTTCCTCAACCAACCTGACCAAACCTCTCAGCCACAAGAGTGTCCACCCTTATGTCTCAATCAGCTGTGGGTCTAGAGATGGTCAATCCAGGTGGCATCACAGCCCCTGAACGAATATTGTAAGAATTTCTCTCTCTTTCACTGTCTTTGTTTCACGGGTTTTTAAAAGTAATTGATTTTTATAATGGGGTTTAGCTGCTTTTCACTGCTGTTTTTATGCTGCTTTACACCCACTTGACTCACTTACAGAGAGATATCAATACATAGCTTTGAAGATTCTTCCTAGTCAGATATATTCTTGGGCGGTGAATAGGGGGTTTTTGCGTCCAGTTCACTGAGCAAGGAGTAGGTCTTGTCTATTACATATTGGGCTTATTGAACGGTATCTGAGCTAATTTGAAACCCTTGTTTTCTGCCTCACCCGACCTCACCTTTCCCGTTAAGCAGCCATAGTGTGTTTTGTAAACGTGTGTCTCTGTTCTGTTTTGTAATTCAGTTCAAGTGTAGCGGTTTTTACATTCCCTCTATAAGTGATATCTTATGATAAGTGTCGTTTTCTGGTTGACTTATTTCACTTAGAATCGTCGTACCTAAATCCACTCATCATGCTGCTACTAGCCTTATGACGTTGATTTCCTGGCTGAGTGATATTCCATTGTACATAAGGACCACAACTTCTTTATCCATTTTTTTCTTTCCTGGGATATTTAAGGTGTAACGAAGTGGAGGTTCTTGTCAACAGAGCAGCCCTAAACTTTGGGGTGCCTGTGTCTTGCTGATTTTTACTTTTCCCAATTTATACACCCATGAGTGGAAGTGCCCTATGCTCTCTAAGCTGAGTTTTTTAGAGGTTTCAGGACACACCGTACACTTCTCCAGAGTGGCTGTTGGCAATTTACATCCCGCCCATCAGCGTAGCAAGGCTCCCGTTTCTCCATGGCCTGTCCTGCATTTCTGGTTTTGACACTTTATT
The DNA here is from genome assembly GCF_965194805.1 of Balaenoptera borealis. NCBI lineage: Eukaryota > Metazoa > Chordata > Mammalia > Artiodactyla > Balaenopteridae > Balaenoptera > Balaenoptera borealis. Next base: position 39,475 of record NW_028123521.1, read on the forward strand.
CAGCATGGCCCTTTTGACCGATGGGAAGCGAGACTTCTTTGTAGCGCTGATTTGCCTTTCCAGGTTGCTTGGTTGGCCAAAAAGGGCGTATGCGTTTTTTCCTGAATATATTCAGGAAAAAACGCATACGCCCTTTTTGGCCAAGGGCATCATGGTCGAGGTTTTGCCGCCTTTCCTGTGCTTTAAAGGCGATTCGAATCTACCTCCTGAAATCTGTTTCCTGCAATTCTGCCTTGCTTTCAAATCCTCTTCGTTGCCTTCCCTCAATATATTTGTGGACGAGAGTTATCATTTCTAACTCTGCAGGTTTGTGAATTGCAGTGCCCCTGAGCTCCATTTTTCAACTCGCTTTCTTCAGAGCTGGCCGCAAAAGCGCAGGATTGCTTCAGGCCCTATTGTGGTTCCGGGCGGCAGGCTGAGCCTGTGGTTAATTCTTCTTCCTGATGGGAAAATAGAGTGACCTGTGCCTGTCCCAACACCTAGAGCTAGTCTCTCATTGGTTCCCCCTCTTCCCGTTCATCCTCAGGACAAATTGCAACCTGTACGGAACAGGAGGTTAAAGGTGCTGATTCTCCACGGAGGGAGATTGCTACTAACGTGGCTGGAATGGCGAACCCGAGCACAAGGAGATGAGAAATGAGGTGCGTTTTAGAAACCTTTCCCGATCACACGGTGTACCATCTTCTGGGTTTCTCATGCATGTTTTCGATGTAGGAAGATGCCCTTGAACCTGGAGATTTGGGACCCATGGGATGGGTACCATGCAGTATTACTTTAAAGGGTCTGCGTTTGCTCACCCAACCTCACCAAACCTCTCAGCCCCAAGAGTGTCCACCCTTATGTCTCAATCAGCTGTGGGTCTAGAGATGGTCAATCCAGGTGGCATCACAGCCCCTGAACGAATTTTGTAAGAATTTCTCTCTCTTTCACTGTCTTTGTTTCACGGGATTTTAAAAGTAATTGATTTTTATAATGGGGTTTAGCTGCTTTTCACTGCTCTGTTTATGCTGCTTTACACCCACTTGACTCATTTACAGAGAGATATCAATACATAGCTTTGAAGATTCTTCCTAGTCAGGTATATGCTTGGGCGGTGAATAGGGGGTGTCGAGTCCAGTTCACTGAGCAAGGAGTAGGTCTTGTCTATTACATATTGGGTTTATTGAACGGTATCTGAGCTAATTTGAAACCCTTGTTTTCTGCCTCACCCGACCTCACCTTTCCCGTTAAGCAGCCATAGTGTGTTTTGTAAACGTGTGTCTCTGTTCTGTTTTGTAATTCAGTTCAAGTGTAGCGGTTTTTACATTCCCTCTATAAGTGATATCTTATGATAAGTGTCGTTTTCTGGTTGACTTATTTCACTTAGAATCGTCGTACCTAAATCCACTCATCATGCTGCTACTAGCCTTATGACGTTGATTTCTTGGCTGAGTGATATTCCATTGTACATAAGGACCACAACTTCTTTATCCATTTTTTTCTTTCCTGGGATATTTAAGGTGTAACGAAGTGGAGGTTCTTGTCAACAGAGCAGCCCTAAACTTTGGGGTGCCTGTGTCTTGCTGATTTTTACTTTTCCCAATTTATACACCCATGAGTGGAAGTGCCCTATGCTCTCTAAGCTGAGTTTTTTAGAGGTTTCAGGACACACCGTACACTTCTCCAGAGTGGCTGTTGGCAATTTACATCCCGCCCATCAGCGTAGCAAGGCTCCCGTTTCTCCATGGCCTGTCCTGCATTTCTGGTTTTGACACTTTATTCAGCATGGCCCTTTTGACCGATGGGAAGCGAGACTTCTTTGTAGCGCTGATTTGCCTTTCCAGGTTGCTTGGTTGGCCAAAAAGGGCGTATGCGTTTTTTCCTGAATATATTCAGGAAAAAACGCATACGCCCTTTTTGGCCAAGGGCATCATGGTCGAGGTTTTGCCGCCTTTCCTGTGCTTTAAAGGCGATTCGAATCTACCTCCTGAAATCTGTTTCCTGCAATTCTGCCTTGCTTTCAAATCCTCTTCGTTGCCTTCCCTCAATATATTTGTGGACAAGAGTTATCATTTCTAACTCTGCAGGTTTGTGAATTGCAGTGCCCCTGAGCTCCATTTTTCAACTCGCTTTCTTCGGAGCTGGCCGCAAAAGCGCAGGATTGCTTCAGGCCCTATTGTGGTTCCGGGCGGCAGGCTGAGCCTGTGGTTAATTCTTCTTCCTGATGGGAAAATAGAGTGACCTGTGCCTGTCCCAACACCTAGAGCTAGTCTCTCATTGGTTCCCCCTCTTCCCGTTCATCCTCAGGACAAATTGCAACCTGTACGGAACAGGAGGTTAAAGGTGCTGATTCTCCACGGAGGGAGATTGCTACTAACGCGGCTGGAATGGCGAACCCGAGCACAAGGAGATGAGAAATGAGGTGCGTTTTAGAAACCTTTCCCGATCACACGGTGTACCATCTTCTGGGTTTCTCATGCATGTTTTCGATGTAGGAAGATGCCCTTGAACCTGGAGATTTGGGACCCATGGGATGGGTACCACGCAGTGTTACTTTAAAGGGTCTGCGTTTGCTCACCCAACCTCACCAAAACTCTCAGCCCCAAGAGTGTCCACCCTTATGTCTCAATCAGCTGTGGGTCTAGAGATGGTCAATCCAGGTGGCATCACAGCCCCTGAACGAATTTTGTAAGAATTTCTCTCTCTTTCACTGTCTTTGTTTCACGGGATTTTAAAAGTAATTGATTTTTATAATGGGGTTTAGCTGCTTTTCACTGCTCTGTTTATGCTGCTTTACACCCACTTGACTCATTTACAGAGAGATATCAATACATAGCTTTGAAGATTCTTCCTAGTCAGGTATATTCTTGGGCGGTGAATAGGGGGTGTCGAGTCCAGTTCACTGAGCAAGGAGTAGGTCTTGTCTATTACATATTGGGTTTATGGAACGGTATCTGAGCTAATTTGAAACCCTTGTTTTCTGCCTCACCCGACCTCACCTTTCCCGTTAAGCAGCCATAGTGTGTTTTGTAAACGTGTGACGCTGTTCTGTTTTGTAATTCAGTTCAAGTGTAGCGGTTTTTACATTCCCTCTCTAAGTGATATCTTATGATAAGTGTCTTTTTCTGTGTGACTTATTTCACTTAGAATCGTCGTACCTAAATCCTCTCATCATGCTGCTACTAGCCTTATGACGTTAATTTCATGGCTGAGTGATATGCCATTGTACATAAGGACCACAACTTCCTTATCCATTTTTCTCTTTCCTGGGATATTTAAGGTGTAACGAAGTGGAGGTTCTTGTCAACAGAGCAGCCCTAAACTTTGGGGTGCCTGTGTCTTGCTGATTTTTAGTTTTCCCAATTTATACGCCCATGAGTGGAAGTGCCTTATGCTCTCTATGCTGAGTTCTTTAGATGTTTCAGGAAACACCGTACACTTCTCCAGAGTGGCTGTTGGCAATTTACATCCCACCCATCAGCGTAGTAAGGCTCCCGTTTCTCCATGGCCTGTCCTGCATTTCTGGTTTTGACACTTTATTCAGCATGGCCCTTTTGACCGATGGGAAGCGAGACTTCTTTGTAGCGCTGATTTGCCTTTCCAGGTTGCTTGGTTGGCCAAAAAGGGCGTATGCGTTTTTTCCTGAATATATTCAGGAAAAAACGCATACGCCCTTTTTGGCCAAGGGCATCATGGTCGAGGTTTTGCCGCTTTTCCTGTGCTTTAAAGGCGATTCGACTCTACCTCCTGAAATCTGTTTCCTGCAATTCTGCCTTGCTTTCAAATCCTCCTCGTTGCCTTCCCTCAATATATTTGTGGACGAGAGTTATCATTTCTAACTCTGCAGGTTTGTGAATTGCAGTGCCCCTGAGCTCGATTTTTCAACTCGTTTTTTTGGGAGCTGGCCGCAAAAGCACAGGATTGCTTCAGGCCCTGTTCTGCTTCCGGGCGGCAGGCTGAGCCTGTGGTTAATTCTTCTTCCTGATGGGAAAATAGAGTGACCTGTGCCTGTCCCAACACCTAGAGCTAGTCTCTCACTGGTTCCCCCTCTTCCCGTTCATCCTCAGGACAATTTGCAACCTGTACGGAACAGGAGGTTGAAGGTGCTGATTCTCGAAGGAGGGAGATTGCTAGTAAAGCGGCTGTAATGGCCAACCCGAGCACAAGGAGATGAGAAATGAGGTGCGTTTTCGAAACCTTTCCCGATCACACGGTGTACCATCTTCTGGGTTTCTCATGCATGTTTTTGTTATAGGAAGATGCCCTTGAACTTGGAGATTTGGGACCCATGGGATGGGTACCACGCAGTATTACTTTAAAGGGCCTGCGTTTCCTCAACCAACCTGACCAAACCTCTCAGCCCCAAGAGTGTCCACCCTTATGTCTCAATCAGCTCTGGGTCTAGAGATGGTCAATCCAGGTGGCATCACAGCCCCTGAACGAATATTGTAAGAATTTCTCTCTCTTTCACTGTCTTTGTTTCACGGGTTTTTAAAAGTAATTGATTTTTATAATGGGGTTTAGCTGCTTTTCACTGCTGTTTTTATGCTGCTTTACACCCACTTGAGTCACTTACAGAGAGATATCAATACATAGCTTTGAAGATTCTTCCTAGTCAGATATATTCTTGGGCGGTGAATAGGGGGTTTTTGCGTCCAGTTCACTGAGCAAGGAGTAGGTCTTGTCTATTACATATTGGGTTTATTGAACGGTATCTGAGCTAATTTGAAACCCTTGTTTTCTGCCTCACCCGACCTCACCTTTCCCGTTAAGCAGCCATAGTGTGTTTTGTAAACGTGTGTCTCTGTTCTGTTTTGTAATTCAGTTCAAGTGTAGCGGTTTTTACATTCCCTCTATAAGTGATATCTTATGATAAGTGTCGTTTTCTGGTTGACTTATTTCACTTAGAATCGTCGTACCTAAATCCACTCATCATGCTGCTACTAGCCTTATGACGTTGATTTCCTGGCTGAGTGATATTCCATTGTACATAAGGACCACAACTTCTTTATCCATTTTTTTCTTTCCTGGGATATTTAAGGTGTAACGAAGTGGAGGTTCTTGTCAACAGAGCAGCCCTAAACTTTGGGGTGCCTGTGTCTTGCTGATTTTTACTTTTCCCAATTTATACACCCATGAGTGGAAGTGCCCTATGCTCTCTAAGCTGAGTTTTTTAGAGGTTTCAGGACACACCGTACACTTCTCCAGAGTGGCTGTTGGCAATTTACATCACGCCCATCAGCGTAGCAAGGCTCCCGTTTCTCCATGGCCTGTCCTGCATTTCTGGTTTTGACACTTTATTCAGCATGGCCCTTTTGACCGATGGGAAGCGAGACTTCTTTGTAGCGCTGATTTGCCTTTCCAGGTTGCTTGGTTGGCCAAAAAGGGCGTATGCGTTTTTTCCTGAATATATTCAGGAAAAAACGCATACGCCCTTTTTGGCCAAGGGCATCATGGTCGAGGTTTTGCCGCCTTTCCTGTGCTTTAAAGGCGATTCGAATCTACCTCCTGAAATCTGTTTCCTGCAATTCTGCCTTGCTTTCAAATCCTCTTCGTTGCCTTCCCTCAATATATTTGTGGACGAGAGTTATCATTTCTAACTCTGCAGGTTTGTGAATTGCAGTGCCCCTGAGCTCCATTTTTCAACTCGCTTTCTTCGGAGCTGGCCGCAAAAGCGCAGGATTGCTTCAGGCCCTATTGTGGTTCCGGGCGGCAGGCTGAGCCTGTGGTTAATTCTTCTTCCTGATGGGAAAATAGAGTGACCTGTGCCTGTCCCAACACCTAGAGCTAGTCTCTCATTGGTTCCCCCTCTTCCCGTTCATCCTCAGGACAAATTGCAACCTGTACGGAACAGGAGGTTAAAGGTGCTGATTCTCCACGGAGGGAGATTGCTACTAACGTGGCTGGAATGGCGAACCCGAGCACAAGGAGATGAGAAATGAGGTGCGTTTTAGAAACCTTTCCCGATCACACGGTGTACCATCTTCTGGGTTTCTCATGCATGTTTTCGATGTAGGAAGATGCCCTTGAACCTGGAGATTTGGGACCCATGGGATGGGTACCATGCAGTATTACTTTAAAGGGTCTGCGTTTGCTCACCCAACCTCACCAAACCTCTCAGCCCCAAGAGTGTCCACCCTTATGTCTCAATCAGCTGTGGGTCTAGAGATGGTCAATCCAGGTGGCATCACAGCCCCTGAACGAATTTTGTAAGAATTTCTCTCTCTTTCACTGTCTTTGTTTCACGGGATTTTAAAAGTAATTGATTTTTATAATGGGGTTTAGCTGCTTTTCACTGCTCTGTTTATGCTGCTTTACACCCACTTGACTCATTTACAGAGAGATATCAATACATAGCTTTGAAGATTCTTCCTAGTCCGGTATATGCTTGGGCGGTGAATAGGGGGTGTCGAGTCCAGTTCACTGAGCAAGGAGTAGGTCTTGTCTATTACATATTGGGTTTATTGAACGGTATCTGAGCTAATTTGAAACCCTTGTTTTCTGCCTCACCCGACCTCACCTTTCCCGTTAAGCAGCCATAGTGTGTTTTGTAAACGTGTGTCTCTGTTCTGTTTTGTAATTCAGTTCAAGTGTAGCGGTTTTTACATTCCCTCTATAAGTGATATCTTATGATAAGTGTCGTTTTCTGGTTGACTTATTTCACTTAGAATCGTCGTACCTAAATCCACTCATCATGCTGCTACTAGCCTTATGACGTTGATTTCTTGGCTGAGTGATATTCCATTGTACATAAGGACCACAACTTCTTTATCCATTTTTTTCTTTCCTGGGATATTTAAGGTGTAACGAAGTGGAGGTTCTTGTCAACAGAGCAGCCCTAAACTTTGGGGTGCCTGTGTCTTGCTGATTTTTACTTTTCCCAATTTATACACCCATGAGTGGAAGTGCCCTATGCTCTCTAAGCTGAGTTTTTTAGAGGTTTCAGGACACACCGTACACTTCTCCAGAGTGGCTGTTGGCAATTTACATCCCGCCCATCAGCGTAGCAAGGCTCCCGTTTCTCCATGGCCTGTCCTGCATTTCTGGTTTTGACACTTTATTCAGCATGGCCCTTTTGACCGATGGGAAGCGAGACTTCTTTGTAGCGCTGATTTGCCTTTCCAGGTTGCTTGGTTGGCCAAAAAGGGCGTATGCGTTTTTTCCTGAATATATTCAGGAAAAAACGCATACGCCCTTTTTGGCCAAGGGCATCATGGTCGAGGTTTTGCCGCCTTTCCTGTGCTTTAAAGGCGATTCGAATCTACCTCCTGAAATCTGTTTCCTGCAATTCTGCCTTGCTTTCAAATCCTCTTCGTTGCCTTCCCTCAATATATTTGTGGACAAGAGTTATCATTTCTAACTCTGCAGGTTTGTGAATTGCAGTGCCCCTGAGCTCCATTTTTCAACTCGCTTTCTTCGGAGCTGGCCGCAAAAGCGCAGGATTGCTTCAGGCCCTATTGTGGTTCCGGGCGGCAGGCTGAGCCTGTGGTTAATTCTTCTTCCTGATGGGAAAATAGAGTGACCTGTGCCTGTCCCAACACCTAGAGCTAGTCTCTCATTGGTTCCCCCTCTTCCCGTTCATCCTCAGGACAAATTGCAACCTGTACGGAACAGGAGGTTAAAGGTGCTGATTCTCCACGGAGGGAGATTGCTACTAACGCGGCTGGAATGGCGAACCCGAGCACAAGGAGATGAGAAATGAGGTGCGTTTTAGAAACCTTTCCCGATCACACGGTGTACCATCTTCTGGGTTTCTCATGCATGTTTTCGATGTAGGAAGATGCCCTTGAACCTGGAGATTTGGGACCCATGGGATGGGTACCACGCAGTGTTACTTTAAAGGGTCTGCGTTTGCTCACCCAACCTCACCAAAACTCTCAGCCCCAAGAGTGTCCACCCTTATGTCTCAATCAGCTGTGGGTCTAGAGATGGTCAATCCAGGTGGCATCACAGCCCCTGAACGAATTTTGTTAGAATTTCTCTCTCTTTCACTGTCTTTGTTTCACGGGATTTTAAAAGTAATTGATTTTTATAATGGGGTTTAGCTGCTTTTCACTGCTCTGTTTATGCTGCTTTACACCCACTTGACTCATTTACAGAGAGATATCAATACATAGCTTTGAAGATTCTTCCTAGTCAGGTATATTCTTGGGCGGTGAATAGGGGGTGTCGAGTCCAGTTCACTGAGCAAGGAGTAGGTCTTGTCTATTACATATTGGGTTTATGGAACGGTATCTGAGCTAATTTGAAACCCTTGTTTTCTCCCTCACCCGACCTCACCTTTCCCGTTAAGCAGCCATAGTGTGTTTTGTAAACGTGTGACGCTGTTCTGTTTTGTAATTCAGTTCAAGTGTAGCGGTTTTTACATTCCCTCTCTAAGTGATATCTTATGATAAGTGTCTTTTTCTGTGTGACTTATTTCACTTAGAATCGTCGTACCTAAATCCTCTCATCATGCTGCTACTAGCCTTATGACGTTAATTTCATGGCTGAGTGATATGCCATTGTACATAAGGACCACAACTTCCTTATCCATTTTTCTCTTTCCTGGGATATTTAAGGTGTAACGAAGTGGAGGTTCTTGTCAACAGAGCAGCCCTAAACTTTGGGGTGCCTGTGTCTTGCTGATTTTTAGTTTTCCCAATTTATACGCCCATGAGTGGAAGTGCCTTATGCTCTCTATGCTGAGTTCTTTAGATGTTTCAGGAAACACCGTACACTTCTCCAGAGTGGCTGTTGGCAATTTACATCCCACCCATCAGCGTAGTAAGGCTCCCGTTTCTCCATGGCCTGTCCTGCATTTCTGGTTTTGACACTTTATTCAGCATGGCCCTTTTGACCGATGGGAAGCGAGACTTCTTTGTAGCGCTGATTTGCCTTTCCAGGTTGCTTGGTTGGCCAAAAAGGGCGTATGCGTTTTTTCCTGAATATATTCAGGAAAAAACGCATACGCCCTTTTTGGCCAAGGGCATCATGGTCGAGGTTTTGCCGCTTTTCCTGTGCTTTAAAGGCGATTCGACTCTACCTCCTGAAATCTGTTTCCTGCAATTCTGCCTTGCTTTCAAATCCTCCTCGTTGCCTTCCCTCAATATATTTGTGGACGAGAGTTATCATTTCTAACTCTGCAGGTTTGTGAATTGCAGTGCCCCTGAGCTCGATTTTTCAACTCGTTTTTTTGGGAGCTGGCCGCAAAAGCACAGGATTGCTTCAGGCCCTGTTCTGCTTCCGGGCGGCAGGCTGAGCCTGTGGTTAATTCTTCTTCCTGATGGGAAAATAGAGTGACCTGTGCCTGTCCCAACACCTAGAGCTAGTCTCTCACTGGTTCCCCCTCTTCCCGTTCATCCTCAGGACAATTTGCAACCTGTACGGAACAGGAGGTTGAAGGTGCTGATTCTCGAAGGAGGGAGATTGCTAGTAAAGCGGCTGTAATGGCCAACCCGAGCACAAGGAGATGAGAAATGAGGTGCGTTTTCGAAACCTTTCCCGATCACACGGTGTACCATCTTCTGGGTTTCTCATGCATGTTTTTGTTATAGGAAGATGCCCTTGAACTTGGAGATTTGGGACCCATGGGATGGGTACCACGCAGTATTACTTTAAAGGGCCTGCGTTTCCTCAACCAACCTGACCAAACCTCTCAGCCCCAAGAGTGTCCACCCTTATGTCTCAATCAGCTCTGGGTCTAGAGATGGTCAATCCAGGTGGCATCACAGCCCCTGAACGAATATTGTAAGAATTTCTCTCTCTTTCACTGTCTTTGTTTCACGGGTTTTTAAAAGTAATTGATTTTTATAATGGGGTTTAGCTGCTTTTCACTGCTGTTTTTATGCTGCTTTACACCCACTTGAGTCACTTACAGAGAGATATCAATACATAGCTTTGAAGATTCTTCCTAGTCAGATATATTCTTGGGCGGTGAATAGGGGGTTTTTGCGTCCAGTTCACTGAGCAAGGAGTAGGTCTTGTCTATTACATATTGGGTTTATTGAACGGTATCTGAGCTAATTTGAAACCCTTGTTTTCTGCCTCACCCGACCTCACCTTTCCCGTTAAGCAGCCATAGTGTGTTTTGTAAACGTGTGTCTCTGTTCTGTTTTGTAATTCAGTTCAAGTGTAGCGGTTTTTACATTCCCTCTATAAGTGATATCTTATGATAAGTGTCGTTTTCTGGTTGACTTATTTCACTTAGAATCGTCGTACCTAAATCCACTCATCATGCTGCTACTAGCCTTATGACGTTGATTTCCTGGCTGAGTGATATTCCATTGTACATAAGGACCACAACTTCTTTATCCATTTTTTTCTTTCCTGGGATATTTAAGGTGTAACGAAGTGGAGGTTCTTGTCAACAGAGCAGCCCTAAACTTTGGGGTGCCTGTGTCTTGCTGATTTTTACTTTTCCCAATTTATACACCCATGAGTGGAAGTGCCCTATGCTCTCTAAGCTGAGTTTTTTAGAGGTTTCAGGACACACCGTACACTTCTCCAGAGTGGCTGTTGGCAATTTACATCACGCCCATCAGCGTAGCAAGGCTCCCGTTTCTCCATGGCCTGTCCTGCATTTCTGGTTTTGACACTTTATTCAGCATGGCCCTTTTGACCGATGGGAAGCGAGACTTCTTTGTAGCGCTGATTTGCCTTTCCAGGTTGCTTGGTTGGCCAAAAAGGGCGTATGCGTTTTTTCCTGAATATATTCAGGAAAAAACGCATACGCCCTTTTTGGCCAAGGGCATCATGGTCGAGGTTTTGCCGCCTTTCCTGTGCTTTAAAGGCGATTCGAATCTACCTCCTGAAATCTGTTTCCTGCAATTCTGCCTTGCTTTCAAATCCTCTTCGTTGCCTTCCCTCAATATATTTGTGGACGAGAGTTATCATTTCTAACTCTGCAGGTTTGTGAATTGCAGTGCCCCTGAGCTCCATTTTTCAACTCGCTTTCTTCGGAGCTGGCCGCAAAAGCGCAGGATTGCTTCAGGCCCTATTGTGGTTCCGGGCGGCAGGCTGAGCCTGTGGTTAATTCTTCTTCCTGATGGGAAAATAGAGTGACCTGTGCCTGTCCCAACACCTAGAGCTAGTCTCTCATTGGTTCCCCCTCTTCCCGTTCATCCTCAGGACAAATTGCAACCTGTACGGAACAGGAGGTTAAAGGTGCTGATTCTCCACGGAGGGAGATTGCTACTAACGCGGCTGGAATGGCGAACCCGAGCACAAGGAGATGAGAAATGAGGTGCGTTTTAGAAACCTTTCCCGATCACACAGTGTACCATCTTCTGGGTTTCTCATGCATGTTTTCGATGTAGGAAGATGCCCTTGAACCTGGAGATTTGGGACCCATGGGATGGGTACCACGCAGTGTTACTTTAAAGGGTCTGCGTTTGCTCACCCAACCTCACCAAACCTCTCAGCCCCAAGAGTGTCCACCCTTATGTCTCAATCAGCTGTGGGTCTAGAGATGGTCAATCCAGGTGGCATCACAGCCCCTGAACGAATTTTGTAAGAATTTCTCTCTCTTTCACTGTCTTTGTTTCACGGGATTTTAAAAGTAATTGATTTTTATAATGGGGTTTAGCTGCTTTTCACTGCTCTGTTTATGCTGCTTTACACCCACTTGACTCATTTACAGAGAGATATCAATACATAGCTTTGAAGATTCTTCCTAGTCAGGTATATTCTTGGGCGGTGAATAGGGGGTGTCGAGTCCAGTTCACTGAGCAAGGAGTAGGTCTTGTCTATTACATATTGGGTTTATGGAACGGTATCTGAGCTAATTTGAAACCCTTGTTTTCTCCCTCACCCGACCTCACCTTTCCCGTTAAGCAGCCATAGTGTGTTTTGTAAACGTGTGACGCTGTTCTGTTTTGTAATTCAGTTCAAGTGTAGCGGTTTTTACATTCCCTCTCTAAGTGATATCTTATGATAAGTGTCTTTTTCTGTGTGACTTATTTCACTTAGAATCGTCGTACCTAAATCCTCTCATCATGCTGCTACTAGCCTTATGACGTTAATTTCATGGCTGAGTGATATGCCATTGTACATAAGGACCACAACTTCCTTATCCATTTTTCTCTTTCCTGGGATATTTAAGGTGTAACGAAGTGGAGGTTCTTGTCAACAGAGCAGCCCTAAACTTTGGGGTGCCTGTGTCTTGCTGATTTTTAGTTTTCCCAATTTATACGCCCATGAGTGGAAGTGCCTTATGCTCTCTATGCTGAGTTCTTTAGATGTTTCAGGACACACCGTACACTTCTCCAGAGTGGCTGTTGGCAATTTACATCCCGCCCATCAGCGTAGTAAGGCTCCCGTTTCTCCATGGCCTGTCCTGCATTTCTGGTTTTGACACTTTATTCAGCATGGCCCTTTTGACCGATGGGAAGCGAGACTTCTTTGTAGCGCTGATTTGCCTTTCCAGGTTGCTTGGTTGGCCAAAAAGGGCGTATGCGTTTTTTCCTGAATATATTCAGGAAAAAACGCATACGCCCTTTTTGGCCAAGGGCATCATGGTCGAGGTTTTGCCGCTTTTCCTGTGCTTTAAAGGCGATTCGACTCTACCTCCTGAAATCTGTTTCCTGCAATTCTGCCTTGCTTTCAAATCCTCCTCGTTGCCTTCCCTCAATATATTTGTGGACGAGAGTTATCATTTATAACTCTGCAGGTTTGTGAATTGCAGTGCCCCTGAGCTCGATTTTTCAACTCGTTTTTTTGGGAGCTGGCCGCAAAAGCACAGGATTGCTTCAGGCCCTGTTCTGCTTCCGGGCGGCAGGCTGAGCCTGTGGTTAATTCTTCTTCCTGATGGGAAAATAGAGTGACCTGTGCCTGTCCCAACACCTAGAGCTAGTCTCTCACTGGTTCCCCCTCTTCCCGTTCATCCTCAGGACAATTTGCAACCTGTACGGAACAGGAGGTTGAAGGTGCTGATTCTCGAAGGAGGGAGATTGCTAGTAAAGCGGCTGTAATGGCCAACCCGAGCACAAGGAGATGAGAAATGAGGTGCGTTTTCGAAACCTTTCCCGATCACACGGTGTACCATCTTCTGGGTTTCTCATGCATGTTTTTGTTATAGGAAGATGCCCTTGAACTTGGAGATTTGGGACCCATGGGATGGGTACCACGCAGTATTACTTTAAAGGGCCTGCGTTTCCTCAACCAACCTGACCAAACCTCTCAGCCACAAGAGTGTCCACCCTTATGTCTCAATCAGCTGTGGGTCTAGAGATGGTCAATCCAGGTGGCATCACAGCCCCTGAACGAATATTGTAAGAATTTCTCTCTCTTTCACTGTCTTTGTTTCACGGGTTTTTAAAAGTAATTGATTTTTATAATGGGGTTTAGCTGCTTTTCACTGCTGTTTTTATGCTGCTTTACACCCACTTGACTCACTTACAGAGAGATATCAATACATAGCTTTGAAGATTCTTCCTAGTCAGATATATTCTTGGGCGGTGAATAGGGGGTTTTTGCGTCCAGTTCACTGAGCAAGGAGTAGGTCTTGTCTATTACATATTGGGCTTATTGAACGGTATCTGAGCTAATTTGAAACCCTTGTTTTCTGCCTCACCCGACCTCACCTTTCCCGTTAAGCAGCCATAGTGTGTTTTGTAAACGTGTGTCTCTGTTCTGTTTTGTAATTCAGTTCAAGTGTAGCGGTTTTTACATTCCCTCTATAAGTGATATCTTATGATAAGTGTCGTTTTCTGGTTGACTTATTTCACTTAGAATCGTCGTACCTAAATCCACTCATCATGCTGCTACTAGCCTTATGACGTTGATTTCCTGGCTGAGTGATATTCCATTGTACATAAGGACCACAACTTCTTTATCCATTTTTTTCTTTCCTGGGATATTTAAGGTGTAACGAAGTGGAGGTTCTTGTCAACAGAGCAGCCCTAAACTTTGGGGTGCCTGTGTCTTGCTGATTTTTACTTTTCCCAATTTATACACCCATGAGTGGAAGTGCCCTATGCTCTCTAAGCTGAGTTTTTTAGAGGTTTCAGGACACACCGTACACTTCTCCAGAGTGGCTGTTGGCAATTTACATCCCGCCCATCAGCGTAGCAAGGCTCCCGTTTCTCCATGGCCTGTCCTGCATTTCTGGTTTTGACACTTTATTCAGCATGGCCCTTTTGACCGATGGGAAGCGAGACTTCTTTGTAGCGCTGATTTGCCTTTCCAGGTTGCTTGGTTGGCCAAAAAGGGCGTATGCGTTTTTTCCTGAATATATTCAGGAAAAAACGCATACGCCCTTTTTGGCCAAGGGCATCATGGTCGAGGTTTTGCCGCCTTTCCTGTGCTTTAAAGGCGATTCGAATCTACCTCCTGAAATCTGTTTCCTGCAATTCTGCCTTGCTTTCAAATCCTCTTCGTTGCCTTCCCTCAATATATTTGTGGACGAGAGTTATCATTTCTAACTCTGCAGGTTTGTGAATTGCAGTGCCCCTGAGCTCCATTTTTCAACTCGCTTTCTTCGGAGCTGGCCGCAAAAGCGCAGGATTGCTTCAGGCCCTATTCTGGTTCCGGGCGGCAGGCTGAGCCTGTGGTTAATTCTTCTTCCTGATGGGAAAATAGAGTGACCTGTGCCTGTCCCAACACCTAGAGCTAGTCTCTCATTGGTTCCCCCTCTTCCCGTTCATCCTCAGGACAAATTGCAACCTGTACGGAACAGGAGGTTAAAGGTGCTGATTCTCCACGGAGGGAGATTGCTACTAACGTGGCTGGAATGGCGAACCCGAGCACAAGGAGATGAGAAATGAGGTGCGTTTTAGAAACCTTTCCCGATCACACGGTGTACCATCTTCTGGGTTTCTCATGCATGTTTTCGATGTAGGAAGATGCCCTTGAACCTGGAGATTTGGGACCCATGGGATGGGTACCATGCAGTATTACTTTAAAGGGTGTGCGTTTGCTCACCCAACCTCACCAAACCTCTCAGCCCCAAGAGTGTCCACCCTTATGTCTCAATCAGCTGTGGGTCTAGAGATGGTCAATCCAGGTGGCATCACAGCCCCTGAACGAATTTTGTAAGAATTTCTCTCTCTTTCACTGTCTTTGTTTCACGGGATTTTAAAAGTAATTGATTTTTATAATGGGGTTTTGCTGCTTTTCACTGCTCTGTTTATGCTGCTTTACACCCACTTGACTCATTTACAGAGAGATATCAATACATAGCTTTGAAGATTCTTCCTAGTCAGGTATATTCTTGGGCGGTGAATAGGGGGTGTCGAGTCCAGTTCACTGAGCAAGGAGTAGGTCTTGTCTATTACATATTGGGTTTATGGAACGGTATCTGAGCTAATTTGAAACCCTTGTTTTCTGCCTCACCCGACCTCACCTTTCCCGTTAAGCAGCCATAGTGTGTTTTGTAAACGTGTGTCTCTGTTCTGTTTTGTAATTCAGTTCAAGTGTAGCGGTTTTTACATTCCCTCTATAAGTGATATCTTATGATAAGTGTCATTTTCTGGTTGACTTATTTCACTTAGAATCGTCGTACCTAAATCCACTCATCATGCTGCTACTAGCCTTATGACGTTGATTTCCTGGCTGAGTGATATTCCATTGTACATAAGGACCACAACTTCTTTATCCATTTTTTTCTTTCCTGGGATATTTAAGGTGTAACGAAGTGGAGGTTCTTGTCAACAGAGCAGCCCTAAACTTTGGGGTGCCTGTGTCTTGCTGATTTTTACTTTTCCCAATTTATATGCCCATGAGTGGAAGTGCCCTATGCTCTCTAAGCTGAGTTTTTTAGAGGTTTCAGGACACACCGTACACTTCTCCAGAGTGGCTGTTGGCAATTTACATCACGCCCATCAGCGTAGCAAGGCTCCCGTTTCTCCATGGCCTGTCCTGCATTTCTGGTTTTGACACTTTATTCAGCATGGCCCTTTTGACCGATGGGAAGCGAGACTTCTTTGTAGCGCTGATTTGCCTTTCCAGGTTGCTTGGTTGGCCAAAAAGGGCGTATGCGTTTTTTCCTGAATATATTCAGGAAAAAACGCATACGCCCTTTTTGGCCAAGGGCATCATGGTCGAGGTTTTGCCGCCTTTCCTGTGCTTTAAAGGCGATTCGAATCTACCTCCTGAAATCTGTTTCCTGCAATTCTGCCTTGCTTTCAAATCCTCTTCGTTGCCTTCCCTCAATATATTTGTGGACGAGAGTTATCATTTCTAACTCTGCAGGTTTGTGAATTGCAGTGCCCCTGAGCTCCATTTTTCAACTCGCTTTCTTCGGAGCTGGCCGCAAAAGCGCAGGATTGCTTCAGGCCCTATTCTGGTTCCGGGCGGCAGGCTGAGCCTGTGGTTAATTCTTCTTCCTGATGGGAAAATAGAGTGACCTGTGCCTGTCCCAACACCTAGAGCTAGTCTCTCATTGGTTCCCCCTCTTCCCGTTCATCCTCAGGACAAATTGCAACCTGTTCGGAACAGGAGGTTAAAGGTGCTGATTCTCCACGGAGGGAGATTGCTACTAACGCGGCTGGAATGGCGAACCCGAGCACAAGGCGATGAGAAATGAGGTGCGTTTTAGAAACCTTTCCCGATCACACGGTGTACCATCTTCTGGGTTTCTCATGCATGTTTTCAATGTAGGAAGATGCCCTTGAACCTGGAGATTTGGGACCCATGGGATGGGTACCACGCAGTGTTACTTTAAAGGGTCTGCGTTTGCTCACCCAACCTCACCAAACCTCTCAGCCCCAAGAGTGTCCACCCTTATGTCTCAATCAGCTGTGGGTCTAGAGATGGTCAATCCAGGTGGCATCACAGCCCCTGAACGAATTTTGTAAGAATTTCTCTCTCTTTCACTGTCTTTGTTTCACGGGATTTTAAAAGTAATTGATTTTTATAATGGGGTTTAGCTGCTTTTCACTGCTCTGTTTATGCTGCTTTACACCCACTTGACTCATTTACAGAGAGATATCAATACATAGCTTTGAAGATTCTTCCTAGTCAGGTATATTCTTGGGCGGTGAATAGGGGGTGTCGAGTCCAGTTCACTGAGCAAGGAGTAGGTCTTGTCTATTACATATTGGGTTTATGGAACGGTATCTGAGCTAATTTGAAACCCTTGTTTTCTCCCTCACCCGACCTCACCTTTCCCGTTAAGCAGCCATAGTGTGTTTTGTAAACGTGTGACGCTGTTCTGTTTTGTAATTCAGTTCAAGTGTAGCGGTTTTTACATTCCCTCTCTAAGTGATATCTTATGATAAGTGTCTTTTTCTGTGTGACTTATTTCACTTAGAATCGTCGTACCTAAATCCTCTCATCATGCTGCTACTAGCCTTATGACGTTAATTTCATGGCTGAGTGATATGCCATTGTACATAAGGACCACAACTTCCTTATCCATTTTTCTCTTTCCTGGGATATTTAAGGTGTAACGAAGTGGAGGTTCTTGTCAACAGAGCAGCCCTAAACTTTGGGGTGCCTGTGTCTTGCTGATTTTTAGTTTTCCCAATTTATACGCCCATGAGTGGAAGTGCCTTATGCTCTCTATGCTGAGTTCTTTAGATGTTTCAGGAAACACCGTACACTTCTCCAGAGTGGCTGTTGGCAATTTACATCCCGCCCATCAGCGTAGTAAGGCTCCCGTTTCTCCATGGCCTGTCCTGCATTTCTGGTTTTGACACTTTATTCAGCATGGCCCTTTTGACCGATGGGAAGCGAGACTTCTTTGTAGCGCTGATTTGCCTTTCCAGGTTGCTTGGTTGGCCAAAAAGGGCGTATGCGTTTTTTCCTGAATATATTCAGGAAAAAACGCATACGCCCTTTTTGGCCAAGGGCATCATGGTCGAGGTTTTGCCGCTTTTCCTGTGCTTTAAAGGCGATTCGACTCTACCTCCTGAAATCTGTTTCCTGCAATTCTGCCTTGCTTTCAAATCCTCCTCGTTGCCTTCCCTCAATATATTTGTGGACGAGAGTTATCATTTATAACTCTGCAGGTTTGTGAATTGCAGTGCCCCTGAGCTCGATTTTTCAACTCGTTTTTTTGGGAGCTGGCCGCAAAAGCACAGGATTGCTTCAGGCCCTGTTCTGCTTCCGGGCGGCAGGCTGAGCCTGTGGTTAATTCTTCTTCCTGATGGGAAAATAGAGTGACCTGTGCCTGTCCCAACACCTAGAGCTAGTCTCTCACTGGTTCCCCCTCTTCCCGTTCATCCTCAGGACAATTTGCAACCTGTACGGAACAGGAGGTTGAAGGTGCTGATTCTCGAAGGAGGGAGATTGCTAGTAAAGCGGCTGTAATGGCCCACCCGAGCACAAGGAGATGAGAAATGAGGTGCGTTTTCGAAACCTTTCCCGATCACACGGTGTACCATCTTCTGGGTTTCTCATGCATGTTTTTGTTATAGGAAGATGCCCTTGAACTTGGAGATTTGGGACCCATGGGATGGGTACCACGCAGTATTACTTTAAAGGGCCTGCGTTTCCTCAACCAACCTGACCAAACCTCTCAGCCACAAGAGTGTCCACCCTTATGTCTCAATCAGCTGTGGGTCTAGAGATGGTCAATCCAGGTGGCATCACAGCCCCTGAACGAATATTGTAAGAATTTCTCTCTCTTTCACTGTCTTTGTTTCACGGGTTTTTAAAAGTAATTGATTTTTATAATGGGGTTTAGCTGCTTTTCACTGCTGTTTTTATGCTGCTTTACACCCACTTGACTCACTTACAGAGAGATATCAATACATAGCTTTGAAGATTCTTCCTAGTCAGATATATTCTTGGGCGGTGAATAGGGGGTTTTTGCGTCCAGTTCACTGAGCAAGGAGTAGGTCTTGTCTATTACATATTGGGCTTATTGAACGGTATCTGAGCTAATTTGAAACCCTTGTTTTCTGCCTCACCCGACCTCACCTTTCCCGTTAAGCAGCCATAGTGTGTTTTGTAAACGTGTGTCTCTGTTCTGTTTTGTAATTCAGTTCAAGTGTAGCGGTTTTTACATTCCCTCTATAAGTGATATCTTATGATAAGTGTCGTTTTCTGGTTGACTTATTTCACTTAGAATCGTCGTACCTAAATCCACTCATCATGCTGCTACTAGCCTTATGACGTTGATTTCCTGGCTGAGTGATATTCCATTGTACATAAGGACCACAACTTCTTTATCCATTTTTTTCTTTCCTGGGATATTTAAGGTGTAACGAAGTGGAGGTTCTTGTCAACAGAGCAGCCCTAAACTTTGGGGTGCCTGTGTCTTGCTGATTTTTACTTTTCCCAATTTATACACCCATGAGTGGAAGTGCCCTATGCTCTCTAAGCTGAGTTTTTTAGAGGTTTCAGGACACACCGTACACTTCTCCAGAGTGGCTGTTGGCAATTTACATGCCGCCCATCAGCGTAGCAAGGCTCCCGTTTCTCCATGGCCTGTCCTGCATTTCTGGTTTTGACACTTTATTCAGCATGGCCCTTTTGACCGATGGGAAGCGAGACTTCTTTGTAGCGCTGATTTGCCTTTCCAGGTTGCTTGGTTGGCCAAAAAGGGCGTATGCGTTTTTTCCTGAATATATTCAGGAAAAAACGCATACGCCCTTTTTGGCCAAGGGCATCATGGTCGAGGTTTTGCCGCCTTTCCTGTGCTTTAAAGGCGATTCGAATCTACCTCCTGAAATCTGTTTCCTGCAATTCTGCCTTGCTTTCAAATCCTCTTCGTTGCCTTCCCTCAATATATTTGTGGACGAGAGTTATCATTTCTAACTCTGCAGGTTTGTGAATTGCAGTGCCCCTGAGCTCCATTTTTCAACTCGCTTTCTTCGGAGCTGGCCGCAAAAGCGCAGGATTGCTTCAGGCCCTATTCTGGTTCCGGGCGGCAGGTTGAGCCTGTGGTTAATTCTTCTTCCTGATGGGAAAATAGAGTGACCTGTGCCTGTCCCAACACCTAGAGCTAGTCTCTCATTGGTTCCCCCTCTTCCCGTTCATCCTCAGGACAAATTGCAACCTGTACGGAACAGGAGGTTAAAGGTGCTGATTCTCCACGGAGGGAGATTGCTACTAACGCGGCTGGAATGGCGAACCCGAGCACAAGGAGATGAGAAATGAGGTGCGTTTTAGAAACCTTTCCCGATCACACGGTGTACCATCTTCTGGGTTTCTCATGCATGTTTTCGATGTAGGAAGATGCCCTTGAACCTGGAGATTTGGGACCCATGGGATGGGTACCACGCAGTATTACTTTAAAGGGTCTGCGTTTGCTCACCCAACCTCACCAAACCTCTCAGCCCCAAGAGTGTCCACCCTTATGTCTCAATCAGCTGTGGGTCTAGAGATGGTCAATCCAGGTGGCATCACAGCCCCTGAACGAATTTTGTAAGAATTTCTCTCTCTTTCACTGTCTTTGTTTCACGGGATTTTAAAAGTAATTGATTTTTATAATGGGGTTTAGCTGCTTTTCACTGCTCTGTTTATGCTGCTTTACACCCACTTGACTCATTTACAGAGAGATATCAATACATAGCTTTGAAGATTCTTCCTAGTCAGGTATATTCTTGGGCGGTGAATAGGGGGTGTCGAGTCCAGTTCACTGAGCAAGGAGTAGGTCTTGTCTATTACATATTGGGTTTATGGAACGGTATCTGAGCTAATTTGAAACCCTTGTTTTCTCCCTCACCCGACCTCACCTTTCCCGTTAAGCAGCCATAGTGTGTTTTGTAAACGTGTGACGCTGTTCTGTTTTGTAATTCAGTTCAAGTGTAGCGGTTTTTACATTCCCTCTCTAAGTGATATCTTATGATAAGTGTCTTTTTCTGTGTGACTTATTTCACTTAGAATCGTCGTACCTAAATCCTCTCATCATGCTGCTACTAGCCTTATGACGTTAATTTCATGGCTGAGTGATATGCCATTGTACATAAGGACCACAACTTCCTTATCCATTTTTCTCTTTCCTGGGATATTTAAGGTGTAACGAAGTGGAGGTTCTTGTCAACAGAGCAGCCCTAAACTTTGGGGTGCCTGTGTCTTGCTGATTTTTACTTTTCCCAATTTATACGCCCATGAGTGGAAGTGCCCTATGCTCTCTAAGCTGAGTTTTTTAGAGGTTTCAGGACACACCGTACACTTCTCCAGAGTGGCTGTTGGCAATTTACATCACGCCCATCAGCGTAGCAAGGCTCCCGTTTCTCCATGGCCTGTCCTGCATTTCTGGTTTTGACACTTTATTCAGCATGGCCCTTTTGACCGATGGGAAGCGAGACTTCTTTGTAGCGCTGATTTGCCTTTCCAGGTTGCTTGGTTGGCCAAAAAGGGCGTATGCGTTTTTTCCTGAATATATTCAGGAAAAAACGCATACGCCCTTTTTGGCCAAGGGCATCATGGTCGAGGTTTTGCCGCCTTTCCTGTGCTTTAAAGGCGATTCGAATCTACCTCCTGAAATCTGTTTCCTGCAATTCTGCCTTGCTTTCAAATCCTCTTCGTTGCCTTCCCTCAATATATTTGTGGACGAGAGTTATCATTTCTAACTCTGCAGGTTTGTGAATTGCAGTGCCCCTGAGCTCCATTTTTCAACTCGCTTTCTTCGGAGCTGGCCGCAAAAGCGCAGGATTGCTTCAGGCCCTATTCTGGTTCCGGGTGGCAGGCTGAGCCTGTGGTTAATTCTTCTTCCTGATGGGAAAATAGAGTGACCTGTGCCTGTCCCAACACCTAGAGCTAGTCTCTCATTGGTTCCCCCTCTTCCCGTTCATCCTCAGGACAAATTGCAACCTGTACGGAACAGGAGGTTAAAGGTGCTGATTCTCCACGGAGGGAGATTGCTACTAACGCGGCTGGAATGGCGAACCCGAGCACAAGGAGATGAGAAATGAGGTGCGTTTTAGAAACCTTTCCCGATCACACGGTGTACCATCTTCTGGGTTTCTCATGCATGTTTTCGATGTAGGAAGATGCCCTTGAACCTGGAGATTTGGGACCCATGGGATGGGTACCACGCAGTGTTACTTTAAAGGGTCTGCGTTTGCTCACCCAACCTCACCAAACCTCTCAGCCCCAAGAGTGTCCACCCTTATGTCTCAATCAGCTGTGGGTCTAGAGATGGTCAATCCAGGTGGCATCACAGCCCCTGAACGAATTTTGTAAGAATTTCTCTCTCTTTCACTGTCTTTGTTTCACGGGATTTTAAAAGTAATTGATTTTTATAATGGGGTTTAGCTGCTTTTCACTGCTCTGTTTATGCTGCTTTACACCCACTTGACTCATTTACAGAGAGATATCAATACATAGCTTTGAAGATTCTTCCTAGTCAGGTATATTCTTGGGCGGTGAATAGGGGGTGTCGAGTCCAGTTCACTGAGCAAGGAGTAGGTCTTGTCTATTACATATTGGGTTTATGGAACGGTATCTGAGCTAATTTGAAACCCTTGTTTTCTCCCTCACCCGACCTCACCTTTCCCGTTAAGCAGCCATAGTGTGTTTTGTAAACGTGTGACGCTGTTCTGTTTTGTAATTCAGTTCAAGTGTAGCGGTTTTTACATTCCCTCTCTAAGTGATATCTTATGATAAGTGTCTTTTTCTGTGTGACTTATTTCACTTAGAATCGTCGTACCTAAATCCTCTCATCATGCTGCTACTAGCCTTATGACGTTAATTTCATGGCTGAGTGATATGCCATTGTACATAAGGACCACAACTTCCTTATCCATTTTTCTCTTTCCTGGGATATTTAAGGTGTAACGAAGTGGAGGTTCTTGTCAACAGAGCAGCCCTAAACTTTGGGGTGCCTGTGTCTTGCTGATTTTTAGTTTTCCCAATTTATACGCCCATGAGTGGAAGTGCCTTATGCTCTCTATGCTGAGTTCTTTAGATGTTTCAGGAAACACCGTACACTTCTCCAGAGTGGCTGTTGGCAATTTACATCCCGCCCATCAGCGTAGTAAGGCTCCCGTTTCTCCATGGCCTGTCCTGCATTTCTGGTTTTGACACTTTATTCAGCATGGCCCTTTTGACCGATGGGAAGCGAGACTTCTTTGTAGCGCTGATTTGCCTTTCCAGGTTGCTTGGTTGGCCAAAAAGGGCGTCTGCGTTTTTTCCTGAATATATTCAGGAAAAAACGCATACGCCCTTTTTGGCCAAGGGCATCATGGTCGAGGTTTTGCCGCTTTTCCTGTGCTTTAAAGGCGATTCGACTCTACCTCCTGAAATCTGTTTCCTGCAATTCTGCCTTGCTTTCAAATCCTCCTCGTTGCCTTCCCTCAATATAT
This sequence comes from Balaenoptera borealis, assembly GCF_965194805.1. Taxonomy (NCBI): domain Eukaryota; kingdom Metazoa; phylum Chordata; class Mammalia; order Artiodactyla; family Balaenopteridae; genus Balaenoptera; species Balaenoptera borealis. The sequence goes on from NW_028123521.1 coordinate 62,631, forward strand.
TTGTGGACGAGAGTTATCATTTCTAACTCTGCAGGTTTGTGAATTGCAGTGCCCCTGAGCTCGATTTTTCAACTCGTTTTTTTGGGAGCTGGCCGCAAAAGCACAGGATTGCTTCAGGCCCTGTTCTGCTTCCGGGCGGCAGGCTGAGCCTGTGGTTAATTCTTCTTCCTGATGGGAAAATAGAGTGACCTGTGCCTGTCCCAACACCTAGAGCTAGTCTCTCATTGGTTCCCCCTCTTCCCGTTCATCCTCAGGACAAATTGCAACCTGTACGGAACAGGAGGTTGAAGGTGCTGATTCTCGAAGGAGGGAGATTGCTAGTAAAGCGGCTGTAATGGCCAACCCGAGCACAAGGAGATGAGAAATGAGGTGCGTTTTCGAAACCTTTCCCGATCACACGGTGTACCATCTTCTGGGTTTCTCATGCATGTTTTTGTTATAGGAAGATGCCCTTGAACTTGGAGATTTGGGACCCATGGGATGGGTACCACGCAGTATTACTTTAAAGGGCCTGCGTTTCCTCAACCAACCTGACCAAACCTCTCAGCCACAAGAGTGTCCACCCTTATGTCTCAATCAGCTGTGGGTCTAGAGATGGTCAATCCAGGTGGCATCACAGCCCCTGAACGAATATTGTAAGAATTTCTCTCTCTTTCACTGTCTTTGTTTCACGGGTTTTTAAAAGTAATTGATTTTTATAATGGGGTTTAGCTGCTTTTCACTGCTGTTTTTATGCTGCTTTACACCCACTTGACTCACTTACAGAGAGATATCAATATATAGCTTTGAAGATTCTTCCTAGTCAGATATATTCTTGGGCGGTGAATAGGGGGTTTTTGCGTCCAGTTCACTGAGCAAGGAGTAGGTCTTGTCTATTACATATTGGGCTTATTGAACGGTATCTGAGCTAATTTGAAACCCTTGTTTTCTGCCTCACCCGACCTCACCTTTCCCGTTAAGCAGCCATAGTGTGTTTTGTAAACGTGTGTCTCTGTTCTGTTTTGTAATTCAGTTCAAGTGTAGCGGTTTTTACATTCCCTCTATAAGTGATATCTTATGATAAGTGTCGTTTTCTGGTTGACTTATTTCACTTAGAATCGTCGTACCTAAATCCACTCATCATGCTGCTACTAGCCTTATGACGTTGATTTCCTGGCTGAGTGATATTCCATTGTACATAAGGACCACAACTTCTTTATCCATTTTTTTCTTTCCTGGGATATTTAAGGTGTAACGAAGTGGAGGTTCTTGTCAACAGAGCAGCCCTAAACTTTGGGGTGCCTGTGTCTTGCTGATTTTTACTTTTCCCAATTTATACACCCATGAGTGGAAGTGCCCTATGCTCTCTAAGCTGAGTTTTTTAGAGGTTTCAGGACACACCGTACACTTCTCCAGAGTGGCTGTTGGCAATTTACATCACGCCCATCAGCGTAGCAAGGCTCCCGTTTCTCCATGGCCTGTCCTGCATTTCTGGTTTTGACACTTTATTCAGCATGGCCCTTTTGACCGATGGGAAGCGAGACTTCTTTGTAGCGCTGATTTGCCTTTCCAGGTTGCTTGGTTGGCCAAAAAGGGCGTATGCGTTTTTTCCTGAATATATTCAGGAAAAAACGCATACGCCCTTTTTGGCCAAGGGCATCATGGTCGAGGTTTTGCCGCCTTTCCTGTGCTTTAAAGGCGATTCGAATCTACCTCCTGAAATCTGTTTCCTGCAATTCTGCCTTGCTTTCAAATCCTCTTCGTTGCCTTCCCTCAATATATTTGTGGACGAGAGTTATCATTTCTAACTCTGCAGGTTTGTGAATTGCAGTGCCCCTGAGCTCCATTTTTCAACTCGCTTTCTTCAGAGCTGGCCGCAAAAGCGCAGGATTGCTTCAGGCCCTATTCTGGTTCCGGGCGGCAGGCTGAGCCTGTGGTTAATTCTTCTTCCTGATGGGAAAATAGAGTGACCTGTGCCTGTCCCAACACCTAGAGCTAGTCTCTCATTGGTTCCCCCTCTTCCCGTTCATCCTCAGGACAAATTGCAACCTGTACGGAACAGGAGGTTAAAGGTGCTGATTCTCCACGGAGGGAGATTGCTACTAACGCGGCTGGAATGGCGAACCCGAGCACAAGGAGATGAGAAATGAGGTGCGTTTTAGAAACCTTTCCCGATCACACGGTGTACCATCTTCTGGGTTTCTCATGCATGTTTTCGATGTAGGAAGATGCCCTTGAACCTGGAGATTTGGGACCCATGGGATGGGTACCACGCAGTATTACTTTAAAGGGTCTGCGTTTGCTCACCCAACCTCACCAAACCTCTCAGCCCCAAGAGTGTCCACCCTTATGTCTCAATCAGCTGTGGGTCTAGAGATGGTCAATCCAGGTGGCATCACAGCCCCTGAACGAATTTTGTAAGAATTTCTCTCTCTTTCACTGTCTTTGTTTCACGGGATTTTAAAAGTAATTGATTTTTATAATGGGGTTTAGCTGCTTTTCACTGCTCTGTTTATGCTGCTTTACACCCACTTGACTCATTTACAGAGAGATATCAATACATAGCTTTGAAGATTCTTCCTAGTCAGGTATATTCTTGGGCGGTGAATAGGGGGTGTCGAGTCCAGTTCACTGAGCAAGGAGTAGGTCTTGTCTATTACATATTGGGTTTATGGAACGGTATCTGAGCTAATTTGAAACCCTTGTTTTCTCCCTCACCCGACCTCACCTTTCCCGTTAAGCAGCCATAGTGTGTTTTGTAAACGTGTGACGCTGTTCTGTTTTGTAATTCAGTTCAAGTGTAGCGGTTTTTACATTCCCTCTCTAAGTGATATCTTATGATAAGTGTCTTTTTCTGTGTGACTTATTTCACTTAGAATCGTCGTACCTAAATCCTCTCATCATGCTGCTACTAGCCTTATGACGTTAATTTCATGGCTGAGTGATATGCCATTGTACATAAGGACCACAACTTCCTTATCCATTTTTCTCTTTCCTGGGATATTTAAGGTGTAACGAAGTGGAGGTTCTTGTCAACAGAGCAGCCCTAAACTTTGGGGTGCCTGTGTCTTGCTGATTTTTAGTTTTCCCAATTTATACGCCCATGAGTGGAAGTGCCTTATGCTCTCTATGCTGAGTTCTTTAGATGTTTCAGGAAACACCGTACACTTCTCCAGAGTGGCTGTTGGCAATTTACATCCCGCCCATCAGCGTAGTAAGGCTCCCGTTTCTCCATGGCCTGTCCTGCATTTCTGGTTTTGACACTTTATTCAGCATGGCCCTTTTGACCGATGGGAAGCGAGACTTCTCTGTAGCGCTGATTTGCCTTTCCAGGTTGCTTGGTTGGCCAAAAAGGGCGTATGCGTTTTTTCCTGAATATATTCAGGAAAAAACGCATACGCCCTTTTCGGCCATGGGCATCATGGTCGAGGTTTTGCCGCTTTTCCTGTGCTTTAAAGGCGATTCGACTCTACCTCCTGAATTCTGTTTCCTGCAACTCTGCCTTGCTTTCAAATCCTCCTCGTTGCCTTCCCTCAATATATTTGTGGACGAGAGTTATCATTTATAACTCTGCAGGTTTGTGAATTGCAGTGCCCCTGAGCTCGATTTTTCAACTCGTTTATTTGGGAGCTGGCCGCAAAAGCACAGGATTGCTTCAGGCCCTGTTCTGCTTCCGGGCGGCAGGCTGAGCCTGTGGTTAATTCTTCTTCCTGATGGGAAAATAGAGTGACCTGTGCCTGTCCCAACACCTAGAGCTAGTCTCTCACTGGTTCCCCCTCTTCCCGTTCATCCTCAGGACAATTTGCAACCTGTACGGAACAGGAGGTTGAAGGTGCTGATTCTCGAAGGAGGGAGATTGCTAGTAAAGCGGCTGTAATGGCCAACCCGAGCACAAGGAGATGAGAAATGAGGTGCGTTTTCGAAACCTTTCCCGATCACACGGTGTACCATCTTCTGGGTTTCTCATGCATGTTTTTGTTATAGGAAGATGCCCTTGAACTTGGAGATTTGGGACCCATGGGATGGGTACCATGCAGTATTACTTTAAAGGGCCTGCGTTTCCTCAACCAACCTGACCAAACCTCTCAGCCACAAGAGTGTCCACCCTTATGTCTCAATCAGCTGTGGGTCTAGAGATGGTCAATCCAGGTGGCATCACAGCCCCTGAACGAATATTGTAAGAATTTCTCTCTCTTTCACTGTCTTTGTTTCACGGGTTTTTAAAAGTAATTGATTTTTATAATGGGGTTTAGCTGCTTTTCACTGCTGTTTTTATGCTGCTTTACACCCACTTGACTCACTTACAGAGAGATATCAATACATAGCTTTGAAGATTCGTCCTAGTCAGATATATTCTTGGGCGGTGAATAGGGGGTTTTTGCGTCCAGTTCACTGAGCAAGGAGTAGGTCTTGTCTATTACATATTGGGTTTATTGAACGGTATCTGAGCTAATTTGAAACCCTTGTTTTCTGCCTCACCCGACCTCACCTTTCCCGTTAAGCAGCCATAGTGTGTTTTGTAAACGTGTGTCTCTGTTCTGTTTTGTAATTCAGTTCAAGTGTAGCGGTTTTTACATTCCCTCTATAAGTGATATCTTATGATAAGTGTCGTTTTCTGGTTGACTTATTTCACTTAGAATCGTCGTACCTAAATCCACTCATCATGCTGCTACTAGCCTTATGACGTTGATTTCCTGGCTGAGTGATATTCCATTGTACATAAGGACCACAACTTCTTTATCCATTTTTTTCTTTCCTGGGATATTTAAGGTGTAACGAAGTGGAGGTTCTTGTCAACAGAGCAGCCCTAAACTTTGGGGTGCCTGTGTCTTGCTGATTTTTACTTTTCCCAATTTATACACCCATGAGTGGAAGTGCCCTATGCTCTCTAAGCTGAGTTTTTTAGAGGTTTCAGGACACACCGTACACTTCTCCAGAGTGGCTGTTGGCAATTTACATGCCGCCCATCAGCGTAGCAAGGCTCCCGTTTCTCCATGGCCTGTCCTGCATTTCTGGTTTTGACACTTTATTCAGCATGGCCCTTTTGACCGATGGGAAGCGAGACTTCTTTGTAGCGCTGATTTGCCTTTCCAGGTTGCTTGGTTGGCCAAAAAGGGCGTATGCGTTTTTTCCTGAATATATTCAGGAAAAAACGCATACGCCCTTTTTGGCCAAGGGCATCATGGTCGAGGTTTTGCCGCCTTTCCTGTGCTTTAAAGGCGATTCGAATCTACCTCCTGAAATCTGTTTCCTGCAATTCTGCCTTGCTTTCAAATCCTCTTCGTTGCCTTCCCTCAATATATTTGTGGACGAGAGTTATCATTTCTAACTCTGCAGGTTTGTGAATTGCAGTGCCCCTGAGCTCCATTTTTCAACTCGCTTTCTTCGGAGCTGGCCGCAAAAGCGCATGATTGCTTCAGGCCCTATTCTGGTTCCGGGCGGCAGGCTGAGCCTGTGGTTAATTCTTCTTCCTGATGGGAAAATAGAGTGACCTGTGCCTGTCCCAACACCTAGAGCTAGTCTCTCATTGGTTCCCCCTCTTCCCGTTCATCCTCAGGACAAATTGCACCCTGTACGGAACAGGAGGTTAAAGGTGCTGATTCTCCACGGAGGGAGATTGCTACTAACGCGGCTGGAATGGCGAACCCGAGCACAAGGAGATGAGAAATGAGGTGCGTTTTAGAAACCTTTCCCGATCACACGGTGTACCATCTTCTGGGTTTCTCATGCATGTTTTCGATGTAGGAAGATGCCCTTGAACCTGGAGATTTGGGACCCATGGGATGGGTACCACGCAGTGTTACTTTAAAGGGTCTGCGTTTGCTCACCCAACCTCACCAAACCTCTCAGCCCCAAGAGTGTCCACCCTTATGTCTCAATCAGCTGTGGGTCTAGAGATGGTCAATCCAGGTGGCATCACAGCCCCTGAACGAATTTTGTAAGAATTTCTCTCTCTTTCACTGTCTTTGTTTCACGGGATTTTAAAAGTAATTGATTTTTATAATGGGGTTTAGCTGCTTTTCACTGCTCTGTTTATGCTGCTTTACACCCACTTGACTCATTTACAGAGAGATATCAATACATAGCTTTGAAGATTCTTCCTAGTCAGGTATATTCTTGGGCGGTGAATAGGGGGTGTCGAGTCCAGTTCACTGAGCAAGGAGTAGGTCTTGTCTATTACATATTGGGTTTATGGAACGGTATCTGAGCTAATTTGAAACCCTTGTTTTCTCCCTCACCCGACCTCACCTTTCCCGTTAAGCAGCCATAGTGTGTTTTGTAAACGTGTGACGCTGTTCTGTTTTGTAATTCAGTTCAAGTGTAGCGGTTTTTACATTCCCTCTCTAAGTGATATCTTATGATAAGTGTCTTTTTCTGTGTGACTTATTTCACTTAGAATCGTCGTACCTAAATCCTCTCATCATGCTGCTACTAGCCTTATGACGTTAATTTCATGGCTGAGTGATATGCCATTGTACATAAGGACCACAACTTCCTTATCCATTTTTCTCTTTCCTGGGATATTTAAGGTGTAACGAAGTGGAGGTTCTTGTCAACAGAGCAGCCCTAAACTTTGGGGTGCCTGTGTCTTGCTGATTTTTAGTTTTCCCAATTTATACGCCCATGAGTGGAAGTGCCTTATGCTCTCTATGCTGAGTTCTTTAGATGTTTCAGGAAACACCGTACACTTCTCCAGAGTGGCTGTTGGCAATTTACATGCCGCCCATCAGCGTAGCAAGGCTCCCGTTTCTCCATGGCCTGTCCTGCATTTCTGGTTTTGACACTTTATTCAGCATGGCCCTTTTGACCGATGGGAAGCGAGACTTCTTTGTAGCGCTGATTTGCCTTTCCAGGTTGCTTGGTTGGCCAAAAAGGGCGTATGCGTTTTTTCCTGAATATATTCAGGAAAAAACGCATACGCCCTTTTTGGCCAAGGGCATCATGGTCGAGGTTTTGCCGCCTTTCCTGTGCTTTAAAGGCGATTCGACTCTACCTCCTGAAATCTGTTTCCTGCAATTCTGCCTTGCTTTCAAATCCTCCTCGTTGCCTTCCCTCAATATATTTGTGGACGAGAGTTATCATTTATAACTCTGCAGGTTTGTGAATTGCAGTGCCCCTGAGCTCGATTTTTCAACTCGTTTTTTTGGGAGCTGGCCGCAAAAGCACAGGATTGCTTCAGGCCCTGTTCTGCTTCCGGGCGGCAGGCTGAGCCTGTGGTTAATTCTTCTTCCTGATGGGAAAATACAGTGACCTGTGCCTGTCCCAACACCTAGAGCTAGTCTCTCACTGGTTCCCCCTCTTCCCGTTCATCCTCAGGACAATTTGCAACCTGTACGGAACAGGAGGTTGAAGGTGCTGATTCTCGAAGGAGGGAGATTGCTAGTAAAGCGGCTGTAATGGCCAACCCGAGCACAAGGAGATGAGAAATGAGGTGCGTTTTCGAAACCTTTCCCGATCACACGGTGTACCATCTTCTGGGTTTCTCATGCATGTTTTTGTTATAGGAAGATGCCCTTGAACTTGGAGATTTGGGACCCATGGGATGGGTACCATGCAGTATTACTTTAAAGGGCCTGCGTTTCCTCAACCAACCTGACCAAACCTCTCAGCCACAAGAGTGTCCACCCTTATGTCTCAATCAGCTGTGGGTCTAGAGATGGTCAATCCAGGTGGCATCACAGCCCCTGAACGAATATTGTAAGAATTTCTCTCTCTTTCACTGTCTTTGTTTCACGGGTTTTTAAAAGTAATTGATTTTTATAATGGGGTTTAGCTGCTTTTCACTGCTGTTTTTATGCTGCTTTACACCCACTTGACTCACTTACAGAGAGATATCAATACATAGCTTTGAAGATTCTTCCTAGTCAGATATATTCTTGGGCGGTGAATAGGGGGTTTTTGCGTCCAGTTCACTGAGCAAGGAGTAGGTCTTGTCTATTACATATTGGGCTTATTGAACGGTATCTGAGCTAATTTGAAACCCTTGTTTTCTGCCTCACCCGACCTCACCTTTCCCGTTAAGCAGCCATAGTGTGTTTTGTAAACGTGTGTCTCTGTTCTGTTTTGTAATTCAGTTCAAGTGTAGCGGTTTTTACATTCCCTCTATAAGTGATATCTTATGATAAGTGTCGTTTTCTGGTTGACTTATTTCACTTAGAATCGTCGTACCTAAATCCACTCATCATGCTGCTACTAGCCTTATGACGTTGATTTCCTGGCTGAGTGATATTCCATTGTACATAAGGACCACAACTTCTTTATCCATTTTTTTCTTTCCTGGGATATTTAAGGTGTAACGAAGTGGAGGTTCTTGTCAACAGAGCAGCCCTAAACTTTGGGGTGCCTGTGTCTTGCTGATTTTTACTTGTCCCAATTTATACACCCATGAGTGGAAGTGCCCTATGCTCTCTAAGCTGAGTTTTTTAGAGGTTTCAGGACACACCGTACACTTCTCCAGAGTGGCTGTTGGCAATTTACATCACGCCCATCAGCGTAGCAGGGCTCCCGTTTCTCCATGGCCTGTCCTGCATTTCTGGTTTTGACACTTTATTCAGCATGGCCCTTTTGACCGATGGGAAGCGAGACTTCTTTGTAGCGCTGATTTGCCTTTCCAGGTTGCTTGGTTGGCCAAAAAGGGCGTATGCGTTTTTTCCTGAATATATTCAGGAAAAAACGCATACGCCCTTTTTGGCCAAGGGCATCATGGTCGAGGTTTTGCCGCCTTTCCTGTGCTTTAAAGGCGATTCGAATCTACCTCCTGAAATCTGTTTCCTGCAATTCTGCCTTGCTTTCAAATCCTCTTCGTTGCCTTCCCTCAATATATTTGTGGACGAGAGTTATCATTTCTAACTCTGCAGGTTTGTGAATTGCAGTGCCCCTGAGCTCCATTTTTCAACTCGCTTTCTTCGGAGCTGGCCGCAAAAGCGCAGGATTGCTTCAGGCCCTATTCTGGTTCCGGGCGGCAGGCTGAGCCTGTGGTTAATTCTTCTTCCTGATGGGAAAATAGAGTGACCTGTGCCTGTCCCAACACCTAGAGCTAGTCTCTCATTGGTTCCCCCTCTTCCCGTTCATCCTCAGGACAAATTGCAACCTGTACAGAACAGGAGGTTAAAGGTGCTGATTCTCCACGGAGGGAGATTGCTACTAACGCGGCTGGAATGGCGAACCCGAGCACAAGGAGATGAGAAATGAGGTGCGTTTTAGAAACCTTTCCCGATCACACGGTGTACCATCTTCTGGGTTTCTCATGCATGTTTTCGATGTAGGAAGATGCCCTTGAACCTGGAGATTTGGGACCCATGGGATGGGTACCACGCAGTGTTACTTTAAAGGGTCTGCGTTTGCTCACCCAACCTCACCAAACCTCTCAGCCCCAAGAGTGTCCACCCTTATGTCTCAATCAGCTGTGGGTCTAGAGATGGTCAATCCAGGTGGCATCACACCCCTGAACGAATTTTGTAAGAATTTCTCTCTCTTTCACTGTCTTTGTTTCACGGGATTTTAAAAGTAATTGATTTTTATAATGGGGTTTAGCTGCTTTTCACTGCTCTGTTTATGCTGCTTTACACCCACTTGACTCATTTACAGAGAGATATCAATACATAGCTTTGAAGATTCTTCCTAGTCAGGTATATTCTTGGGCGGTGAATAGGGGGTGTCGAGTCCAGTTCACTGAGCAAGGAGTAGGTCTTGTCTATTACATATTGGGTTTATTGAACGGTATCTGAGCTAATTTGAAACCCTTGTTTTCTGCCTCACCCGACCTCACCTTTCCCGTTAAGCAGCCATAGTGTGTTTTGTAAACGTGTGTCTCTGTTCTGTTTTGTAATTCAGTTCAAGTGTAGCGGTTTTTACATTCCCTCTATAAGTGATATCTTATGATAAGTGTCGTTTTCTGGTTGACTTATTTCACTTAGAATCGTCGTACCTAAATCCACTCATCATGCTGCTACTAGCCTTATGACGTTGATTTCCTGGCTGAGTGATATTCCATTGTACATAAGGACCACAACTTCTTTATCCATTTTTTTCTTTCCTGGGATATTTAAGGTGTAACGAAGTGGAGGTTCTTGTCAACAGAGCAGCCCTAAACTTTGGGGTGCCTGTGTCTTGCTGATTTTTACTTTTCCCAATTTATACGCCCATGAGTGGAAGTGCCCTATGCTCTCTAAGCTGAGTTTTTTAGAGGTTTCAGGACACACCGTACACTTCTCCAGAGTGGCTGTTGGCAATTTACATGCCGCCCATCAGCGTAGCAAGGCTCCCGTTTCTCCATGGCCTGTCCTGCATTTCTGGTTTTGACACTTTATTCAGCATGGCCCTTTTGACCGATGGGAAGCGAGACTTCTTTGTAGCGCTGATTTGCCTTTCCAGGTTGCTTGGTTGGCCAAAAAGGGCGTATGCGTTTTTTCCTGAATATATTCAGGAAAAAACGCATACGCCCTTTTTGGCCAAGGGCATCATGGTCGAGGTTTTGCCGCCTTTCCTGTGCTTTAAAGGCGATTCGAATCTACCTCCTGAAATCTGTTTCCTGCAATTCTGCCTTGCTTTCAAATCCTCTTCGTTGCCTTCCCTCAATATATTTGTGGACGAGAGTTATCATTTCTAACTCTGCAGGTTTGTGAATTGCAGTGCCCCTGAGCTCCATTTTTCAACTCGCTTTCTTCGGAGCTGGCCGCAAAAGCGCAGGATTGCTTCAGGCCCTATTCTGGTTCCGGGCGGCAGGCTGAGCCTGTGGTTAATTCTTCTTCCTGATGGGAAAATAGAGTGACCTGTGCCTGTCCCAACACCTAGAGCTAGTCTCTCACTGGTTCCCCCTCTTCCCGTTCATCCTCAGGACAATTTGCAACCTGTACGGAACAGGAGGTTGAAGGTGCTGATTCTCGAAGGAGGGAGATTGCTAGTAAAGCGGCTGTAATGGCCAACCCGAGCACAAGGAGATGAGAAATGAGGTGCGTTTTCGAAACCTTTCCCGATCACACGGTGTACCATCTTCTGGGTTTCTCATGCATGTTTTTGTTATAGGAAGATGCCCTTGAACTTGGAGATTTGGGACCCATGGGATGGGTACCATGCAGTATTACTTTAAAGGGCCTGCGTTTCCTCAACCAACCTGACCAAACCTCTCAGCCACAAGAGTGTCCACCCTTATGTCTCAATCAGCTGTGGGTCTAGAGATGGTCAATCCAGGTGGCATCACAGCCCCTGAACGAATATTGTAAGAATTTCTCTCTCTTTCACTGTCTTTGTTTCACGGGTTTTTAAAAGTAATTGATTTTTATAATGGGGTTTAGCTGCTTTTCACTGCTGTTTTTATGCTGCTTTACACCCACTTGACTCACTTACAGAGAGATATCAATACATAGCTTTGAAGATTCGTCCTAGTCAGATATATTCTTGGGCGGTGAATAGGGGGTTTTTGCGTCCAGTTCACTGAGCAAGGAGTAGGTCTTGTCTATTACATATTGGGTTTATTGAACGGTATCTGAGCTAATTTGAAACCCTTGTTTTCTGCCTCACCCGACCTCACCTTTCCCGTTAAGCAGCCATAGTGTGTTTTGTAAACGTGTGTCTCTGTTCTGTTTTGTAATTCAGTTCAAGTGTAGCGGTTTTTACATTCCCTCTATAAGTGATATCTTATGATAAGTGTCGTTTTCTGGTTGACTTATTTCACTTAGAATCGTCGTACCTAAATCCACTCATCATGCTGCTACTAGCCTTATGACGTTGATTTCCTGGCTGAGTGATATTCCATTGTACATAAGGACCACAACTTCTTTATCCATTTTTTTCTTTCCTGGGATATTTAAGGTGTAACGAAGTGGAGGTTCTTGTCAACAGAGCAGCCCTAAACTTTGGGGTGCCTGTGTCTTGCTGATTTTTACTTTTCCCAATTTATACACCCATGAGTGGAAGTGCCCTATGCTCTCTAAGCTGAGTTTTTTAGAGGTTTCAGGACACACCGTACACTTCTCCAGAGTGGCTGTTGGCAATTTACATGCCGCCCATCAGCGTAGCAAGGCTCCCGTTTCTCCATGGCCTGTCCTGCATTTCTGGTTTTGACACTTTATTCAGCATGGCCCTTTTGACCGATGGGAAGCGAGACTTCTTTGTAGCGCTGATTTGCCTTTCCAGGTTGCTTGGTTGGCCAAAAAGGGCGTATGCGTTTTTTCCTGAATATATTCAGGAAAAAACGCATACGCCCTTTTTGGCCAAGGGCATCATGGTCGAGGTTTTGCCGCCTTTCCTGTGCTTTAAAGGCGATTCGAATCTACCTCCTGAAATCTGTTTCCTGCAATTCTGCCTTGCTTTCAAATCCTCTTCGTTGCCTTCCCTCAATATATTTGTGGACGAGAGTTATCATTTCTAACTCTGCAGGTTTGTGAATTGCAGTGCCCCTGAGCTCCATTTTTCAACTCGCTTTCTTCGGAGCTGGCCGCAAAAGCGCATGATTGCTTCAGGCCCTATTCTGGTTCCGGGCGGCAGGCTGAGCCTGTGGTTAATTCTTCTTCCTGATGGGAAAATAGAGTGACCTGTGCCTGTCCCAACACCTAGAGCTAGTCTCTCATTGGTTCCCCCTCTTCCCGTTCATCCTCAGGACAAATTGCACCCTGTACGGAACAGGAGGTTAAAGGTGCTGATTCTCCACGGAGGGAGATTGCTACTAACGCGGCTGGAATGGCGAACCCGAGCACAAGGAGATGAGAAATGAGGTGCGTTTTAGAAACCTTTCCCGATCACACGGTGTACCATCTTCTGGGTTTCTCATGCATGTTTTCGATGTAGGAAGATGCCCTTGAACCTGGAGATTTGGGACCCATGGGATGGGTACCACGCAGTGTTACTTTAAAGGGTCTGCGTTTGCTCACCCAACCTCACCAAACCTCTCAGCCCCAAGAGTGTCCACCCTTATGTCTCAATCAGCTGTGGGTCTAGAGATGGTCAATCCAGGTGGCATCACAGCCCCTGAACGAATTTTGTAAGAATTTCTCTCTCTTTCACTGTCTTTGTTTCACGGGATTTTAAAAGTAATTGATTTTTATAATGGGGTTTAGCTGCTTTTCACTGCTCTGTTTATGCTGCTTTACACCCACTTGACTCATTTACAGAGAGATATCAATACATAGCTTTGAAGATTCTTCCTAGTCAGGTATATTCTTGGGCGGTGAATAGGGGGTGTCGAGTCCAGTTCACTGAGCAAGGAGTAGGTCTTGTCTATTACATATTGGGTTTATGGAACGGTATCTGAGCTAATTTGAAACCCTTGTTTTCTCCCTCACCCGACCTCACCTTTCCCGTTAAGCAGCCATAGTGTGTTTTGTAAACGTGTGACGCTGTTCTGTTTTGTAATTCAGTTCAAGTGTAGCGGTTTTTACATTCCCTCTCTAAGTGATATCTTATGATAAGTGTCTTTTTCTGTGTGACTTATTTCACTTAGAATCGTCGTACCTAAATCCTCTCATCATGCTGCTACTAGCCTTATGACGTTAATTTCATGGCTGAGTGATATGCCATTGTACATAAGGACCACAACTTCCTTATCCATTTTTCTCTTTCCTGGGATATTTAAGGTGTAACGAAGTGGAGGTTCTTGTCAACAGAGCAGCCCTAAACTTTGGGGTGCCTGTGTCTTGCTGATTTTTAGTTTTCCCAATTTATACGCCCATGAGTGGAAGTGCCTTATGCTCTCTATGCTGAGTTCTTTAGATGTTTCAGGAAACACCGTACACTTCTCCAGAGTGGCTGTTGGCAATTTACATGCCGCCCATCAGCGTAGCAAGGCTCCCGTTTCTCCATGGCCTGTCCTGCATTTCTGGTTTTGACACTTTATTCAGCATGGCCCTTTTGACCGATGGGAAGCGAGACTTCTTTGTAGCGCTGATTTGCCTTTCCAGGTTGCTTGGTTGGCCAAAAAGGGCGTATGCGTTTTTTCCTGAATATATTCAGGAAAAAACGCATACGCCCTTTTTGGCCAAGGGCATCATGGTCGAGGTTTTGCCGCCTTTCCTGTGCTTTAAAGGCGATTCGACTCTACCTCCTGAAATCTGTTTCCTGCAATTCTGCCTTGCTTTCAAATCCTCCTCGTTGCCTTCCCTCAATATATTTGTGGACGAGAGTTATCATTTATAACTCTGCAGGTTTGTGAATTGCAGTGCCCCTGAGCTCGATTTTTCAACTCGTTTTTTTGGGAGCTGGCCGCAAAAGCACAGGATTGCTTCAGGCCCTGTTCTGCTTCCGGGCGGCAGGCTGAGCCTGTGGTTAATTCTTCTTCCTGATGGGAAAATACAGTGACCTGTGCCTGTCCCAACACCTAGAGCTAGTCTCTCACTGGTTCCCCCTCTTCCCGTTCATCCTCAGGACAATTTGCAACCTGTACGGAACAGGAGGTTGAAGGTGCTGATTCTCGAAGGAGGGAGATTGCTAGTAAAGCGGCTGTAATGGCCAACCCGAGCACAAGGAGATGAGAAATGAGGTGCGTTTTCGAAACCTTTCCCGATCACACGGTGTACCATCTTCTGGGTTTCTCATGCATGTTTTTGTTATAGGAAGATGCCCTTGAACTTGGAGATTTGGGACCCATGGGATGGGTACCATGCAGTATTACTTTAAAGGGCCTGCGTTTCCTCAACCAACCTGACCAAACCTCTCAGCCACAAGAGTGTCCACCCTTATGTCTCAATCAGCTGTGGGTCTAGAGATGGTCAATCCAGGTGGCATCACAGCCCCTGAACGAATATTGTAAGAATTTCTCTCTCTTTCACTGTCTTTGTTTCACGGGTTTTTAAAAGTAATTGATTTTTATAATGGGGTTTAGCTGCTTTTCACTGCTGTTTTTATGCTGCTTTACACCCACTTGACTCACTTACAGAGAGATATCAATACATAGCTTTGAAGATTCTTCCTAGTCAGATATATTCTTGGGCGGTGAATAGGGGGTTTTTGCGTCCAGTTCACTGAGCAAGGAGTAGGTCTTGTCTATTACATATTGGGCTTATTGAACGGTATCTGAGCTAATTTGAAACCCTTGTTTTCTGCCTCACCCGACCTCACCTTTCCCGTTAAGCAGCCATAGTGTGTTTTGTAAACGTGTGTCTCTGTTCTGTTTTGTAATTCAGTTCAAGTGTAGCGGTTTTTACATTCCCTCTATAAGTGATATCTTATGATAAGTGTCGTTTTCTGGTTGACTTATTTCACTTAGAATCGTCGTACCTAAATCCACTCATCATGCTGCTACTAGCCTTATGACGTTGATTTCCTGGCTGAGTGATATTCCATTGTACATAAGGACCACAACTTCTTTATCCATTTTTTTCTTTCCTGGGATATTTAAGGTGTAACGAAGTGGAGGTTCTTGTCAACAGAGCAGCCCTAAACTTTGGGGTGCCTGTGTCTTGCTGATTTTTACTTGTCCCAATTTATACACCCATGAGTGGAAGTGCCCTATGCTCTCTAAGCTGAGTTTTTTAGAGGTTTCAGGACACACCGTACACTTCTCCAGAGTGGCTGTTGGCAATTTACATCACGCCCATCAGCGTAGCAGGGCTCCCGTTTCTCCATGGCCTGTCCTGCATTTCTGGTTTTGACACTTTATTCAGCATGGCCCTTTTGACCGATGGGAAGCGAGACTTCTTTGTAGCGCTGATTTGCCTTTCCAGGTTGCTTGGTTGGCCAAAAAGGGCGTATGCGTTTTTTCCTGAATATATTCAGGAAAAAACGCATACGCCCTTTTTGGCCAAGGGCATCATGGTCGAGGTTTTGCCGCCTTTCCTGTGCTTTAAAGGCGATTCGAATCTACCTCCTGAAATCTGTTTCCTGCAATTCTGCCTTGCTTTCAAATCCTCTTCGTTGCCTTCCCTCAATATATTTGTGGACGAGAGTTATCATTTCTAACTCTGCAGGTTTGTGAATTGCAGTGCCCCTGAGCTCCATTTTTCAACTCGCTTTCTTCGGAGCTGGCCGCAAAAGCGCAGGATTGCTTCAGGCCCTATTCTGGTTCCGGGCGGCAGGCTGAGCCTGTGGTTAATTCTTCTTCCTGATGGGAAAATAGAGTGACCTGTGCCTGTCCCAACACCTAGAGCTAGTCTCTCATTGGTTCCCCCTCTTCCCGTTCATCCTCAGGACAAATTGCAACCTGTACAGAACAGGAGGTTAAAGGTGCTGATTCTCCACGGAGGGAGATTGCTACTAACGCGGCTGGAATGGCGAACCCGAGCACAAGGAGATGAGAAATGAGGTGCGTTTTAGAAACCTTTCCCGATCACACGGTGTACCATCTTCTGGGTTTCTCATGCATGTTTTCGATGTAGGAAGATGCCCTTGAACCTGGAGATTTGGGACCCATGGGATGGGTACCACGCAGTGTTACTTTAAAGGGTCTGCGTTTGCTCACCCAACCTCACCAAACCTCTCAGCCCCAAGAGTGTCCACCCTTATGTCTCAATCAGCTGTGGGTCTAGAGATGGTCAATCCAGGTGGCATCACACCCCTGAACGAATTTTGTAAGAATTTCTCTCTCTTTCACTGTCTTTGTTTCACGGGATTTTAAAAGTAATTGATTTTTATAATGGGGTTTAGCTGCTTTTCACTGCTCTGTTTATGCTGCTTTACACCCACTTGACTCATTTACAGAGAGATATCAATACATAGCTTTGAAGATTCTTCCTAGTCAGGTATATTCTTGGGCGGTGAATAGGGGGTGTCGAGTCCAGTTCACTGAGCAAGGAGTAGGTCTTGTCTATTACATATTGGGTTTATTGAACGGTATCTGAGCTAATTTGAAACCCTTGTTTTCTGCCTCACCCGACCTCACCTTTCCCGTTAAGCAGCCATAGTGTGTTTTGTAAACGTGTGTCTCTGTTCTGTTTTGTAATTCAGTTCAAGTGTAGCGGTTTTTACATTCCCTCTATAAGTGATATCTTATGATAAGTGTCGTTTTCTGGTTGACTTATTTCACTTAGAATCGTCGTACCTAAATCCACTCATCATGCTGCTACTAGCCTTATGACGTTGATTTCCTGGCTGAGTGATATTCCATTGTACATAAGGACCACAACTTCTTTATCCATTTTTTTCTTTCCTGGGATATTTAAGGTGTAACGAAGTGGAGGTTCTTGTCAACAGAGCAGCCCTAAACTTTGGGGTGCCTGTGTCTTGCTGATTTTTACTTTTCCCAATTTATACGCCCATGAGTGGAAGTGCCCTATGCTCTCTAAGCTGAGTTTTTTAGAGGTTTCAGGACACACCGTACACTTCTCCAGAGTGGCTGTTGGCAATTTACATGCCGCCCATCAGCGTAGCAAGGCTCCCGTTTCTCCATGGCCTGTCCTGCATTTCTGGTTTTGACACTTTATTCAGCATGGCCCTTTTGACCGATGGGAAGCGAGACTTCTTTGTAGCGCTGATTTGCCTTTCCAGGTTGCTTGGTTGGCCAAAAAGGGCGTATGCGTTTTTTCCTGAATATATTCAGGAAAAAACGCATACGCCCTTTTTGGCCAAGGGCATCATGGTCGAGGTTTTGCCGCCTTTCCTGTGCTTTAAAGGCGATTCGAATCTACCTCCTGAAATCTGTTTCCTGCAATTCTGCCTTGCTTTCAAATCCTCTTCGTTGCCTTCCCTCAATATATTTGTGGACGAGAGTTATCATTTCTAACTCTGCAGGTTTGTGAATTGCAGTGCCCCTGAGCTCCATTTTTCAACTCGCTTTCTTCGGAGCTGGCCGCAAAAGCGCAGGATTGCTTCAGGCCCTATTCTGGTTCCGGGCGGCAGGCTGAGCCTGTGGTTAATTCTTCTTCCTGATGGGAAAATAGAGTGACCTGTGCCTGTCCCAACACCTAGAGCTAGTCTCTCACTGGTTCCCCCTCTTCCCGTTCATCCTCAGGACAATTTGCAACCTGTACGGAACAGGAGGTTGAAGGTGCTGATTCTCGAAGGAGGGAGATTGCTAGTAAAGCGGCTGTAATGGCCAACCCGAGCACAAGGAGATGAGAAATGAGGTGCGTTTTCGAAACCTTTCCCGATCACACGGTGTACCATCTTCTGGGTTTCTCATGCATGTTTTTGTTATAGGAAGATGCCCTTGAACTTGGAGATTTGGGACCCATGGGATGGGTACCATGCAGTATTACTTTAAAGGGCCTGCGTTTCCTCAACCAACCTGACCAAACCTCTCAGCCACAAGAGTGTCCACCCTTATGTCTCAATCAGCTGTGGGTCTAGAGATGGTCAATCCAGGTGGCATCACAGCCCCTGAACGAATATTGTAAGAATTTCTCTCTCTTTCACTGTCTTTGTTTCACGGGTTTTTAAAAGTAATTGATTTTTATAATGGGGTTTAGCTGCTTTTCACTGCTGTTTTTATGCTGCTTTACACCCACTTGACTCACTTACAGAGAGATATCAATACATAGCTTTGAAGATTCGTCCTAGTCAGATATATTCTTGGGCGGTGAATAGGGGGTTTTTGCGTCCAGTTCACTGAGCAAGGAGTAGGTCTTGTCTATTACATATTGGGTTTATTGAACGGTATCTGAGCTAATTTGAAACCCTTGTTTTGTGCCTCACCCGACCTCACCTTTCCCGTTAAGCAGCCATAGTGTGTTTTGTAAACGTGTGTCTCTGTTCTGTTTTGTAATTCAGTTCAAGTGTAGCGGTTTTTACATTCCCTCTATAAGTGATATCTTATGATAAGTGTCGTTTTCTGGTTGACTTATTTCACTTAGAATCGTCGTACCTAAATCCACTCATCATGCTGCTACTAGCCTTATGACGTTGATTTCCTGGCTGAGTGATATTCCATTGTACATAAGGACCACAACTTCTTTATCCATTTTTTTCTTTCCTGGGATATTTAAGGTGTAACGAAGTGGAGGTTCTTGTCAACAGAGCAGCCCTAAACTTTGGGGTGCCTGTGTCTTGCTGATTTTTACTTTTCCCAATTTATACACCCATGAGTGGAAGTGCCCTATGCTCTCTAAGCTGAGTTTTTTAGAGGTTTCAGGACACACCGTACACTTCTCCAGAGTGGCTGTTGGCAATTTACATCCCGCCCATCAGCGTAGCAAGGCTCCCGTTTCTCCATGGCCTGTCCTGCATTTCTGGTTTTGACACTTTATTCAGCATGGCCCTTTTGACCGATGGGAAGCGAGACTTCTTTGTAGCGCTGATTTGCCTTTCCAGGTTGCTTGGTTGGCCAAAAAGGGCGTATGCGTTTTTTCCTGAATATATTCAGGAAAAAACGCATACGCCCTTTTTGGCCAAGGGCATCATGGTCGAGGTTTTGCCGCCTTTCCTGTGCTTTAAAGGCGATTCGAATCTACCTCCTGAAATCTGTTTCCTGCAATTCTGCCTTGCTTTCAAATCCTCTTCGTTGCCTTCCCTCAATATATTTGTGGACGAGAGTTATCATTTCTAACTCTGCAGGTTTGTGAATTGCAGTGCCCCTGAGCTCCATTTTTCAACTCGCTTTCTTCGGAGCTGGCCGCAAAAGCGCATGATTGCTTCAGGCCCTATTCTGGTTCCGGGCGGCAGGCTGAGCCTGTGGTTAATTCTTCTTCCTGATGGGAAAATAGAGTGACCTGTGCCTGTCCCAACACCTAGAGCTAGTCTCTCATTGGTTCCCCCTCTTCCCGTTCATCCTCAGGACAAATTGCACCCTGTACGGAACAGGAGGTTAAAGGTGCTGATTCTCCACGGAGGGAGATTGCTACTAACGCGGCTGGAATGGCGAACCCGAGCACAAGGAGATGAGAAATGAGGTGCGTTTTAGAAACCTTTCCCGATCACACGGTGTACCATCTTCTGGGTTTCTCATGCATGTTTTCGATGTAGGAAGATGCCCTTGAACCTGGAGATTTGGGACCCATGGGATGGGTACCACGCAGTGTTACTTTAAAGGGTCTGCGTTTGCTCACCCAACCTCACCAAACCTCTCAGCCCCAAGAGTGTCCACCCTTATGTCTCAATCAGCTGTGGGTCTAGAGATGGTCAATCCAGGTGGCATCACAGCCCCTGAACGAATTTTGTAAGAATTTCTCTCTCTTTCACTGTCTTTGTTTCACGGGATTTTAAAAGTAATTGATTTTTATAATGGGGTTTAGCTGCTTTTCACTGCTCTGTTTATGCTGCTTTACACCCACTTGACTCATTTACAGAGAGATATCAATACATAGCTTTGAAGATTCTTCCTAGTCAGGTATATTCTTGGGCGGTGAATAGGGGGTGTCGAGTCCAGTTCACTGAGCAAGGAGTAGGTCTTGTCTATTACATATTGGGTTTATGGAACGGTATCTGAGCTAATTTGAAACCCTTGTTTTCTCCCTCACCCGACCTCACCTTTCCCGTTAAGCAGCCATAGTGTGTTTTGTAAACGTGTGACGCTGTTCTGTTTTGTAATTCAGTTCAAGTGTAGCGGTTTTTACATTCCCTCTCTAAGTGATATCTTATGATAAGTGTCTTTTTCTGTGTGACTTATTTCACTTAGAATCGTCGTACCTAAATCCTCTCATCATGCTGCTACTAGCCTTATGACGTTAATTTCATGGCTGAGTGATATGCCATTGTACATAAGGACCACAACTTCCTTATCCATTTTTCTCTTTCCTGGGATATTTAAGGTGTAACGAAGTGGAGGTTCTTGTCAACAGAGCAGCCCTAAACTTTGGGGTGCCTGTGTCTTGCTGATTTTTAGTTTTCCCAATTTATACGCCCATGAGTGGAAGTGCCTTATGCTCTCTATGCTGAGTTCTTTAGATGTTTCAGGAAACACCGTACACTTCTCCAGAGTGGCTGTTGGCAATTTACATCCCGCCCATCAGCGTAGCAAGGCTCCCGTTTCTCCATGGCCTGTCCTGCATTTCTGGTTTTGACACTTTATTCAGCATGGCCCTTTTGACCGATGGGAAGCGAGACTTCTTTGTAGCGCTGATTTGCCTTTCCAGGTTGCTTGGTTGGCCAAAAAGGGCGTATGCGTTTTTTCCTGAATATATTCAGGAAAAAACGCATACGCCCTTTTTGGCCAAGGGCATCATGGTCGAGGTTTTGCCGCCTTTCCTGTGCTTTAAAGGCGATTCGACTCTACCTCCTGAAATCTGTTTCCTGCAATTCTGCCTTGCTTTCAAATCCTCCTCGTTGCCTTCCCTCAATATATTTGTGGACGAGAGTTATCATTTATAACTCTGCAGGTTTGTGAATTGCAGTGCCCCTGAGCTCGATTTTTCAACTCGTTTTTTTGGGAGCTGGCCGCAAAAGCACAGGATTGCTTCAGGCCCTGTTCTGCTTCCGGGCGGCAGGCTGAGCCTGTGGTTAATTCTTCTTCCTGATGGGAAAATACAGTGACCTGTGCCTGTCCCAACACCTAGAGCTAGTCTCTCACTGGTTCCCCCTCTTCCCGTTCATCCTCAGGACAATTTGCAACCTGTACGGAACAGGAGGTTGAAGGTGCTGATTCTCGAAGGAGGGAGATTGCTAGTAAAGCGGCTGTAATGGCCAACCCGAGCACAAGGAGATGAGAAATGAGGTGCGTTTTCGAAACCTTTCCCGATCACACGGTGTACCATCTTCTGGGTTTCTCATGCATGTTTTTGTTATAGGAAGATGCCCTTGAACTTGGAGATTTGGGACCCATGGGATGGGTACCATGCAGTATTACTTTAAAGGGCCTGCGTTTCCTCAACCAACCTGACCAAACCTCTCAGCCACAAGAGTGTCCACCCTTATGTCTCAATCAGCTGTGGGTCTAGAGATGGTCAATCCAGGTGGCATCACAGCCCCTGAACGAATATTGTAAGAATTTCTCTCTCTTTCACTGTCTTTGTTTCACGGGTTTTTAAAAGTAATTGATTTTTATAATGGGGTTTAGCTGCTTTTCACTGCTGTTTTTATGCTGCTTTACACCCACTTGACTCACTTACAGAGAGATATCAATACATAGCTTTGAAGATTCTTCCTAGTCAGATATATTCTTGGGCGGTGAATAGGGGGTTTTTGCGTCCAGTTCACTGAGCAAGGAGTAGGTCTTGTCTATTACATATTGGGCTTATTGAACGGTATCTGAGCTAATTTGAAACCCTTGTTTTCTGCCTCACCCGACCTCACCTTTCCCGTTAAGCAGCCATAGTGTGTTTTGTAAACGTGTGTCTCTGTTCTGTTTTGTAATTCAGTTCAAGTGTAGCGGTTTTTACATTCCCTCTATAAGTGATATCTTATGATAAGTGTCGTTTTCTGGTTGACTTATTTCACTTAGAATCGTCGTACCTAAATCCACTCATCATGCTGCTACTAGCCTTATGACGTTGATTTCCTGGCTGAGTGATATTCCATTGTACATAAGGACCACAACTTCTTTATCCATTTTTTTCTTTCCTGGGATATTTAAGGTGTAACGAAGTGGAGGTTCTTGTCAACAGAGCAGCCCTAAACTTTGGGGTGCCTGTGTCTTGCTGATTTTTACTTGTCCCAATTTATACACCCATGAGTGGAAGTGCCCTATGCTCTCTAAGCTGAGTTTTTTAGAGGTTTCAGGACACACCGTACACTTCTCCAGAGTGGCTGTTGGCAATTTACATCACGCCCATCAGCGTAGCAGGGCTCCCGTTTCTCCATGGCCTGTCCTGCATTTCTGGTTTTGACACTTTATTCAGCATGGCCCTTTTGACCGATGGGAAGCGAGACTTCTTTGTAGCGCTGATTTGCCTTTCCAGGTTGCTTGGTTGGCCAAAAAGGGCGTATGCGTTTTTTCCTGAATATATTCAGGAAAAAACGCATACGCCCTTTTTGGCCAAGGGCATCATGGTCGAGGTTTTGCCGCCTTTCCTGTGCTTTAAAGGCGATTCGAATCTACCTCCTGAAATCTGTTTCCTGCAATTCTGCCTTGCTTTCAAATCCTCTTCGTTGCCTTCCCTCAATATATTTGTGGACGAGAGTTATCATTTCTAACTCTGCAGGTTTGTGAATTGCAGTGCCCCTGAGCTCCATTTTTCAACTCGCTTTCTTCGGAGCTGGCCGCAAAAGCGCAGGATTGCTTCAGGCCCTATTCTGGTTCCGGGCGGCAGGCTGAGCCTGTGGTTAATTCTTCTTCCTGATGGGAAAATAGAGTGACCTGTGCCTGTCCCAACACCTAGAGCTAGTCTCTCATTGGTTCCCCCTCTTCCCGTTCATCCTCAGGACAAATTGCAACCTGTACAGAACAGGAGGTTAAAGGTGCTGATTCTCCACGGAGGGAGATTGCTACTAACGCGGCTGGAATGGCGAACCCGAGCACAAGGAGATGAGAAATGAGGTGCGTTTTAGAAACCTTTCCCGATCACACGGTGTACCATCTTCTGGGTTTCTCATGCATGTTTTCGATGTAGGAAGATGCCCTTGAACCTGGAGATTTGGGACCCATGGGATGGGTACCACGCAGTGTTACTTTAAAGGGTCTGCGTTTGCTCACCCAACCTCACCAAACCTCTCAGCCCCAAGAGTGTCCACCCTTATGTCTCAATCAGCTGTGGGTCTAGAGATGGTCAATCCAGGTGGCATCACACCCCTGAACGAATTTTGTAAGAATTTCTCTCTCTTTCACTGTCTTTGTTTCACGGGATTTTAAAAGTAATTGATTTTTATAATGGGGTTTAGCTGCTTTTCACTGCTCTGTTTATGCTGCTTTACACCCACTTGACTCATTTACAGAGAGATATCAATACATAGCTTTGAAGATTCTTCCTAGTCAGGTATATTCTTGGGCGGTGAATAGGGGGTGTCGAGTCCAGTTCACTGAGCAAGGAGTAGGTCTTGTCTATTACATATTGGGTTTATTGAACGGTATCTGAGCTAATTTGAAACCCTTGTTTTCTGCCTCACCCGACCTCACCTTTCCCGTTAAGCAGCCATAGTGTGTTTTGTAAACGTGTGTCTCTGTTCTGTTTTGTAATTCAGTTCAAGTGTAGCGGTTTTTACATTCCCTCTATAAGTGATATCTTATGATAAGTGTCGTTTTCTGGTTGACTTATTTCACTTAGAATCGTCGTACCTAAATCCACTCATCATGCTGCTACTAGCCTTATGACGTTGATTTCCTGGCTGAGTGATATTCCATTGTACATAAGGACCACAACTTCTTTATCCATTTTTTTCTTTCCTGGGATATTTAAGGTGTAACGAAGTGGAGGTTCTTGTCAACAGAGCAGCCCTAAACTTTGGGGTGCCTGTGTCTTGCTGATTTTTACTTTTCCCAATTTATACGCCCATGAGTGGAAGTGCCCTATGCTCTCTAAGCTGAGTTTTTTAGAGGTTTCAGGACACACCGTACACTTCTCCAGAGTGGCTGTTGGCAATTTACATGCCGCCCATCAGCGTAGCAAGGCTCCCGTTTCTCCATGGCCTGTCCTGCATTTCTGGTTTTGACACTTTATTCAGCATGGCCCTTTTGACCGATGGGAAGCGAGACTTCTTTGTAGCGCTGATTTGCCTTTCCAGGTTGCTTGGTTGGCCAAAAAGGGCGTATGCGTTTTTTCCTGAATATATTCAGGAAAAAACGCATACGCCCTTTTTGGCCAAGGGCATCATGGTCGAGGTTTTGCCGCCTTTCCTGTGCTTTAAAGGCGATTCGAATCTACCTCCTGAAATCTGTTTCCTGCAATTCTGCCTTGCTTTCAAATCCTCTTCGTTGCCTTCCCTCAATATATTTGTGGACGAGAGTTATCATTTCTAACTCTGCAGGTTTGTGAATTGCAGTGCCCCTGAGCTCCATTTTTCAACTCGCTTTCTTCGGAGCTGGCCGCAAAAGCGCAGGATTGCTTCAGGCCCTATTCTGGTTCCGGGCGGCAGGCTGAGCCTGTGGTTAATTCTTCTTCCTGATGGGAAAATAGAGTGACCTGTGCCTGTCCCAACACCTAGAGCTAGTCTCTCATTGGTTCCCCCTCTTCCCGTTCATCCTCAGGACAAATTGCAACCTGTACGGAACAGGAGGTTAAAGGTGCTGATTCTCCACGGAGGGAGATTGCTACTAACGCGGCTGGAATGGCGAACCCGAGCACAAGGAGATGAGAAATGAGGTGCGTTTTAGAAACCTTTCCCGATCACACGGTGTACCATCTTCTGGGTTTCTCATGCATGTTTTCGATGTAGGAAGATGCCCTTGAACCTGGAGATTTGGGACCCATGGGATGGGTACCACGCAGTGTTACTTTAAAGGGTCTGCGTTTGCTCACCCAACCTCACCAAACCTCTCAGCCCCAAGAGTGTCCACCCTTATGTCTCAATCAGCTGTGGGTCTAGAGATGGTCAATCCAGGTGGCATCACAGCCCCTGAACGAATTTTGTAAGAATTTCTCTCTCTTTCACTGTCTTTGTTTCACGGGATTTTAAAAGTAATTGATTTTTATAATGGGGTTTAGCTGCTTTTCACTGCTCTGTTTATGCTGCTTTACACCCACTTGACTCATTTACAGAGAGATATCAATACATAGCTTTGAAGATTCTTCCTAGTCAGGTATATTCTTGGGCGGTGAATAGGGGGTGTCGAGTCCAGTTCACTGAGCAAGGAGTAGGTCTTGTCTATTACATATTGGGTTTATGGAACGGTATCTGAGCTAATTTGAAACCCTTGTTTTCTCCCTCACCCGACCTCACCTTTCCCGTTAAGCAGCCATAGTGTGTTTTGTAAACGTGTGACGCTGTTCTGTTTTGTAATTCAGTTCAAGTGTAGCGGTTTTTACATTCCCTCTCTAAGTGATATCTTATGATAAGTGTCTTTTTCTGTGTGACTTATTTCACTTAGAATCGTCGTACCTAAATCCTCTCATCATGCTGCTACTAGCCTTATGACGTTAATTTCATGGCTGAGTGATATGCCATTGTACATAAGGACCACAACTTCCTTATCCATTTTTCTCTTTCCTGGGATATTTAAGGTGTAACGAAGTGGAGGTTCTTGTCAACAGAGCAGCCCTAAACTTTGGGGTGCCTGTGTCTTGCTGATTTTTAGTTTTCCCAATTTATACGCCCATGAGTGGAAGTGCCTTATGCTCTCTATGCTGAGTTCTTTAGATGTTTCAGGAAACACCGTACACTTCTCCAGAGTGGCTGTTGGCAATTTACATCCCGCCCATCAGCGTAGTAAGGCTCCCGTTTCTCCATGGCCTGTCCTGCATTTCTGGTTTTGACACTTTATTCAGCATGGCCCTTTTGACCGATGGGAAGCGAGACTTCTTTGTAGCGCTGATTTGCCTTTCCAGGTTGCTTGGTTGGCCAAAAAGGGCGTATGCGTTTTTTCCTGAATATATTCAGGAAAAAACGCATACGCCCTTTTTGGCCAAGGGCATCATGGTCGAGGTTTTGCCGCTTTTCCTGTGCTTTAAAGGCGATTCGACTCTACCTCCTGAAATCTGTTTCCTGCAATTCTGCCTTGCTTTCAAATCCTCCTCGTTGCCTTCCCTCAATATATTTGTGGACGAGAGTTATCATTTATAACTCTGCAGGTTTGTGAATTGCAGTGCCCCTGAGCTCGATTTTTCAACTCGTTTTTTTGGGAGCTGGCCGCAAAAGCACAGGATTGCTTCAGGCCCTGTTCTGCTTCCGGGCGGCAGGCTGAGCCTGTGGTTAATTCTTCTTCCTGATGGGAAAATACAGTGACCTGTGCCTGTCCCAACACCTAGAGCTAGTCTCTCACTGGTTCCCCCTCTTCCCGTTCATCCTCAGGACAATTTGCAACCTGTACGGAACAGGAGGTTGAAGGTGCTGATTCTCGAAGGAGGGAGATTGCTAGTAAAGCGGCTGTAATGGCCAACCCGAGCACAAGGAGATGAGAAATGAGGTGCGTTTTCGAAACCTTTCCCGATCACACGGTGTACCATCTTCTGGGTTTCTCATGCATGTTTTTGTTATAGGAAGATGCCCTTGAACTTGGAGATTTGGGACCCATGGGATGGGTACCACGCAGTATTACTTTAAAGGGCCTGCGTTTCCTCAACCAACCTGACCAAACCTCTCAGCCACAAGAGTGTCCACCCTTATGTCTCAATCAGCTGTGGGTCTAGAGATGGTCAATCCAGGTGGCATCACAGCCCCTGAACGAATATTGTAAGAATTTCTCTCTCTTTCACTGTCTTTGTTTCACGGGTTTTTAAAAGTAATTGATTTTTATAATGGGGTTTAGCTGCTTTTCACTGCTGTTTTTATGCTGCTTTACACCCACTTGACTCACTTACAGAGAGATATCAATACATAGCTTTGAAGATTCTTCCTAGTCAGATATATTCTTGGGCGGTGAATAGGGGGTTTTTGCGTCCAGTTCACTGAGCAAGGAGTAGGTCTTGTCTATTACATATTGGGCTTATTGAACGGTATCTGAGCTAATTTGAAACCCTTGTTTTCTGCCTCACCCGACCTCACCTTTCCCGTTAAGCAGCCATAGTGTGTTTTGTAAACGTGTGTCTCTGTTCTGTTTTGTAATTCAGTTCAAGTGTAGCGGTTTTTACATTCCCTCTATAAGTGATATCTTATGATAAGTGTCGTTTTCTGGTTGACTTATTTCACTTAGAATCGTCGTACCTAAATCCACTCATCATGCTGCTACTAGCCTTATGACGTTGATTTCCTGGCTGAGTGATATTCCATTGTACATAAGGACCACAACTTCTTTATCCATTTTTTTCTTTCCTGGGATATTTAAGGTGTAACGAAGTGGAGGTTCTTGTCAACAGAGCAGCCCTAAACTTTGGGGTGCCTGTGTCTTGCTGATTTTTACTTGTCCCAATTTATACACCCATGAGTGGAAGTGCCCTATGCTCTCTAAGCTGAGTTTTTTAGAGGTTTCAGGACACACCGTACACTTCTCCAGAGTGGCTGTTGGCAATTTACATCACGCCCATCAGCGTAGCAAGGCTCCCGTTTCTCCATGGCCTGTCCTGCATTTCTGGTTTTGACACTTTATTCAGCATGGCCCTTTTGACCGATGGGAAGCGAGACTTCTTTGTAGCGCTGATTTGCCTTTCCAGGTTGCTTGGTTGGCCAAAAAGGGCGTATGCGTTTTTTCCTGAATATATTCAGGAAAAAACGCATACGCCCTTTTTGGCCAAGGGCATCATGGTCGAGGTTTTGCCGCCTTTCCTGTGCTTTAAAGGCGATTCGAATCTACCTCCTGAAATCTGTTTCCTGCAATTCTGCCTTGCTTTCAAATCCTCTTCGTTGCCTTCCCTCAATATATTTGTGGACGAGAGTTATCATTTCTAACTCTGCAGGTTTGTGAATTGCAGTGCCCCTGAGCTCCATTTTTCAACTCGCTTTCTTCGGAGCTGGCCGCAAAAGCGCAGGATTGCTTCAGGCCCTATTCTGGTTCCGGGCGGCAGGCTGAGCCTGTGGTTAATTCTTCTTCCTGATGGGAAAATAGAGTGACCTGTGCCTGTCCCAACACCTAGAGCTAGTCTCTCATTGGTTCCCCCTCTTCCCGTTCATCCTCAGGACAAATTGCAACCTGTACGGAACAGGAGGTTAAAGGTGCTGATTCTCCACGGAGGGAGATTGCTACTAACGCGGCTGGAATGGCGAACCCGAGCACAAGGAGATGAGAAATGAGGTGCGTTTTAGAAACCTTTCCCGATCACACGGTGTACCATCTTCTGGGTTTCTCATGCATGTTTTCGATGTAGGAAGATGCCCTTGAACCTGGAGATTTGGGACCCATGGGATGGGTACCACGCAGTATTACTTTAAAGGGTCTGCGTTTGCTCACCCAACCTCACCAAACCTCTCAGCCCCAAGAGTGTCCACCCTTATGTCTCAATCAGCTGTGGGTCTAGAGATGGTCAATCCAGGTGGCATCACAGCCCCTGAACGAATTTTGTAAGAATTTCTCTCTCTTTCACTGTCTTTGTTTCACGGGATTTTAAAAGTAATTGATTTTTATAATGGGGTTTAGCTGCTTTTCACTGCTCTGTTTATGCTGCTTTACACCCACTTGACTCATTTACAGAGAGATATCAATACATAGCTTTGAAGATTCTTCCTAGTCAGGTATATTCTTGGGCGGTGAATAGGGGGTGTCGAGTCCAGTTCACTGAGCAAGGAATAGGTCTTGTCTATTACATATTGGGTTTATGGAACGGTATCTGAGCTAATTTGAAACCCTTGTTTTCTCCCTCACCCGACCTCACCTTTCCCGTTAAGCAGCCATAGTGTGTTTTGTAAACGTGTGACGCTGTTCTGTTTTGTAATTCAGTTCAAGTGTAGCGGTTTTTACATTCCCTCTCTAAGTGATATCTTATGATAAGTGTCTTTTTCTGTGTGACTTATTTCACTTAGAATCGTCGTACCTAAATCCTCTCATCATGCTGCTACTAGCCTTATGACGTTAATTTCATGGCTGAGTGATATGCCATTGTACATAAGGACCACAACTTCCTTA
The DNA here is from genome assembly GCF_965194805.1 of Balaenoptera borealis. Classification (NCBI taxonomy): domain Eukaryota; kingdom Metazoa; phylum Chordata; class Mammalia; order Artiodactyla; family Balaenopteridae; genus Balaenoptera; species Balaenoptera borealis. The sequence goes on from NW_028123521.1 coordinate 91,993, forward strand.
TCCATTTTTCTCTTTCCTGGGATATTTAAGGTGTAACGAAGTGGAGGTTCTTGTCAACAGAGCAGCCCTAAACTTTGGGGTGCCTGTGTCTTGCTGATTTTTAGTTTTCCCAATTTATACGCCCATGAGTGGAAGTGCCTTATGCTCTCTATGCTGAGTTCTTTAGATGTTTCAGGAAACACCGTACACTTCTCCAGAGTGGCTGTTGGCAATTTACATCCCGCCCATCAGCGTAGTAAGGCTCCCGTTTCTCCATGGCCTGTCCTGCATTTCTGGTTTTGACACTTTATTCAGCATGGCCCTTTTGACCGATGGGAAGCGAGACTTCTTTGTAGCGCTGATTTGCCTTTCCAGGTTGCTTGGTTGGCCAAAAAGGGCGTATGCGTTTTTTCCTGAATATATTCAGGAAAAAACGCATACGCCCTTTTTGGCCAAGGGCATCATGGTCGAGGTTTTGCCGCTTTTCCTGTGCTTTAAAGGCGATTCGACTCTACCTCCTGAAATCTGTTTCCTGCAATTCTCTCTTGCTTTCAAATCCTCCTCGTTGCCTTCCCTCAATATATTTGTGGACGAGAGTTATCATTTATAACTCTGCAGGTTTGTGAATTGCAGTGCCCCTGAGCTCGATTTTTCAACTCGTTTTTTTGGGAGCTGGCCGCAAAAGCACAGGATTGCTTCAGGCCCTGTTCTGCTTCCGGGCGGCAGGCTGAGCCTGTGGTTAATTCTTCTTCCTGATGGGAAAATAGAGTGACCTGTGCCTGTCCCAACACCTAGAGCTAGTCTCTCACTGGTTCCCCCTCTTCCCGTTCATCCTCAGGACAATTTGCAACCTGTACGGAACAGGAAGTTGAAGGTGCTGATTCTCGAAGGAGGGAGATTGCTAGTAAAGCGGCTGTAATGGCCAACCCGAGCACAAGGAGATGAGAAATGAGGTGCGTTTTAGAAACCTTTCCCGATCACACGGTGTACCATCTTCTGGGTTTCTCATGCATGTTTTTGTTATAGGAAGATGCCCTTGAACTTGGAGATTTGGGACCCATGGGATGGGTACCATGCAGTATTACTTTAAAGGGCCTGCGTTTCCTCAACCAACCTGACCAAACCTCTCAGCCACAAGAGTGTCCACCCTTATGTCTCAATCAGCTGTGGGTCTAGAGATGGTCAATCCAGGTGGCATCACAGCCCCTGAACGAATATTGTAAGAATTTCTCTCTCTTTCACTGTCTTTGTTTCACGGGTTTTTAAAAGTAATTGATTTTTATAATGGGGTTTAGCTGCTTTTCACTGCTGTTTTTATGCTGCTTTACACCCACTTGACTCACTTACAGAGAGATATCAATACATAGCTTTGAAGATTCTTCCTAGTCAGATATATTCTTGGGCGGTGAATAGGGGGTTTTTGCGTCCAGTTCACTGAGCAAGGAGTAGGTCTTGTCTATTACATATTGGGTTTATTGAACGGTATCTGAGCTAATTTGAAACCCTTGTTTTCTGCCTCACCCGACCTCACCTTTCCCGTTAAGCAGCCATAGTGTGTTTTGTAAACGTGTGTCTCTGTTCTGTTTTGTAATTCAGTTCAAGTGTAGCGGTTTTTACATTCCCTCTATAAGTGATATCTTATGATAAGTGTCGTTTTCTGGTTGACTTATTTCACTTAGAATCGTCGTACCTAAATCCACTCATCATGCTGCTACTAGCCTTATGACGTTGATTTCCTGTCTGAGTGATATTCCATTGTACATAAGGACCACAACTTCTTTATCCATTTTTTTCTTTCCTGGGATATTTAAGGTGTAACGAAGTGGAGGTTCTTGTCAACAGAGCAGCCCTAAACTTTGGGGTGCCTGTGTCTTGCTGATTTTTACTTTTCCCAATTTATACACCCATGAGTGGAAGTGCCCTATGCTCTCTAAGCTGAGTTTTTTAGAGGTTTCAGGACACACCGTACACTTCTCCAGAGTGGCTGTTGGCAATTTACATCACGCCCATCAGCGTAGCAAGGCTCCCGTTTCTCCATGGCCTGTCCTGCATTTCTGGTTTTGACACTTTATTCAGCATGGCCCTTTTGACCGATGGGAAGCGAGACTTCTTTGTAGCGCTGATTTGCCTTTCCAGGTTGCTTGGTTGGCCAAAAAGGGCGTATGCGTTTTTTCCTGAATATATTCAGGAAAAAACGCATACGCCCTTTTTGGCCAAGGGCATCATGGTCGAGGTTTTGCCGCCTTTCCTGTGCTTTAAAGGCGATTCGAATCTACCTCCTGAAATCTCTTTCCTGCAATTCTGCCTTGCTTTCAAATCCTCTTCGTTGCCTTCCCTCAATATATTTGTGGACGAGAGTTATCATTTCTAACTCTGCAGGTTTGTGAATTGCAGTGCCCCTGAGCTCCATTTTTCAACTCGCTTTCTTTGGAGCTGGCCGCAAAAGCGCAGGATTGCTTCAGGCCCTATTCTGGTTCCGGGCGGCAGGCTGAGCCTGTGGTTAATTCTTCTTCCTGATGGGAAAATAGAGTGACCTGTGCCTGTCCCAACACCTAGAGCTAGTCTCTCATTGGTTCCCCCTCTTCCCGTTCATCCTCAGGACAAATTGCACCCTGTACGGAACAGGAGGTTAAAGGTGCTGATTCTCCACGGAGGGAGATTGCTACTAACGCGGCTGGAATGGCGAACCCGAGCACAAGGAGATGAGAAATGAGGTGCGTTTTAGAAACCTTTCCCGATCACACGGTGTACCATCTTCTGGGTTTCTCATGCATGTTTTCGATGTAGGAAGATGCCCTTGAACCTGGAGATTTGGGACCCATGGGATGGGTACCACGCAGTATTACTTTAAAGGGTCTGCGTTTGCTCACCCAACCTCACCAAACCTCTCAGCCCCAAGAGTGTCCACCCTTATGTCTCAATCAGCTGTGGGTCTAGAGATGGTCAATCCAGGTGGCATCACAGCCCCTGAACGAATTTTGTAAGAATTTCTCTCTCTTTCACTGTCTTTGTTTCACGGGATTTTAAAAGTAATTGATTTTTATAATGGGGTTTAGCTGCTTTTCACTGCTCTGTTTATGCTGCTTTACACCCACTTGACTCATTTACAGAGAGATATCAATACATAGCTTTGAAGATTCTTCCTAGTCAGGTATATTCTTGGGCGGTGAATAGGGGGTGTCGAGTCCAGTTCACTGAGCAAGGAGTAGGTCTTGTCTATTACATATTGGGTTTATGGAACGGTATCTGAGCTAATTTGAAACCCTTGTTTTCTCCCTCACCCGACCTCACCTTTCCCGTTAAGCAGCCATAGTGTGTTTTGTAAACGTGTGACGCTGTTCTGTTTTGTAATTCAGTTCAAGTGTAGCGGTTATTACATTCCCTCTCTAAGTGATATCTTATGATAAGTGTCTTTTTCTGTGTGACTTATTTCACTTAGAATCGTCGTACCTAAATCCTCTCATCATGCTGCTACTAGCCTTATGACGTTAATTTCATGGCTGAGTGATATGCCATTGTACATAAGGACCACAACTTCCTTATCCATTTTTCTCTTTCCTGGGATATTTAAGGTGTAACGAAGTGGAGGTTCTTGTCAACAGAGCAGCCCTAAACTTTGGGGTGCCTGTGTCTTGCTGATTTTTAGTTTTCCCAATTTATACGCCCATGAGTGGAAGTGCGTTATGCTCTCTATGCTGAGTTCTTTAGATGTTTCAGGAAACACCGTACACTTCTCCAGAGTGGCTGTTGGCAATTTACATCCCGCCCATCAGCGTAGTAAGGCTCCCGTTTCTCCATGGCCTGTCCTGCATTTCTGGTTTTGACACTTTATTCAGCATGGCCCTTTTGACCGATGGGAAGCGAGACTTCTTTGTAGCGCTGATTTGCCTTTCCAGGTTGCTTGGTTGGCCAAAAAGGGCGTATGCGTTTTTTCCTGAATATATTCAGGAAAAAACGCATACGCCCTTTTTGGCCAAGGGCATCATGGTCGAGGTTTTGCCGCTTTTCCTGTGCTTTAAAGGCGATTCGACTCTACCTCCTGAAATCTGTTTCCTGCAATTCTGCCTTGCTTTCAAATCCTCCTCGTTGCCTTCCCTCAATATATTTGTGGACGAGAGTTATCATTTATAACTCTGCAGGTTTGTGAATTGCAGTGCCCCTGAGCTCGATTTTTCAACTCGCTTTTTTGGGAGCTAGCCGCAAAAGCACAGGATTGCTTCAGGCCCTGTTCTGCTTCCGGGCGACAGGCTGAGCCTGTGGTTAATTCTTCTTCCTGATGGGAAAATAGAGTGACCTGTGCCTGTCCCAACACCTAGAGCTAGTCTCTCACTGGTTCCCCCTCTTCCCGTTCATCCTCAGGACAATTTGCAACCTGTACGGAACAGGAGGTTGAAGGTGCTGATTCTCAAAGGAGGGAGATTGCTAGTAAAGTGGCTGTAATGGCCAACCCGAGCACAAAGAGATGAGAAATGAGGTGCGTTTTCGAAACCTTTCCCGATCACACGGTGTACCATCTTCTGGGTTTCTCATGCATGTTTTTGTTATAGGAAGATGCCCTTGAACTTGGAGATTTGGGACCCATGGGATGGGTACCACGCAGTATTACTTTAAAGGGCCTGCGTTTCCTCAACCAACCTGACCAAACCTCTCAGCCACAAGAGTGTCCACCCTTATGTCTCAATCAGCTGTGGGTCTAGAGATGGTCAATCCAGGTGGCATTACAGCCCCTGAACGAATATTGTAAGAATTTCTCTCTCTTTCACTGTCTTTGTTTCACGGGTTTTTAAAAGTAATTGATTTTTATAATGGGGTTTAGCTGCTTTTCACTGCTGTTTTTATGCTGCTTTACACCCACTTGACTCACTTACAGAGAGATATCAATACATAGCTTTGAAGATTCTTCCTAGTCAGATATATTCTTGGGCGGTGAATAGGGGGTTTTTGCGTCCAGTTCACTGAGCAAGGAGTAGGTCTTGTCTATTACATATTGGGCTTATTGAACGGTATCTGAGCTAATTTGAAACCCTTGTTTTCTGCCTCACCCGACCTCACCTTTCCCGTTAAGCAGCCATAGTGTGTTTTGTAAACGTGTGTCTCTGTTCTGTTTTGTAATTCAGTTCAAGTGTAGCGGTTTTTACATTCCCTCTATAAGTGATATGTTATGATAAGTGTCGTTTTCTGGTTGACTTATTTCACTTAGAATCGTCGTACCTAAATCCACTCATCATGCTGCTACTAGCCTTATGACGTTGATTTCCTGGCTGAGTGATATTCCATTGTACATAAGGACCACAACTTCTTTATCCATTTTTTTCTTTCCTGGGATATTTAAGGTGTAACGAAGTGGAGGTTCTTGTCAACAGAGCAGCCCTAAACTTTGGGGTGCATGTGTCTTGCTGATTTTTACTTTTCCCAATTTATACACCCATGAGTGGAAGTGCCATATGCTCTCTAAGCTGAGTTTTTTAGAGGTTTCAGGACACACCGTACACTTCTCCAGAGTGGCTGTTGGCAATTTACATCACGCCCATCAGCGTAGCAAGGCTCCCGTTTCTCCATGGCCTGTCCTGCATTTCTGGTTTTGACACTTTATTCAGCATGGCCCTTTTGACCGATGGGAAGCGAGACTTCTTTGTAGCGCTGATTTGCCTTTCCAGGTTGCTTGGTTGGCCAAAAAGGGCGTATGCGTTTTTTCCTGAATATATTCAGGAAAAAACGCATACGCCCTTTTTGGCCAAGGGCATCATGGTCGAGGTTTTGCCGCCTTTCCTGTGCTTTAAAGGCGATTCGAATCTACCTCCTGAAATCTGTTTCCTGCAATTCTGCCTTGCTTTCAAATCCTCTTCGTTGCCTTCCCTCAATATATTTGTGGACGAGAGTTATCATTTCTAACTCTGCAGGTTTGTGAATTGCAGTGCCCCTGAGCTCCATTTTTCAACTCGCTTTCTTCAGAGCTGGCCGCAAAAGCGCAGGATTGCTTCAGGCCCTATTCTGGTTCCGGGCGGCAGGCTGAGCCTGTGGTTAATTCTTCTTCCTGATGGGAAAATAGAGTGACCTGTGCCTGTCCCAACACCTAGAGCTAGTCTCTCATTGGTTCCCCCTCTTCCCGTTCATCCTCAGGACAAATTGCAACCTGTACGGAACAGGAGGTTAAAGGTGCTGATTCTCCACGGAGGGAGATTGCTACTAACGCGGCTGGAATGGCGAACCCGAGCACAAGGAGATGAGAAATGAGGTGCGTTTTAGAAACCTTTCCCGATCACACGGTGTACCATCTTCTGGGTTTCTCATGCATGTTTTCGATGTAGGAAGATGCCCTTGAACCTGGAGATTTGGGACCCATGGGATGGGTACCACGCAGTATTACTTTAAAGGGTCTGCGTTTGCTCACCCAACCTCACCAAACCTCTCAGCCCCAAGAGTGTCCACCCTTATGTCTCAATCAGCTGTGGGTCTAGAGATGGTCAATCCAGGTGGCATCACAGCCCCTGAACGAATTTTGTAAGAATTTCTCTCTCTTTCACTGTCTTTGTTTCACGGGATTTTAAAAGTAATTGATTTTTATAATGGGGTTTAGCTGCTTTTCACTGCTCTGTTTATGCTGCTTTACACCCACTTGACTCATTTACAGAGAGATATCAATACATAGCTTTGAAGATTCTTCCTAGTCAGGTATATTCTTGGGCGGTGAATAGGGGGTGTCGAGTCCAGTTCACTGAGCAAGGAGTAGGTCTTGTCTATTACATATTGGGTTTATGGAACGGTATCTGAGCTAATTTGAAACCCTTGTTTTCTCCCTCACCCGACCTCACCTTTCCCGTTAAGCAGCCATAGTGTGTTTTGTAAACGTGTGACGCTGTTCTGTTTTGTAATTCAGTTCAAGTGTAGCGGTTTTTACATTCCCTCTCTAAGTGATATCTTATGATAAGTGTCTTTTTCTGTGTGACTTATTTCACTTAGAATCGTCGTACCTAAATCCTCTCATCATGCTGCTACTAGCCTTATGACGTTAATTTCATGGCTGAGTGATATGCCATTGTACATAAGGACCACAACTTCCTTATCCATTTTTCTCTTTCCTGGGATATTTAAGGTGTAACGAAGTGGAGGTTCTTGTCAACAGAGCAGCCCTAAACTTTGGGGTGCCTGTGTCTTGCTGATTTTTAGTTTTCCCAATTTATACGCCCATGAGTGGAAGTGCCTTATGCTCTCTATGCTGAGTTCTTTAGATGTTTCAGGAAACACCGTACACTTCTCCAGAGTGGCTGTTGGCAATTTACATCCCGCCCATCAGCGTAGTAAGGCTCCCGTTTCTCCATGGCCTGTCCTGCATTTCTGGTTTTGACACTTTATTCAGCATGGCCCTTTTGACCGATGGGAAGCGAGACTTCTCTGTAGCGCTGATTTGCCTTTCCAGGTTGCTTGGTTGGCCAAAAAGGGCGTATGCGTTTTTTCCTGAATATATTCAGGAAAAAACGCATACGCCCTTTTCGGCCATGGGCATCATGGTCGAGGTTTTGCCGCTTTTCCTGTGCTTTAAAGGCGATTCGACTCTACCTCCTGAATTCTGTTTCCTGCAACTCTGCCTTGCTTTCAAATCCTCCTCGTTGCCTTCCCTCAATATATTTGTGGACGAGAGTTATCATTTATAACTCTGCAGGTTTGTGAATTGCAGTGCCCCTGAGCTCGATTTTTCAACTCGTTTATTTGGGAGCTGGCCGCAAAAGCACAGGATTGCTTCAGGCCCTGTTCTGCTTCCGGGCGGCAGGCTGAGCCTGTGGTTAATTCTTCTTCCTGATGGGAAAATAGAGTGACCTGTGCCTGTCCCAACACCTAGAGCTAGTCTCTCACTGGTTCCCCCTCTTCCCGTTCATCCTCAGGACAATTTGCAACCTGTACGGAACAGGAGGTTGAAGGTGCTGATTCTCGAAGGAGGGAGATTGCTAGTAAAGCGGCTGTAATGGCCAACCCGAGCACAAGGAGATGAGAAATGAGGTGCGTTTTCGAAACCTTTCCCGATCACACGGTGTACCATCTTCTGGGTTTCTCATGCATGTTTTTGTTATAGGAAGATGCCCTTGAACTTGGAGATTTGGGACCCATGGGATGGGTACCATGCAGTATTACTTTAAAGGGCCTGCGTTTCCTCAACCAACCTGACCAAACCTCTCAGCCACAAGAGTGTCCACCCTTATGTCTCAATCAGCTGTGGGTCTAGAGATGGTCAATCCAGGTGGCATCACAGCCCCTGAACGAATATTGTAAGAATTTCTCTCTCTTTCACTGTCTTTGTTTCACGGGTTTTTAAAAGTAATTGATTTTTATAATGGGGTTTAGCTGCTTTTCACTGCTGTTTTTATGCTGCTTTACACCCACTTGACTCACTTACAGAGAGATATCAATACATAGCTTTGAAGATTCGTCCTAGTCAGATATATTCTTGGGCGGTGAATAGGGGGTTTTTGCGTCCAGTTCACTGAGCAAGGAGTAGGTCTTGTCTATTACATATTGGGTTTATTGAACGGTATCTGAGCTAATTTGAAACCCTTGTTTTCTGCCTCACCCGACCTCACCTTTCCCGTTAAGCAGCCATAGTGTGTTTTGTAAACGTGTGTCTCTGTTCTGTTTTGTAATTCAGTTCAAGTGTAGCGGTTTTTACATTCCCTCTATAAGTGATATCTTATGATAAGTGTCGTTTTCTGGTTGACTTATTTCACTTAGAATCGTCGTACCTAAATCCACTCATCATGCTGCTACTAGCCTTATGACGTTGATTTCCTGGCTGAGTGATATTCCATTGTACATAAGGACCACAACTTCTTTATCCATTTTTTTCTTTCCTGGGATATTTAAGGTGTAACGAAGTGGAGGTTCTTGTCAACAGAGCAGCCCTAAACTTTGGGGTGCCTGTGTCTTGCTGATTTTTACTTTTCCCAATTTATACACCCATGAGTGGAAGTGCCCTATGCTCTCTAAGCTGAGTTTTTTAGAGGTTTCAGGACACACCGTACACTTCTCCAGAGTGGCTGTTGGCAATTTACATCCCGCCCATCAGCGTAGCAAGGCTCCCGTTTCTCCATGGCCTGTCCTGCATTTCTGGTTTTGACACTTTATTCAGCATGGCCCTTTTGACCGATGGGAAGCGAGACTTCTTTGTAGCGCTGATTTGCCTTTCCAGGTTGCTTGGTTGGCCAAAAAGGGCGTATGCGTTTTTTCCTGAATATATTCAGGAAAAAACGCATACGCCCTTTTTGGCCAAGGGCATCATGGTCGAGGTTTTGCCGCCTTTCCTGTGCTTTAAAGGCGATTCGAATCTACCTCCTGAAATCTGTTTCCTGCAATTCTGCCTTGCTTTCAAATCCTCTTCGTTGCCTTCCCTCAATATATTTGTGGACGAGAGTTATCATTTCTAACTCTGCAGGTTTGTGAATTGCAGTGCCCCTGAGCTCCATTTTTCAACTCGCTTTCTTCGGAGCTGGCCGCAAAAGCGCAGGATTGCTTCAGGCCCTATTCTGGTTCCGGGCGGCAGGCTGAGCCTGTGGTTAATTCTTCTTCCTGATGGGAAAATAGAGTGACCTGTGCCTGTCCCAACACCTAGAGCTAGTCTCTCATTGGTTCCCCCTCTTCCCGTTCATCCTCAGGACAAATTGCACCCTGTACGGAACAGGAGGTTAAAGGTGCTGATTCTCCACGGAGGGAGATTGCTACTAACGCGGCTGGAATGGCGAACCCGAGCACAAGGAGATGAGAAATGAGGTGCGTTTTAGAAACCTTTCCCGATCACACGGTGTACCATCTTCTGGGTTTCTCATGCATGTTTTCGATGTAGGAAGATGCCCTTGAACCTGGAGATTTGGGACCCATGGGATGGGTACCACGCAGTGTTACTTTAAAGGGTCTGCGTTTGCTCACCCAACCTCACCAAACCTCTCAGCCCCAAGAGTGTCCACCCTTATGTCTCAATCAGCTGTGGGTCTAGAGATGGTCAATCCAGGTGGCATCACAGCCCCTGAACGAATTTTGTAAGAATTTCTCTCTCTTTCACTGTCTTTGTTTCACGGGATTTTAAAAGTAATTGATTTTTATAATGGGGTTTAGCTGCTTTTCACTGCTCTGTTTATGCTGCTTTACACCCACTTGACTCATTTACAGAGAGATATCAATACATAGCTTTGAAGATTCTTCCTAGTCAGGTATATTCTTGGGCGGTGAATAGGGGGTGTCGAGTCCAGTTCACTGAGCAAGGAGTAGGTCTTGTCTATTACATATTGGGTTTATGGAACGGTATCTGAGCTAATTTGAAACCCTTGTTTTCTCCCTCACCCGACCTCACCTTTCCCGTTAAGCAGCCATAGTGTGTTTTGTAAACGTGTGACGCTGTTCTGTTTTGTAATTCAGTTCAAGTGTAGCGGTTTTTACATTCCCTCTCTAAGTGATATCTTATGATAAGTGTCTTTTTCTGTGTGACTTATTTCACTTAGAATCGTCGTACCTAAATCCTCTCATCATGCTGCTACTAGCCTTATGACGTTAATTTCATGGCTGAGTGATATGCCATTGTACATAAGGACCACAACTTCCTTATCCATTTTTCTCTTTCCTGGGATATTTAAGGTGTAACGAAGTGGAGGTTCTTGTCAACAGAGCAGCCCTAAACTTTGGGGTGCCTGTGTCTTGCTGATTTTTAGTTTTCCCAATTTATACGCCCATGAGTGGAAGTGCCTTATGCTCTCTATGCTGAGTTCTTTAGATGTTTCAGGAAACACCGTACACTTCTCCAGAGTGGCTGTTGGCAATTTACATCCCGCCCATCAGCGTAGCAAGGCTCCCGTTTCTCCATGGCCTGTCCTGCATTTCTGGTTTTGACACTTTATTCAGCATGGCCCTTTTGACCGATGGGAAGCGAGACTTCTTTGTAGCGCTGATTTGCCTTTCCAGGTTGCTTGGTTGGCCAAAAAGGGCGTATGCGTTTTTTCCTGAATATATTCAGGAAAAAACGCATACGCCCTTTTTGGCCAAGGGCATCATGGTCGAGGTTTTGCCGCCTTTCCTGTGCTTTAAAGGCGATTCGACTCTACCTCCTGAAATCTGTTTCCTGCAATTCTGCCTTGCTTTCAAATCCTCCTCGTTGCCTTCCCTCAATATATTTGTGGACGAGAGTTATCATTTATAACTCTGCAGGTTTGTGAATTGCAGTGCCCCTGAGCTCGATTTTTCAACTCGTTTTTTTGGGAGCTGGCCGCAAAAGCACAGGATTGCTTCAGGCCCTGTTCTGCTTCCGGGCGGCAGGCTGAGCCTGTGGTTAATTCTTCTTCCTGATGGGAAAATAGAGTGACCTGTGCCTGTCCCAACACCTAGAGCTAGTCTCTCACTGGTTCCCCCTCTTCCCGTTCATCCTCAGGACAATTTGCAACCTGTACGGAACAGGAGGTTGAAGGTGCTGATTCTCGAAGGAGGGAGATTGCTAGTAAAGCGGCTGTAATGGCCAACCCGAGCACAAGGAGATGAGAAATGAGGTGCGTTTTCGAAACCTTTCCCGATCACACGGTGTACCATCTTCTGGGTTTCTCATGCATGTTTTTGTTATAGGAAGATGCCCTTGAACTTGGAGATTTGGGACCCATGGGATGGGTACCATGCAGTATTACTTTAAAGGGCCTGCGTTTCCTCAACCAACCTGACCAAACCTCTCAGCCACAAGAGTGTCCACCCTTATGTCTCAATCAGCTGTGGGTCTAGAGATGGTCAATCCAGGTGGCATCACAGCCCCTGAACGAATATTGTAAGAATTTCTCTCTCTTTCACTGTCTTTGTTTCACGGGTTTTTAAAAGTAATTGATTTTTATAATGGGGTTTAGCTGCTTTTCACTGCTGTTTTTATGCTGCTTTACACCCACTTGACTCACTTACAGAGAGATATCAATACATAGCTTTGAAGATTCTTCCTAGTCAGATATATTCTTGGGCGGTGAATAGGGGGTTTTTGCGTCCAGTTCACTGAGCAAGGAGTAGGTCTTGTCTATTACATATTGGGCTTATTGAACGGTATCTGAGCTAATTTGAAACCCTTGTTTTCTGCCTCACCCGACCTCACCTTTCCCGTTAAGCAGCCATAGTGTGTTTTGTAAACGTGTGTCTCTGTTCTGTTTTGTAATTCAGTTCAAGTGTAGCGGTTTTTACATTCCCTCTATAAGTGATATCTTATGATAAGTGTCGTTTTCTGGTTGACTTATTTCACTTAGAATCGTCGTACCTAAATCCACTCATCATGCTGCTACTAGCCTTATGACGTTGATTTCCTGGCTGAGTGATATTCCATTGTACATAAGGACCACAACTTCTTTATCCATTTTTTTCTTTCCTGGGATATTTAAGGTGTAACGAAGTGGAGGTTCTTGTCAACAGAGCAGCCCTAAACTTTGGGGTGCCTGTGTCTTGCTGATTTTTACTTGTCCCAATTTATACACCCATGAGTGGAAGTGCCCTATGCTCTCTAAGCTGAGTTTTTTAGAGGTTTCAGGACACACCGTACACTTCTCCAGAGTGGCTGTTGGCAATTTACATCACGCCCATCAGCGTAGCAGGGCTCCCGTTTCTCCATGGCCTGTCCTGCATTTCTGGTTTTGACACTTTATTCAGCATGGCCCTTTTGACCGATGGGAAGCGAGACTTCTTTGTAGCGCTGATTTGCCTTTCCAGGTTGCTTGGTTGGCCAAAAAGGGCGTATGCGTTTTTTCCTGAATATATTCAGGAAAAAACGCATACGCCCTTTTTGGCCAAGGGCATCATGGTCGAGGTTTTGCCGCCTTTCCTGTGCTTTAAAGGCGATTCGAATCTACCTCCTGAAATCTGTTTCCTGCAATTCTGCCTTGCTTTCAAATCCTCTTCGTTGCCTTCCCTCAATATATTTGTGGACGAGAGTTATCATTTCTAACTCTGCAGGTTTGTGAATTGCAGTGCCCCTGAGCTCCATTTTTCAACTCGCTTTCTTCGGAGCTGGCCGCAAAAGCGCAGGATTGCTTCAGGCCCTATTCTGGTTCCGGGCGGCAGGCTGAGCCTGTGGTTAATTCTTCTTCCTGATGGGAAAATAGAGTGACCTGTGCCTGTCCCAACACCTAGAGCTAGTCTCTCATTGGTTCCCCCTCTTCCCGTTCATCCTCAGGACAAATTGCAACCTGTACAGAACAGGAGGTTAAAGGTGCTGATTCTCCACGGAGGGAGATTGCTACTAACGCGGCTGGAATGGCGAACCCGAGCACAAGGAGATGAGAAATGAGGTGCGTTTTAGAAACCTTTCCCGATCACACGGTGTACCATCTTCTGGGTTTCTCATGCATGTTTTCGATGTAGGAAGATGCCCTTGAACCTGGAGATTTGGGACCCATGGGATGGGTACCACGCAGTGTTACTTTAAAGGGTCTGCGTTTGCTCACCCAACCTCACCAAACCTCTCAGCCCCAAGAGTGTCCACCCTTATGTCTCAATCAGCTGTGGGTCTAGAGATGGTCAATCCAGGTGGCATCACACCCCTGAACGAATTTTGTAAGAATTTCTCTCTCTTTCACTGTCTTTGTTTCACGGGATTTTAAAAGTAATTGATTTTTATAATGGGGTTTAGCTGCTTTTCACTGCTCTGTTTATGCTGCTTTACACCCACTTGACTCATTTACAGAGAGATATCAATACATAGCTTTGAAGATTCTTCCTAGTCAGGTATATTCTTGGGCGGTGAATAGGGGGTGTCGAGTCCAGTTCACTGAGCAAGGAGTAGGTCTTGTCTATTACATATTGGGTTTATTGAACGGTATCTGAGCTAATTTGAAACCCTTGTTTTCTGCCTCACCCGACCTCACCTTTCCCGTTAAGCAGCCATAGTGTGTTTTGTAAACGTGTGTCTCTGTTCTGTTTTGTAATTCAGTTCAAGTGTAGCGGTTTTTACATTCCCTCTATAAGTGATATCTTATGATAAGTGTCTTTTTCTGTGTGACTTATTTCACTTAGAATCGTCGTACCTAAATCCACTCATCATGCTGCTACTAGCCTTATGACGTTGATTTCCTGGCTGAGTGATATTCCATTGTACATAAGGACCACAACTTCTTTATCCATTTTTTTCTTTCCTGGGATATTTAAGGTGTAACGAAGTGGAGGTTCTTGTCAACAGAGCAGCCCTAAACTTTGGGGTGCCTGTGTCTTGCTGATTTTTACTTTTCCCAATTTATACGCCCATGAGTGGAAGTGCCCTATGCTCTCTAAGCTGAGTTTTTTAGAGGTTTCAGGACACACCGTACACTTCTCCAGAGTGGCTGTTGGCAATTTACATGCCGCCCATCAGCGTAGCAAGGCTCCCGTTTCTCCATGGCCTGTCCTGCATTTCTGGTTTTGACACTTTATTCAGCATGGCCCTTTTGACCGATGGGAAGCGAGACTTCTTTGTAGCGCTGATTTGCCTTTCCAGGTTGCTTGGTTGGCCAAAAAGGGCGTATGCGTTTTTTCCTGAATATATTCAGGAAAAAACGCATACGCCCTTTTTGGCCAAGGGCATCATGGTCGAGGTTTTGCCGCCTTTCCTGTGCTTTAAAGGCGATTCGAATCTACCTCCTGAAATCTGTTTCCTGCAATTCTGCCTTGCTTTCAAATCCTCTTCGTTGCCTTCCCTCAATATATTTGTGGACGAGAGTTATCATTTCTAACTCTGCAGGTTTGTGAATTGCAGTGCCCCTGAGCTCCATTTTTCAACTCGCTTTCTTCGGAGCTGGCCGCAAAAGCGCAGGATTGCTTCAGGCCCTATTCTGGTTCCGGGCGGCAGGCTGAGCCTGTGGTTAATTCTTCTTCCTGATGGGAAAATAGAGTGACCTGTGCCTGTCCCAACACCTAGAGCTAGTCTCTCACTGGTTCCCCCTCTTCCCGTTCATCCTCAGGACAATTTGCAACCTGTACGGAACAGGAGGTTGAAGGTGCTGATTCTCGAAGGAGGGAGATTGCTAGTAAAGCGGCTGTAATGGCCAACCCGAGCACAAGGAGATGAGAAATGAGGTGCGTTTTCGAAACCTTTCCCGATCACACGGTGTACCATCTTCTGGGTTTCTCATGCATGTTTTTGTTATAGGAAGATGCCCTTGAACTTGGAGATTTGGGACCCATGGGATGGGTACCATGCAGTATTACTTTAAAGGGCCTGCGTTTCCTCAACCAACCTGACCAAACCTCTCAGCCACAAGAGTGTCCACCCTTATGTCTCAATCAGCTGTGGGTCTAGAGATGGTCAATCCAGGTGGCATCACAGCCCCTGAACGAATATTGTAAGAATTTCTCTCTCTTTCACTGTCTTTGTTTCACGGGTTTTTAAAAGTAATTGATTTTTATAATGGGGTTTAGCTGCTTTTCACTGCTGTTTTTATGCTGCTTTACACCCACTTGACTCACTTACAGAGAGATATCAATACATAGCTTTGAAGATTCGTCCTAGTCAGATATATTCTTGGGCGGTGAATAGGGGGTTTTTGCGTCCAGTTCACTGAGCAAGGAGTAGGTCTTGTCTATTACATATTGGGTTTATTGAACGGTATCTGAGCTAATTTGAAACCCTTGTTTTCTGCCTCACCCGACCTCACCTTTCCCGTTAAGCAGCCATAGTGTGTTTTGTAAACGTGTGTCTCTGTTCTGTTTTGTAATTCAGTTCAAGTGTAGCGGTTTTTACATTCCCTCTATAAGTGATATCTTATGATAAGTGTCGTTTTCTGGTTGACTTATTTCACTTAGAATCGTCGTACCTAAATCCACTCATCATGCTGCTACTAGCCTTATGACGTTGATTTCCTGGCTGAGTGATATTCCATTGTACATAAGGACCACAACTTCTTTATCCATTTTTTTCTTTCCTGGGATATTTAAGGTGTAACGAAGTGGAGGTTCTTGTCAACAGAGCAGCCCTAAACTTTGGGGTGCCTGTGTCTTGCTGATTTTTACTTTTCCCAATTTATACACCCATGAGTGGAAGTGCCCTATGCTCTCTAAGCTGAGTTTTTTAGAGGTTTCAGGACACACCGTACACTTCTCCAGAGTGGCTGTTGGCAATTTACATCCCGCCCATCAGCGTAGCAAGGCTCCCGTTTCTCCATGGCCTGTCCTGCATTTCTGGTTTTGACACTTTATTCAGCATGGCCCTTTTGACCGATGGGAAGCGAGACTTCTTTGTAGCGTTGATTTGCCTTTCCAGGTTGCTTGGTTGGCCAAAAAGGGCGTATGCGTTTTTTCCTGAATATATTCAGGAAAAAACGCATACGCCCTTTTTGGCCAAGGGCATCATGGTCGAGGTTTTGCCGCCTTTCCTGTGCTTTAAAGGCGATTCGAATCTACCTCCTGAAATCTGTTTCCTGCAATTCTGCCTTGCTTTCAAATCCTCTTCGTTGCCTTCCCTCAATATATTTGTGGACGAGAGTTATCATTTCTAACTCTGCAGGTTTGTGAATTGCAGTGCCCCTGAGCTCCATTTTTCAACTCGCTTTCTTCGGAGCTGGCCGCAAAAGCGCATGATTGCTTCAGGCCCTATTCTGGTTCCGGGCGGCAGGCTGAGCCTGTGGTTAATTCTTCTTCCTGATGGGAAAATAGAGTGACCTGTGCCTGTCCCAACACCTAGAGCTAGTCTCTCATTGGTTCCCCCTCTTCCCGTTCATCCTCAGGACAAATTGCACCCTGTACGGAACAGGAGGTTAAAGGTGCTGATTCTCCACGGAGGGAGATTGCTACTAACGCGGCTGGAATGGCGAACCCGAGCACAAGGAGATGAGAAATGAGGTGCGTTTTAGAAACCTTTCCCGATCACACGGTGTACCATCTTCTGGGTTTCTCATGCATGTTTTCGATGTAGGAAGATGCCCTTGAACCTGGAGATTTGGGACCCATGGGATGGGTACCACGCAGTGTTACTTTAAAGGGTCTGCGTTTGCTCACCCAACCTCACCAAACCTCTCAGCCCCAAGAGTGTCCACCCTTATGTCTCAATCAGCTGTGGGTCTAGAGATGGTCAATCCAGGTGGCATCACAGCCCCTGAACGAATTTTGTAAGAATTTCTCTCTCTTTCACTGTCTTTGTTTCACGGGATTTTAAAAGTAATTGATTTTTATAATGGGGTTTAGCTGCTTTTCACTGCTCTGTTTATGCTGCTTTACACCCACTTGACTCATTTACAGAGAGATATCAATACATAGCTTTGAAGATTCTTCCTAGTCAGGTATATTCTTGGGCGGTGAATAGGGGGTGTCGAGTCCAGTTCACTGAGCAAGGAGTAGGTCTTGTCTATTACATATTGGGTTTATGGAACGGTATCTGAGCTAATTTGAAACCCTTGTTTTCTCCCTCACCCGACCTCACCTTTCCCGTTAAGCAGCCATAGTGTGTTTTGTAAACGTGTGACGCTGTTCTGTTTTGTAATTCAGTTCAAGTGTAGCGGTTTTTACATTCCCTCTCTAAGTGATATCTTATGATAAGTGTCTTTTTCTGTGTGACTTATTTCACTTAGAATCGTCGTACCTAAATCCTCTCATCATGCTGCTACTAGCCTTATGACGTTAATTTCATGGCTGAGTGATATGCCATTGTACATAAGGACCACAACTTCCTTATCCATTTTTCTCTTTCCTGGGATATTTAAGGTGTAACGAAGTGGAGGTTCTTGTCAACAGAGCAGCCCTAAACTTTGGGGTGCCTGTGTCTTGCTGATTTTTAGTTTTCCCAATTTATACGCCCATGAGTGGAAGTGCCTTATGCTCTCTATGCTGAGTTCTTTAGATGTTTCAGGAAACACCGTACACTTCTCCAGAGTGGCTGTTGGCAATGTACATCCCGCCCATCAGCGTAGCAAGGCTCCCGTTTCTCCATGGCCTGTCCTGCATTTCTGGTTTTGACACTTTATTCAGCATGGCCCTTTTGACCGATGGGAAGCGAGACTTCTTTGTAGCGCTGATTTGCCTTTCCAGGTTGCTTGGTTGGCCAAAAAGGGCGTATGCGTTTTTTCCTGAATATATTCAGGAAAAAACGCATACGCCCTTTTTGGCCAAGGGCATCATGGTCGAGGTTTTGCCGCCTTTCCTGTGCTTTAAAGGCGATTCGACTCTACCTCCTGAAATCTGTTTCCTGCAATTCTGCCTTGCTTTCAAATCCTCCTCGTTGCCTTCCCTCAATATATTTGTGGACGAGAGTTATCATTTATAACTCTGCAGGTTTGTGAATTGCAGTGCCCCTGAGCTCGATTTTTCAACTCGTTTTTTTGGGAGCTGGCCGCAAAAGCACAGGATTGCTTCAGGCCCTGTTCTGCTTCCGGGCGGCAGGCTGAGCCTGTGGTTAATTCTTCTTCCTGATGGGAAAATACAGTGACCTGTGCCTGTCCCAACACCTAGAGCTAGTCTCTCACTGGTTCCCCCTCTTCCCGTTCATCCTCAGGACAATTTGCAACCTGTACGGAACAGGAGGTTGAAGGTGCTGATTCTCGAAGGAGGGAGATTGCTAGTAAAGCGGCTGTAATGGCCAACCCGAGCACAAGGAGATGAGAAATGAGGTGCGTTTTCGAAACCTTTCCCGATCACACGGTGTACCATCTTCTGGGTTTCTCATGCATGTTTTTGTTATAGGAAGATGCCCTTGAACTTGGAGATTTGGGACCCATGGGATGGGTACCATGCAGTATTACTTTAAAGGGCCTGCGTTTCCTCAACCAACCTGACCAAACCTCTCAGCCACAAGAGTGTCCACCCTTATGTCTCAATCAGCTGTGGGTCTAGAGATGGTCAATCCAGGTGGCATCACAGCCCCTGAACGAATATTGTAAGAATTTCTCTCTCTTTCACTGTCTTTGTTTCACGGGTTTTTAAAAGTAATTGATTTTTATAATGGGGTTTAGCTGCTTTTCACTGCTGTTTTTATGCTGCTTTACACCCACTTGACTCACTTACAGAGAGATATCAATACATAGCTTTGAAGATTCTTCCTAGTCAGATATATTCTTGGGCGGTGAATAGGGGGTTTTTGCGTCCAGTTCACTGAGCAAGGAGTAGGTCTTGTCTATTACATATTGGGCTTATTGAACGGTATCTGAGCTAATTTGAAACCCTTGTTTTCTGCCTCACCCGACCTCACCTTTCCCGTTAAGCAGCCATAGTGTGTTTTGTAAACGTGTGTCTCTGTTCTGTTTTGTAATTCAGTTCAAGTGTAGCGGTTTTTACATTCCCTCTATAAGTGATATCTTATGATAAGTGTCGTTTTCTGGTTGACTTATTTCACTTAGAATCGTCGTACCTAAATCCACTCATCATGCTGCTACTAGCCTTATGACGTTGATTTCCTGGCTGAGTGATATTCCATTGTACATAAGGACCACAACTTCTTTATCCATTTTTTTCTTTCCTGGGATATTTAAGGTGTAACGAAGTGGAGGTTCTTGTCAACAGAGCAGCCCTAAACTTTGGGGTGCCTGTGTCTTGCTGATTTTTACTTGTCCCAATTTATACACCCATGAGTGGAAGTGCCCTATGCTCTCTAAGCTGAGTTTTTTAGAGGTTTCAGGACACACCGTACACTTCTCCAGAGTGGCTGTTGGCAATTTACATCACGCCCATCAGCGTAGCAGGGCTCCCGTTTCTCCATGGCCTGTCCTGCATTTCTGGTTTTGACACTTTATTCAGCATGGCCCTTTTGACCGATGGGAAGCGAGACTTCTTTGTAGCGCTGATTTGCCTTTCCAGGTTGCTTGGTTGGCCAAAAAGGGCGTATGCGTTTTTTCCTGAATATATTCAGGAAAAAACGCATACGCCCTTTTTGGCCAAGGGCATCATGGTCGAGGTTTTGCCGCCTTTCCTGTGCTTTAAAGGCGATTCGAATCTACCTCCTGAAATCTGTTTCCTGCAATTCTGCCTTGCTTTCAAATCCTCTTCGTTGCCTTCCCTCAATATATTTGTGGACGAGAGTTATCATTTCTAACTCTGCAGGTTTGTGAATTGCAGTGCCCCTGAGCTCCATTTTTCAACTCGCTTTCTTCGGAGCTGGCCGCAAAAGCGCAGGATTGCTTCAGGCCCTATTCTGGTTCCGGGCGGCAGGCTGAGCCTGTGGTTAATTCTTCTTCCTGATGGGAAAATAGAGTGACCTGTGCCTGTCCCAACACCTAGAGCTAGTCTCTCATTGGTTCCCCCTCTTCCCGTTCATCCTCAGGACAAATTGCAACCTGTACAGAACAGGAGGTTAAAGGTGCTGATTCTCCACGGAGGGAGATTGCTACTAACGCGGCTGGAATGGCGAACCCGAGCACAAGGAGATGAGAAATGAGGTGCGTTTTAGAAACCTTTCCCGATCACACGGTGTACCATCTTCTGGGTTTCTCATGCATGTTTTCGATGTAGGAAGATGCCCTTGAACCTGGAGATTTGGGACCCATGGGATGGGTACCACGCAGTGTTACTTTAAAGGGTCTGCGTTTGCTCACCCAACCTCACCAAACCTCTCAGCCCCAAGAGTGTCCACCCTTATGTCTCAATCAGCTGTGGGTCTAGAGATGGTCAATCCAGGTGGCATCACACCCCTGAACGAATTTTGTAAGAATTTCTCTCTCTTTCACTGTCTTTGTTTCACGGGATTTTAAAAGTAATTGATTTTTATAATGGGGTTTAGCTGCTTTTCACTGCTCTGTTTATGCTGCTTTACACCCACTTGACTCATTTACAGAGAGATATCAATACATAGCTTTGAAGATTCTTCCTAGTCAGGTATATTCTTGGGCGGTGAATAGGGGGTGTCGAGTCCAGTTCACTGAGCAAGGAGTAGGTCTTGTCTATTACATATTGGGTTTATTGAACGGTATCTGAGCTAATTTGAAACCCTTGTTTTCTGCCTCACCCGACCTCACCTTTCCCGTTAAGCAGCCATAGTGTGTTTTGTAAACGTGTGTCTCTGTTCTGTTTTGTAATTCAGTTCAAGTGTAGCGGTTTTTACATTCCCTCTATAAGTGATATCTTATGATAAGTGTCGTTTTCTGGTTGACTTATTTCACTTAGAATCGTCGTACCTAAATCCACTCATCATGCTGCTACTAGCCTTATGACGTTGATTTCCTGGCTGAGTGATATTCCATTGTACATAAGGACCACAACTTCTTTATCCATTTTTTTCTTTCCTGGGATATTTAAGGTGTAACGAAGTGGAGGTTCTTGTCAACAGAGCAGCCCTAAACTTTGGGGTGCCTGTGTCTTGCTGATTTTTACTTTTCCCAATTTATACGCCCATGAGTGGAAGTGCCCTATGCTCTCTAAGATGAGTTTTTTAGAGGTTTCAGGACACACCGTACACTTCTCCAGAGTGGCTGTTGGCAATTTACATGCCGCCCATCAGCGTAGCAAGGCTCCCGTTTCTCCATGGCCTGTCCTGCATTTCTGGTTTTGACACTTTATTCAGCATGGCCCTTTTGACCGATGGGAAGCGAGACTTCTTTGTAGCGCTGATTTGCCTTTCCAGGTTGCTTGGTTGGCCAAAAAGGGCGTATGCGTTTTTTCCTGAATATATTCAGGAAAAAACGCATACGCCCTTTTTGGCCAAGGGCATCATGGTCGAGGTTTTGCCGCCTTTCCTGTGCTTTAAAGGCGATTCGAATCTACCTCCTGAAATCTGTTTCCTGCAATTCTGCCTTGCTTTCAAATCCTCTTCGTTGCCTTCCCTCAATATATTTGTGGACGAGAGTTATCATTTCTAACTCTGCAGGTTTGTGAATTGCAGTGCCCCTGAGCTCCATTTTTCAACTCGCTTTCTTCGGAGCTGGCCGCAAAAGCGCAGGATTGCTTCAGGCCCTATTCTGGTTCCGGGCGGCAGGCTGAGCCTGTGGTTAATTCTTCTTCCTGATGGGAAAATAGAGTGACCTGTGCCTGTCCCAACACCTAGAGCTAGTCTCTCATTGGTTCCCCCTCTTCCCGTTCATCCTCAGGACAAATTGCAACCTGTACGGAACAGGAGGTTAAAGGTGCTGATTCTCCACGGAGGGAGATTGCTACTAACGCGGCTGGAATGGCGAACCCGAGCACAAGGAGATGAGAAATGAGGTGCGTTTTAGAAACCTTTCCCGATCACACGGTGTACCATCTTCTGGGTTTCTCATGCATGTTTTCGATGTAGGAAGATGCCCTTGAACCTGGAGATTTGGGACCCATGGGATGGGTACCACGCAGTGTTACTTTAAAGGGTCTGCGTTTGCTCACCCAACCTCACCAAACCTCTCAGCCCCAAGAGTGTCCACCCTTATGTCTCAATCAGCTGTGGGTCTAGAGATGGTCAATCCAGGTGGCATCACAGCCCCTGAACGAATTTTGTAAGAATTTCTCTCTCTTTCACTGTCTTTGTTTCACGGGATTTTAAAAGTAATTGATTTTTATAATGGGGTTTAGCTGCTTTTCACTGCTCTGTTTATGCTGCTTTACACCCACTTGACTCATTTACAGAGAGATATCAATACATAGCTTTGAAGATTCTTCCTAGTCAGGTATATTCTTGGGCGGTGAATAGGGGGTGTCGAGTCCAGTTCACTGAGCAAGGAGTAGGTCTTGTCTATTACATATTGGGTTTATGGAACGGTATCTGAGCTAATTTGAAACCCTTGTTTTCTCCCTCACCCGACCTCACCTTTCCCGTTAAGCAGCCATAGTGTGTTTTGTAAACGTGTGACGCTGTTCTGTTTTGTAATTCAGTTCAAGTGTAGCGGTTTTTACATTCCCTCTCTAAGTGATATCTTATGATAAGTGTCTTTTTCTGTGTGACTTATTTCACTTAGAATCGTCGTACCTAAATCCTCTCATCATGCTGCTACTAGCCTTATGACGTTAATTTCATGGCTGAGTGATATGCCATTGTACATAAGGACCACAACTTCCTTATCCATTTTTCTCTTTCCTGGGATATTTAAGGTGTAACGAAGTGGAGGTTCTTGTCAACAGAGCAGCCCTAAACTTTGGGGTGCCTGTGTCTTGCTGATTTTTAGTTTTCCCAATTTATACGCCCATGAGTGGAAGTGCGTTATGCTCTCTATGCTGAGTTCTTTAGATGTTTCAGGAAACACCGTACACTTCTCCAGAGTGGCTGTTGGCAATTTACATCCCGCCCATCAGCGTAGTAAGGCTCCCGTTTCTCCATGGCCTGTCCTGCATTTCTGGTTTTGACACTTTATTCAGCATGGCCCTTTTGACCGATGGGAAGCGAGACTTCTTTGTAGCGCTGATTTGCCTTTCCAGGTTGCTTGGTTGGCCAAAAAGGGCGTATGCGTTTTTTCCTGAATATATTCAGGAAAAAACGCATACGCCCTTTTTGGCCAAGGGCATCATGGTCGAGGTTTTGCCGCTTTTCCTGTGCTTTAAAGGCGATTCGACTCTACCTCCTGAAATCTGTTTCCTGCAATTCTGCCTTGCTTTCAAATCCTCCTCGTTGCCTTCCCTCAATATATTTGTGGACGAGAGTTATCATTTATAACTCTGCAGGTTTGTGAATTGCAGTGCCCCTGAGCTCGATTTTTCAACTCGTTTTTTTGGGAGCTGGCCGCAAAAGCACAGGATTGCTTCAGGCCCTGTTCTGCTTCCGGGCGGCAGGCTGAGCCTGTGGTTAATTCTTCTTCCTGATGGGAAAATAGAGTGACCTGTGCCTGTCCCAACACCTAGAGCTAGTCTCTCACTGGTTCCCCCTCTTCCCGTTCATCCTCAGGACAATTTGCAACCTGTACGGAACAGGAGGTTGAAGGTGCTGATTCTCGAAGGAGGGAGATTGCTAGTAAAGCGGCTGTAATGGCCAACCCGAGCACAAGGAGATGAGAAATGAGGTGCGTTTTCGAAACCTTTCCCGATCACACGGTGTACCATCTTCTGGGTTTCTCATGCATGTTTTTGTTATAGGAAGATGCCCTTGAACTTGGAGATTTGGGACCCATGGGATGGGTACCACGCAGTATTACTTTAAAGGGCCTGCGTTTCCTCAACCAACCTGACCAAACCTCTCAGCCACAAGAGTGTCCACCCTTATGTCTCAATCAGCTGTGGGTCTAGAGATGGTCAATCCAGGTGGCATCACAGCCCCTGAACGAATATTGTAAGAATTTCTCTCTCTTTCACTGTCTTTGTTTCACGGGTTTTTAAAAGTAATTGATTTTTATAATGGGGTTTAGCTGCTTTTCACTGCTGTTTTTATGCTGCTTTACACCCACTTGACTCACTTACAGAGAGATATCAATACATAGCTTTGAAGATTCTTCCTAGTCAGATATATTCTTGGGCGGTGAATAGGGGGTTTTTGCGTCCAGTTCACTGAGCAAGGAGTAGGTCTTGTCTATTACATATTGGGCTTATTGAACGGTATCTGAGCTAATTTGAAACCCTTGTTTTCTGCCTCACCCGACCTCACCTTTCCCGTTAAGCAGCCATAGTGTGTTTTGTAAACGTGTGTCTCTGTTCTGTTTTGTAATTCAGTTCAAGTGTAGCGGTTTTTACATTCCCTCTATAAGTGATATCTTATGATAAGTGTCGTTTTCTGGTTGACTTATTTCACTTAGAATCGTCGTACCTAAATCCACTCATCATGCTGCTACTAGCCTTATGACGTTGATTTCCTGGCTGAGTGATATTCCATTGTACATAAGGACCACAACTTCTTTATCCATTTTTTTCTTTCCTGGGATATTTAAGGTGTAACGAAGTGGAGGTTCTTGTCAACAGAGCAGCCCTAAACTTTGGGGTGCCTGTGTCTTGCTGATTTTTACTTGTCCCAATTTATACACCCATGAGTGGAAGTGCCCTATGCTCTCTAAGCTGAGTTTTTTAGAGGTTTCAGGACACACCGTACACTTCTCCAGAGTGTCTGTTGGCAATTTACATCCCGCCCATCAGCGTAGCAAGGCTCCCGTTTCTCCATGGCCTGTCCTGCATTTCTGGTTTTGACACTTTATTCAGCATGGCCCTTTTGACCGATGGGAAGCGAGACTTCTTTGTAGCGCTGATTTGCCTTTCCAGGTTGCTTGGTTGGCCAAAAAGGGCGTATGCGTTTTTTCCTGAATATATTCAGGAAAAAACGCATACGCCCTTTTTGGCCAAGGGCATCATGGTCGAGGTTTTGCCGCCTTTCCTGTGCTTTAAAGGCGATTCGAATCTACCTCCTGAAATCTGTTTCCTGCAATTCTGCCTTGCTTTCAAATCCTCTTCGTTGCCTTCCCTCAATATATTTGTGGACGAGAGTTATCATTTCTAACTCTGCAGGTTTGTGAATTGCAGTGCCCCTGAGCTCCATTTTTCAACTCGCTTTCTTCGGAGCTGGCCGCAAAAGCGCAGGATTGCTTCAGGCCCTATTCTGGTTCCGGGCGGCAGGCTGAGCCTGTGGTTAATTCTTCTTCCTGATGGGAAAATAGAGTGACCTGTGCCTGTCCCAACACCTAGAGCTAGTCTCTCATTGGTTCCCCCTCTTCCCGTTCATCCTCAGGACAAATTGCAACCTGTACGGAACAGGAGGTTAAAGGTGCTGATTCTCCACGGAGGGAGATTGCTACTAACGCGGCTGGAATGGCGAACCCGAGCACAAGGAGATGAGAAATGAGGTGCGTTTTAGAAACCTTTCCCGATCACACGGTGTACCATCTTCTGGGTTTCTCATGCATGTTTTCGATGTAGGAAGATGCCCTTGAACCTGGAGATTTGGGACCCATGGGATGGGTACCACGCAGTATTACTTTAAAGGGTCTGCGTTTGCTCACCCAACCTCACCAAACCTCTCAGCCCCAAGAGTGTCCACCCTTATGTCTCAATCAGCTGTGGGTCTAGAGATGGTCAATCCAGGTGGCATCACAGCCCCTGAACGAATTTTGTAAGAATTTCTCTCTCTTTCACTGTCTTTGTTTCACGGGATTTTAAAAGTAATTGATTTTTATAATGGGGTTTAGCTGCTTTTCACTGCTCTGTTTATGCTGCTTTACACCCACTTGACTCATTTACAGAGAGATATCAATACATAGCTTTGAAGATTCTTCCTAGTCAGGTATATTCTTGGGCGGTGAATAGGGGGTGTCGAGTCCAGTTCACTGAGCAAGGAATAGGTCTTGTCTATTACATATTGGGTTTATGGAACGGTATCTGAGCTAATTTGAAACCCTTGTTTTCTCCCTCACCCGACCTCACCTTTCCCGTTAAGCAGCCATAGTGTGTTTTGTAAACGTGTGACGCTGTTCTGTTTTGTAATTCAGTTCAAGTGTAGCGGTTTTTACATTCCCTCTCTAAGTGATATCTTATGATAAGTGTCTTTTTCTGTGTGACTTATTTCACTTAGAATCGTCGTACCTAAATCCTCTCATCATGCTGCTACTAGCCTTATGACGTTAATTTCATGGCTGAGTGATATGCCATTGTACATAAGGACCACAACTTCCTTATCCATTTTTCTCTTTCCTGGGATATTTAAGGTGTAACGAAGTGGAGGTTCTTGTCAACAGAGCAGCCCTAAACTTTGGGGTGCCTGTGTCTTGCTGATTTTTAGTTTTCCCAATTTATACGCCCATGAGTGGAAGTGCCTTATGCTCTCTATGCTGAGTTCTTTAGATGTTTCAGGAAACACCGTACACTTCTCCAGAGTGGCTGTTGGCAATTTACATCCCGCCCATCAGCGTAGTAAGGCTCCCGTTTCTCCATGGCCTGTCCTGCATTTCTGGTTTTGACACTTTATTCAGCATGGCCCTTTTGACCGATGGGAAGCGAGACTTCTTTGTAGCGCTGATTTGCCTTTCCAGGTTGCTTGGTTGGCCAAAAAGGGCGTATGCGTTTTTTCCTGAATATATTCAGGAAAAAACGCATACGCCCTTTTTGGCCAAGGGCATCATGGTCGAGGTTTTGCCGCTTTTCCTGTGCTTTAAAGGCGATTCGACTCTACCTCCTGAAATCTGTTTCCTGCAATTCTCTCTTGCTTTCAAATCCTCCTCGTTGCCTTCCCTCAATATATTTGTGGACGAGAGTTATCATTTATAACTCTGCAGGTTTGTGAATTGCAGTGCCCCTGAGCTCGATTTTTCAACTCGTTTTTTTGGGAGCTGGCCGCAAAAGCACAGGATTGCTTCAGGCCCTGTTCTGCTTCCGGGCGGCAGGCTGAGCCTGTGGTTAATTCTTCTTCCTGATGGGAAAATAGAGTGACCTGTGCCTGTCCCAACACCTAGAGCTAGTCTCTCACTGGTTCCCCCTCTTCCCGTTCATCCTCAGGACAATTTGCAACCTGTACGGAACAGGAAGTTGAAGGTGCTGATTCTCGAAGGAGGGAGATTGCTAGTAAAGCGGCTGTAATGGCCAACCCGAGCACAAGGAGATGAGAAATGAGGTGCGTTTTAGAAACCTTTCCCGATCACACGGTGTACCATCTTCTGGGTTTCTCATGCATGTTTTTGTTATAGGAAGATGCCCTTGAACTTGGAGATTTGGGACCCATGGGATGGGTACCATGCAGTATTACTTTAAAGGGCCTGCGTTTCCTCAACCAACCTGACCAAACCTCTCAGCCACAAGAGTGTCCACCCTTATGTCTCAATCAGCTGTGGGTCTAGAGATGGTCAATCCAGGTGGCATCACAGCCCCTGAACGAATATTGTAAGAATTTCTCTCTCTTTCACTGTCTTTGTTTCACGGGTTTTTAAAAGTAATTGATTTTTATAATGGGGTTTAGCTGCTTTTCACTGCTGTTTTTATGCTGCTTTACACCCACTTGACTCACTTACAGAGAGATATCAATACATAGCTTTGAAGATTCTTCCTAGTCAGATATATTCTTGGGCGGTGAATAGGGGGTTTTTGCGTCCAGTTCACTGAGCAAGGAGTAGGTCTTGTCTATTACATATTGGGTTTATTGAACGGTATCTGAGCTAATTTGAAACCCTTGTTTTCTGCCTCACCCGACCTCACCTTTCCCGTTAAGCAGCCATAGTGTGTTTTGTAAACGTGTGTCTCTGTTCTGTTTTGTAATTCAGTTCAAGTGTAGCGGTTTTTACATTCCCTCTATAAGTGATATCTTATGATAAGTGTCGTTTTCTGGTTGACTTATTTCACTTAGAATCGTCGTACCTAAATCCACTCATCATGCTGCTACTAGCCTTATGACGTTGATTTCCTGTCTGAGTGATATTCCATTGTACATAAGGACCACAACTTCTTTATCCATTTTTTTCTTTCCTGGGATATTTAAGGTGTAACGAAGTGGAGGTTCTTGTCAACAGAGCAGCCCTAAACTTTGGGGTGCCTGTGTCTTGCTGATTTTTACTTTTCCCAATTTATACACCCATGAGTGGAAGTGCCCTATGCTCTCTAAGCTGAGTTTTTTAGAGGTTTCAGGACACACCGTACACTTCTCCAGAGTGGCTGTTGGCAATTTACATCACGCCCATCAGCGTAGCAAGGCTCCCGTTTCTCCATGGCCTGTCCTGCATTTCTGGTTTTGACACTTTATTCAGCATGGCCCTTTTGACCGATGGGAAGCGAGACTTCTTTGTAGCGCTGATTTGCCTTTCCAGGTTGCTTGGTTGGCCAAAAAGGGCGTATGCGTTTTTTCCTGAATATATTCAGGAAAAAACGCATACGCCCTTTTTGGCCAAGGGCATCATGGTCGAGGTTTTGCCGCCTTTCCTGTGCTTTAAAGGCGATTCGAATCTACCTCCTGAAATCTCTTTCCTGCAATTCTGCCTTGCTTTCAAATCCTCTTCGTTGCCTTCCCTCAATATATTTGTGGACGAGAGTTATCATTTCTAACTCTGCAGGTTTGTGAATTGCAGTGCCCCTGAGCTCCATTTTTCAACTCGCTTTCTTTGGAGCTGGCCGCAAAAGCGCAGGATTGCTTCAGGCCCTATTCTGGTTCCGGGCGGCAGGCTGAGCCTGTGGTTAATTCTTCTTCCTGATGGGAAAATAGAGTGACCTGTGCCTGTCCCAACACCTAGAGCTAGTCTCTCATTGGTTCCCCCTCTTCCCGTTCATCCTCAGGACAAATTGCACCCTGTACGGAACAGGAGGTTAAAGGTGCTGATTCTCCACGGAGGGAGATTGCTACTAACGCGGCTGGAATGGCGAACCCGAGCACAAGGAGATGAGAAATGAGGTGCGTTTTAGAAACCTTTCCCGATCACACGGTGTACCATCTTCTGGGTTTCTCATGCATGTTTTCGATGTAGGAAGATGCCCTTGAACCTGGAGATTTGGGACCCATGGGATGGGTACCACGCAGTATTACTTTAAAGGGTCTGCGTTTGCTCACCCAACCTCACCAAACCTCTCAGCCCCAAGAGTGTCCACCCTTATGTCTCAATCAGCTGTGGGTCTAGAGATGGTCAATCCAGGTGGCATCACAGCCCCTGAACGAATTTTGTAAGAATTTCTCTCTCTTTCACTGTCTTTGTTTCACGGGATTTTAAAAGTAATTGATTTTTATAATGGGGTTTAGCTGCTTTTCACTGCTCTGTTTATGCTGCTTTACACCCACTTGACTCATTTACAGAGAGATATCAATACATAGCTTTGAAGATTCTTCCTAGTCAGGTATATTCTTGGGCGGTGAATAGGGGGTGTCGAGTCCAGTTCACTGAGCAAGGAGTAGGTCTTGTCTATTACATATTGGGTTTATGGAACGGTATCTGAGCTAATTTGAAACCCTTGTTTTCTCCCTCACCCGACCTCACCTTTCCCGTTAAGCAGCCATAGTGTGTTTTGTAAACGTGTGACGCTGTTCTGTTTTGTAATTCAGTTCAAGTGTAGCGGTTATTACATTCCCTCTCTAAGTGATATCTTATGATAAGTGTCTTTTTCTGTGTGACTTATTTCACTTAGAATCGTCGTACCTAAATCCTCTCATCATGCTGCTACTAGCCTTATGACGTTAATTTCATGGCTGAGTGATATGCCATTGTACATAAGGACCACAACTTCCTTATCCATTTTTCTCTTTCCTGGGATATTTAAGGTGTAACGAAGTGGAGGTTCTTGTCAACAGAGCAGCCCTAAACTTTGGGGTGCCTGTGTCTTGCTGATTTTTAGTTTTCCCAATTTATACGCCCATGAGTGGAAGTGCGTTATGCTCTCTATGCTGAGTTCTTTAGATGTTTCAGGAAACACCGTACACTTCTCCAGAGTGGCTGTTGGCAATTTACATCCCGCCCATCAGCGTAGTAAGGCTCCCGTTTCTCCATGGCCTGTCCTGCATTTCTGGTTTTGACACTTTATTCAGCATGGCCCTTTTGACCGATGGGAAGCGAGACTTCTTTGTAGCGCTGATTTGCCTTTCCAGGTTGCTTGGTTGGCCAAAAAGGGCGTATGCGTTTTTTCCTGAATATATTCAGGAAAAAACGCATACGCCCTTTTTGGCCAAGGGCATCATGGTCGAGGTTTTGCCGCTTTTCCTGTGCTTTAAAGGCGATTCGACTCTACCTCCTGAAATCTGTTTCCTGCAATTCTGCCTTGCTTTCAAATCCTCCTCGTTGCCTTCCCTCAATATATTTGTGGACGAGAGTTATCATTTATAACTCTGCAGGTTTGTGAATTGCAGTGCCCCTGAGCTCGATTTTTCAACTCGCTTTTTTGGGAGCTAGCCGCAAAAGCACAGGATTGCTTCAGGCCCTGTTCTGCTTCCGGGCGACAGGCTGAGCCTGTGGTTAATTCTTCTTCCTGATGGGAAAATAGAGTGACCTGTGCCTGTCCCAACACCTAGAGCTAGTCTCTCACTGGTTCCCCCTCTTCCCGTTCATCCTCAGGACAATTTGCAACCTGTACGGAACAGGAGGTTGAAGGTGCTGATTCTCAAAGGAGGGAGATTGCTAGTAAAGTGGCTGTAATGGCCAACCCGAGCACAAAGAGATGAGAAATGAGGTGCGTTTTCGAAACCTTTCCCGATCACACGGTGTACCATCTTCTGGGTTTCTCATGCATGTTTTTGTTATAGGAAGATGCCCTTGAACTTGGAGATTTGGGACCCATGGGATGGGTACCACGCAGTATTACTTTAAAGGGCCTGCGTTTCCTCAACCAACCTGACCAAACCTCTCAGCCACAAGAGTGTCCACCCTTATGTCTCAATCAGCTGTGGGTCTAGAGATGGTCAATCCAGGTGGCATTACAGCCCCTGAACGAATATTGTAAGAATTTCTCTCTCTTTCACTGTCTTTGTTTCACGGGTTTTTAAAAGTAATTGATTTTTATAATGGGGTTTAGCTGCTTTTCACTGCTGTTTTTATGCTGCTTTACACCCACTTGACTCACTTACAGAGAGATATCAATACATAGCTTTGAAGATTCTTCCTAGTCAGATATATTCTTGGGCGGTGAATAGGGGGTTTTTGCGTCCAGTTCACTGAGCAAGGAGTAGGTCTTGTCTATTACATATTGGGCTTATTGAACGGTATCTGAGCTAATTTGAAACCCTTGTTTTCTGCCTCACCCGACCTCACCTTTCCCGTTAAGCAGCCATAGTGTGTTTTGTAAACGTGTGTCTCTGTTCTGTTTTGTAATTCAGTTCAAGTGTAGCGGTTTTTACATTCCCTCTATAAGTGATATGTTATGATAAGTGTCGTTTTCTGGTTGACTTATTTCACTTAGAATCGTCGTACCTAAATCCACTCATCATGCTGCTACTAGCCTTATGACGTTGATTTCCTGGCTGAGTGATATTCCATTGTACATAAGGACCACAACTTCTTTATCCATTTTTTTCTTTCCTGGGATATTTAAGGTGTAACGAAGTGGAGGTTCTTGTCAACAGAGCAGCCCTAAACTTTGGGGTGCATGTGTCTTGCTGATTTTTACTTTTCCCAATTTATACACCCATGAGTGGAAGTGCCATATGCTCTCTAAGCTGAGTTTTTTAGAGGTTTCAGGACACACCGTACACTTCTCCAGAGTGGCTGTTGGCAATTTACATCACGCCCATCAGCGTAGCAAGGCTCCCGTTTCTCCATGGCCTGTCCTGCATTTCTGGTTTTGACACTTTATTCAGCATGGCCCTTTTGACCGATGGGAAGCGAGACTTCTTTGTAGCGCTGATTTGCCTTTCCAGGTTGCTTGGTTGGCCAAAAAGGGCGTATGCGTTTTTTCCTGAATATATTCAGGAAAAAACGCATACGCCCTTTTTGGCCAAGGGCATCATGGTCGAGGTTTTGCCGCTTTTCCTGTGCTTTAAAGGCGATTCGACTCTACCTCCTGAAATCTGTTTCCTGCAATTCTGCCTTGCTTTCAAATCCTCCTCGTTGCCTTCCCTCAATATATTTGTGGACGAGAGTTATCATTTATAACTCTGCAGGTTTGTGAATTGCAGTGCCCCTGAGCTCCATTTTTCAACTCGCTTTCTTCGGAGCTGGCCGCAAAAGCGCAGGATTGCTTCAGGCCCTATTCTGGTTCCGGGCGGCAGGCTGAGCCTGTGGTTAATTCTTCTTCCTGATGGGAAAATAGAGTGACCTGTGCCTGTCCCAACACCTAGAGCTAGTCTCTCATTGGTTCCCCCTCTTCCCGTTCATCCTCAGGACAAATTGCAACCTGTACGGAACAGGAGGTTAAAGGTGCTGATTCTCCACGGAGGGAGATTGCTACTAACGTGGCTGGAATGGCGAACCCGAGCACAAGGAGATGAGAAATGAGGTGCGTTTTAGAAACCTTTCCCGATCACACGGTGTACCATCTTCTGGGTTTCTCATGCATGTTTTCGATGTAGGAAGATGCCCTTGAACCTGGAGATTTGGGACCCATGGGATGGGTACCACGCAGTGTTACTTTAAAGGGTCTGCGTTTGCTCACCCAACCTCACCAAACCTCTCAGCCCCAAGAGTGTCCACCCTTATGTCTCAATCAGCTGTGGGTCTAGAGATGGTCAATCCAGGTGGCATCACAGCCCCTGAACGAATTTTGTAAGAATTTCTCTCCCTTTCACTGTCTTTGTTTCACGGGATTTTAAAAGTAATTGATTTTTATAATGGGGTTTAGCTGCTTTTCACTGCTCTGTTTATGCTGCTTTACACCCACTTGACTCATTTACAGAGAGATATCAATACATAGCTTTGAAGATTCTTCCTAGTCAGGTATATTCTTGGGCGGTGAATAGGGGGTGTCGAGTCCAGTTCACTGAGCAAGGAGTAGGTCTTGTCTATTACATATTGGGTTTATGGAACGGTATCTGAGCTAATTTGAAACCCTTGTTTTCTCCCTCACCCGACCTCACCTTTCCCGTTAAGCAGCCATAGTGTGTTTTGTAAACGTGTGACGCTGTTTTGTTTTGTAATTCAGTTCAAGTGTAGCGGTTATTACATTCCCTCTCTAAGTGATATCTTATGATAAGTGTCTTTTTCTGTGTGACTTATTTCACTTAGAATCGTCGTACCTAAATCCTCTCATCATGCTGCTACTAGCCTTATGACGTTAATTTCATGGCTGAGTGATATGCCATTGTACATAAGGACCACAACTTCCTTATCCATTTTTCTCTTTCCTGGGATATTTAAGGTGTAACGAAGTGGAGGTTCTTGTCAACAGAGCAGCCCTAAACTTTGGGGTGCCTGTGTCTTGCTGATTTTTAGTTTTCCCAATTTATACGCCCATGAGTGGAAGTGCCTTATGCTCTCTATGCTGAGTTCTTTAGATGTTTCAGGAAACACCGTACACTTCTCCAGAGTGGCTGTTGGCAATTTACATCCCACCCATCAGCGTAGTAAGGCTCCCGTTTCTCCATGGCCTGTCCTGCATTTCTGGTTTTGACACTTTATTCAGCATGGCCCTTTTGACCGATGGGAAGCGAGACTTCTTTGTAGCGCTGATTTGCCTTTCCAGGTTGCTTGGTTGGCCAAAAAGGGCGTATGCGTTTTTTCCTGAATATATTCAGGAAAAAACGCATACGCCCTTTTTGGCCAAGGGCATCATGGTCGAGGTTTTGCCGCTTTTCCTGTGCTTTAAAGGCGATTCGACTCTACCTCCTGAAATCTGTTTCCTGCAATTCTGCCTTGCTTTCAAATCCTCCTCGTTGCCTTCCCTCAATATATTTGTGGACGAGAGTTATCATTTATAACTCTGCAGGTTTGTGAATTGCAGTGCCCCTGAGCTCGATTTTTCAACTCGCTTTTTTGGGAGCTGGCCGCAAAAGCACAGGATTGCTTCAGGCCCTGTTCTGCTTCCGGGCGACAGGCTGAGCCTGTGGTTAATTCTTCTTCCTGATGGGAAAATAGAGTGACCTGTGCCTGTCCCAACACCTAGAGCTAGTCTCTCACTGGTTCCCCCTCTTCCCGTTCATCCTCAGGACAATTTGCAACCTGTACGGAACAGGAGGTTGAAGGTGCTGATTCTCGAAGGAGGGAGATTGCTAGTAAAGCGGCTGTAATGGCCAACCCGAGCACAAGGAGATGAGAAATGAGGTGCGTTTTCGAAACCTTTCCCGATCACACGGTGTACCATCTTCTGGGTTTCTCATGCATGTTTTTGTTATAGGAAGATGCCCTTGAACTTGGAGATTTGGGACCCATGGGATGGGTACCACGCAGTATTACTTTAAAGGGCCTGCGTTTCCTCAACCAACCTGACCAAACCTCTCAGCCACAAGAGTGTCCACCCTTATGTCTCAATCAGCTGTGGGTCTAGAGATGGTCAATCCAGGTGGCATTACAGCCCCTGAACGAATATTGTAAGAATTTCTCTCTCTTTCACTGTCTTTGTTTCACGGGTTTTTAAAAGTAATTGATTTTTATAATGGGGTTTAGCTGCTTTTCACTGCTGTTTTTATGCTGCTTTACACCCACTTGACTCACTTACAGAGAGATATCAATACATAGCTTTGAAGATTCTTCCTAGTCAGATATATTCTTGGGCGGTGAATAGGGGGTTTTTGCGTCCAGTTCACTGAGCAAGGAGTAGGTCTTGTCTATTACATATTGGGCTTATTGAACGGTATCTGAGCTAATTTGAAACCCTTGTTTTCTGCCTCACCCGACCTCACCTTTCCCGTTAAGCAGCCATAGTGTGTTTTGTAAACGTGTGTCTCTGTTCTGTTTTGTAATTCAGTTCAAGTGTAGCGGTTTTTACATTCCCTCTATAAGTGATATCTTATGATAAGTGTCGTTTTCTGGTTGACTTATTTCACTTAGAATCGTCGTACCTAAATCCACTCATCATGCTGCTACTAGCCTTATGACGTTGATTTCCTGGCTGAGTGATATTCCATTGTACATAAGGACCACAACTTCTTTATCCATTTTTTTCTTTCCTGGGATATTTAAGGTGTAACGAAGTGGAGGTTCTTGTCAACAGAGCAGCCCTAAACTTTGGGGTGCATGTGTCTTGCTGATTTTTACTTTTCCCAATTTATACACCCATGAGTGGAAGTGCCCTATGCTCTCTAAGCTGAGTTTTTTAGAGGTTTCAGGACACACCGTACACTTCTCCAGAGTGGCTGTTGGCAATTTACATCATGCCCATCAGCGTAGCAAGGCTCCCGTTTCTCCATGGCCTGTCCTGCATTTCTGGTTTTGACACTTTATTCAGCATGGCCCTTTTGACCGATGGGAAGCGAGACTTCTTTGTAGCGCTGATTTGCCTTTCCAGGTTGCTTGGTTGGCCAAAAAGGGCGTATGCGTTTTTTCCTGAATATATTCAGGAAAAAACGCATACGCCCTTTTTGGCCAAGGGCATCATGGTCGAGGTTTTGCCGCTTTTCCTGTGCTTTAAAGGCGATTCGACTCTACCTCCTGAAATCTGTTTCCTGCAATTCTGCCTTGCTTTCAAATCCTCCTCGTTGCCTTCCCTCAATATATTTGTGGACGAGAGTTATCATTTATAACTCTGCAGGTTTGTGAATTGCAGTGCCCCTGAGCTCCATTTTTCAACTCGCTTTCTTCGGACCTGGCCGCAAAAGCGCAGGATTGCTTCAGGCCCTATTCTGGTTCCGGGCGGCAGGCTGAGCCTGTGGTTAATTCTTCTTCCTGATGGGAAAATAGAGTGACCTGTGCCTGTCCCAACACCTAGAGCTAGTCTCTCATTGGTTCCCCCTCTTCCCGTTCATCCTCAGGACAAATTGCAACCTGTACGGAACAGGAGGTTAAAGGTGCTGATTCTCCACGGAGGGAGATTGCTACTAACGTGGCTGGAATGGTGAACCCGAGCACAAGGAGATGAGAAATGAGGTGCGTTTTAGAAACCTTTCCCGATCACACGGTGTACCATCTTCTGGGTTTCTCATGCATGTTTTCGATGTAGGAAGATGCCCTTGAACCTGGAGATTTGGGACCCATGGGATGGGTACCACGCAGTGTTACTTTAAAGGGTCTGCGTTTGCTCACCCAACCTCACCAAACCTCTCAGCCCCAAGAGTGTCCACCCTTATGTCTCAATCAGCTGTGGGTCTAGAGATGGTCAATCCAGGTGGCATCACAGCCCCTGAACGAATTTTGTAAGAATTTCTCTCTCTTTCACTGTCTTTGTTTCACGGGATTTTAAAAGTAATTGATTTTTATAATGGGGTTTAGCTGCTTTTCACTGCTCTGTTTATGCTGCTTTACACCCACTTGACTCATTTACAGAGAGATATCAATACATAGCTTTGAAGATTCTTCCTAGTCAGGTATATTCTTGGGCGGTGAATAGGGGGTGTCGAGTCCAGTTCACTGAGCAAGGAGTAGGTCTTGTCTATTACATATTGGGTTTATGGAACGGTATCTGAGCTAATTTGAAACCCTTGTTTTCTCCCTCACCCGACCTCACCTTTCCCGTTAAGCAGCCATAGTGTGTTTTGTAAACGTGTGACGCTGTTCTGTTTTGTAATTCAGTTCAAGTGTAGCGGTTTTTACATTCCCTCTCTAAGTGATATCTTATGATAAGTGTCTTTTTCTGTGTGACTTATTTCACTTAGAATCGTCGTACCTAAATCCTCTCATCATGCTGCTACTAGCCTTATGACGTTAATTTCATGGCTGAGTGATATGCCATTGTACATAAGGACCACAACTTCCTTATCCATTTTTCTCTTTCCTGGGATATTTAAGGTGTAACGAAGTGGAGGTTCTTGTCAACAGAGCAGCCCTAAACTTTGGGGTGCCTGTGTCTTGCTGATTTTTAGTTTTCCCAATTTATACGCCCATGAGTGGAAGTGCCTTATGCTCTCTATGCTGAGTTCTTTAGATGTTTCAGGAAACACCGTACACTTCTCCAGAGTGGCTGTTGGCAATTTACATCCCGCCCATCAGCGTAGTAAGGCTCCCGTTTCTCCATGGCCTGTCCTGCATTTCTGGTTTTGACACTTTATTCAGCATGGCCCTTTTGACCGATGGGAAGCGAGACTTCTTTGTAGCGCTGATTTGCCTTTCCAGGTTGCTTGGTTGGCCAAAAAGGGCGTATGCGTTTTTTCCTGAATATATTCAGGAAAAAACGCATACGCCCTTTTTGGCCAAGGGCATCATGGTCGAGGTTTTGCCGCTTTTCCTGTGCTTTAAAGGCGATTCGACTCTACCTCCTGAAATCTGTTTCCTGCAATTCTGCCTTGCTTTCAAATCCTCCTCGTTGCCTTCCCTCAATATATTTGTGGACGAGAGTTATCATTTATAACTCTGCAGGTTTGTGAATTGCAGTGCCCCTGAGCTCGATTTTTCAACTCGCTTTTTTGGGAGCTAGCCGCAAAAGCACAGGATTGCTTCAGGCCCTGTTCTGCTTCCGGGCGACAGGCTGAGCCTGTGGTTAATTCTTCTTCCTGATGGGAAAATAGAGTGACCTGTGCCTGTCCCAACACCTAGAGCTAGTCTCTCACTGGTTCCCCCTCTTCCCGTTCATCCTCAGGACAATTTGCAACCTGTACGGAACAGGAGGTTGAAGGTGCTGATTCTCAAAGGAGGGAGATTGCTAGTAAAGTGGCTGTAATGGCCAACCCGAGCACAAAGAGATGAGAAATGAGGTGCGTTTTCGAAACCTTTCCCGATCACACGGTGTACCATCTTCTGGGTTTCTCATGCATGTTTTTGTTATAGGAAGATGCCCTTGAACTTGGAGATTTGGGACCCATGGGATGGGTACCACGCAGTATTACTTTAAAGGGCCTGCGTTTCCTCAACCAACCTGACCAAACCTCTCAGCCACAAGAGTGTCCACCCTTATGTCTCAATCAGCTGTGGGTCTAGAGATGGTCAATCCAGGTGGCATTACAGCCCCTGAACGAATATTGTAAGAATTTCTCTCTCTTTCACTGTCTTTGTTTCACGGGTTTTTAAAAGTAATTGATTTTTATAATGGGGTTTAGCTGCTTTTCACTGCTGTTTTTATGCTGCTTTACACCCACTTGACTCACTTACAGAGAGATATCAATACATAGCTTTGAAGATTCTTCCTAGTCAGATATATTCTTGGGCGGTGAATAGGGGGTTTTTGCGTCCAGTTCACTGAGCAAGGAGTAGGTCTTGTCTATTACATATTGGGCTTATTGAACGGTATCTGAGCTAATTTGAAACCCTTGTTTTCTGCCTCACCCGACCTCACCTTTCCCGTTAAGCAGCCATAGTGTGTTTTGTAAACGTGTGTCTCTGTTCTGTTTTGTAATTCAGTTCAAGTGTAGCGGTTTTTACATTCCCTCTATAAGTGATATCTTATGATAAGCGTCGTTTTCTGGTTGACTTATTTCACTTAGAATCGTCGTACCTAAATCCACTCATCATGCTGCTACTAGCCTTATGACGTTGATTTCCTGGCTGAGTGATATTCCATTATACATAAGGACCACAACTTCTTTATCCATTTTTTTCTTTCCTGGGATATTTAAGGTGTAACGAAGTGGAGGTTCTTGTCAACAGAGCAGCCCTAAACTTTGGGGTGCCTGTGTCTTGCTGATTTTTACTTTTCCCAATTTATACACCCATGAGTGGAAGTGCCCTATGCTCTCTAAGCTGAGTTTTTTAGAGGTTTCAGGACACACCGTACACTTCTCCAGAGTGGCTGTTGGCAATTTACATCACGCCCATCAGCGTAGCAAGGCTCCCGTTTCTCCATGGCCTGTCCTGCATTTCTGGTTTTGACACTTTATTCAGCATGGCCCTTTTGACCGATGGGAAGCGAGACTTCTTTGTAGCGCTGATTTGCCTTTCCAGGTTGCTTGGTTGGCCAAAAAGGGCGTATGCGTTTTTTCCTGAATATATTCAGGAAAAAACGCATACGCCCTTTTTGGCCAAGGGCATCATGGTCGAGGTTTTGCCGCTTTTCCTGTGCTTTAAAGGCGATTCGACTCTACCTCCTGAAATCTGTTTCCTGCAATTCTGCCTTGCTTTCAAATCCTCCTCGTTGCCTTCCCTCAATATATTTGTGGACGAGAGTTATCATTTATAACTCTGCAGGTTTGTGAATTGCAGTGCCCCTGAGCTCCATTTTTCAACTCGCTTTCTTCGGAGCTGGCCGCAAAAGCGCAGGATTGCTTCAGGCCCTATTCTGGTTCCGGGCGGCAGGCTGAGCCTGTGGTTAATTCTTCTTCCTGATGGGAAAATAGAGTGACCTGTGCCTGTCCCAACACCTAGAGCTAGTCTCTCACTGGTTCCCCCTCTTCCCGTTCATCCTCAGGACAAATTGCAACCTGTACGGAACAGGAGGTTAAAGGTGCTGATTCTCCACGGAGGGAGATTGCTACTAACGTGGCTGGAATGGCGAACCCGAGCACAAGGAGATGAGAAATGAGGTGCGTTTTAGAAACCTTTCCCGATCACACGGTGTACCATCTTCTGGGTTTCTCATGCATGTTTTCGATGTAGGAAGATGCCCTTGAACCTGGAGATTTGGGACCCATGGGATGGGTACCACGCAGTGTTACTTTAAAGGGTCTGCGTTTGCTCACCCAACCTCACCAAACCTCTCAGCCCCAAGAGTGTCCACCCTTATGTCTCAATCAGCTGTGGGTCTAGAGATGGTCAATCCAGGTGGCATCACAGCCCCTGAACGAATTTTGTAAGAATTTCTCTCTCTTTCACTGTCTTTGTTTCACGGGATTTTAAAAGTAATTGATTTTTATAATGGGGTTTAGCTGCTTTTCACTGCTCTGTTTATGCTGCTTTACACCCACTTGACTCATTTACAGAGAGATATCAATACATAGCTTTGAAGATTCTTCCTAGTCAGGTATATTCT
Source organism: Balaenoptera borealis (assembly GCF_965194805.1). Taxonomy (NCBI): domain Eukaryota; kingdom Metazoa; phylum Chordata; class Mammalia; order Artiodactyla; family Balaenopteridae; genus Balaenoptera; species Balaenoptera borealis. Next base: position 132,100 of record NW_028123521.1, read on the forward strand.
TGGGCGGTGAATAGGGGGTGTCGAGTCCAGTTCACTGAGCAAGGAGTAGGTCTTGTCTATTACATATTGGGTTTATGGAACGGTATCTGAGCTAATTTGAAACCCTTGTTTTCTCCCTCACCCGACCTCACCTTTCCCGTTAAGCAGCCATAGTGTGTTTTGTAAACGTGTGACGCTGTTCTGTTTTGTAATTCAGTTCAAGTGTAGCGGTTTTTACATTCCCTCTCTAAGTGATATCTTATGATAAGTGTCTTTTTCTGTGTGACTTATTTCACTTAGAATCGTCGTACCTAAATCCTCTCATCATGCTGCTACTAGCCTTATGACGTTAATTTCATGGCTGAGTGATATGCCATTGTACATAAGGACCACAACTTCCTTATCCATTTTTCTCTTTCCTGGGATATTTAAGGTGTAACGAAGTGGAGGTTCTTGTCAACAGAGCAGCCCTAAACTTTGGGGTGCCTGTGTCTTGCTGATTTTTAGTTTTCCCAATTTATACGCCCATGAGTGGAAGTGCCTTATGCTCTCTATGCTGAGTTCTTTAGATGTTTCAGGAAACACCGTACACTTCTCCAGAGTGGCTGTTGGCAATTTACATCCCGCCCATCAGCGTAGTAAGGCTCCCGTTTCTCCATGGCCTGTCCTGCATTTCTGGTTTTGACACTTTATTCAGCATGGCCCTTTTGACCGATGGGAAGCGAGACTTCTTTGTAGCGCTGATTTGCCTTTCCAGGTTGCTTGGTTGGCCAAAAAGGGCGTATGCGTTTTTTCCTGAATATATTCAGGAAAAAACGCATACGCCCTTTTTGGCCAAGGGCATCATGGTCGAGGTTTTGCCGCTTTTCCTGTGCTTTAAAGGCGATTCGACTCTACCTCCTGAAATCTGTTTCCTGCAATTCTGCCTTGCTTTCAAATCCTCCTCGTTGCCTTCCCTCAATATATTTGTGGACGAGAGTTATCATTTATAACTCTGCAGGTTTGTGAATTGCAGTGCCCCTGAGCTCGATTTTTCAACTCGTTTTTTTGGGAGCTGGCCGCAAAAGCACAGGATTGCTTCAGGCCCTGTTCTGCTTCCGGGCGGCAGGCTGAGCCTGTGGTTAATTCTTCTTCCTGATGGGAAAATAGAGTGACCTGTGCCTGTCCCAACACCTAGAGCTAGTCTCTCACTGGTTCCCCCTCTTCCCGTTCATCCTCAGGACAATTTGCAACCTGTACGGAACAGGAGGTTGAAGGTGCTGATTCTCGAAGGAGGGAGATTGCTAGTAAAGCGGCTGTAATGGCCAACCCGAGCACAAGGAGATGAGAAATGAGGTGCGTTTTCGAAACCTTTCCCGATCACACGGTGTACCATCTTCTGGGTTTCTCATGCATGTTTTTGTTATAGGAAGATGCCCTTGAACTTGGAGATTTGGGACCCATGGGATGGGTACCACGCAGTATTACTTTAAAGGGCCTGCGTTTCCTCAACCAACCTGACCAAACCTCTCAGCCACAAGAGTGTCCACCCTTATGTCTCAATCAGCTGTGGGTCTAGAGATGGTCAATCCAGGTGGCATCACAGCCCCTGAACGAATATTGTAAGAATTTCTCTCTCTTTCACTGTCTTTGTTTCACGGGTTTTTAAAAGTAATTGATTTTTATAATGGGGTTTAGCTGCTTTTCACTGCTGTTTTTATGCTGCTTTACACCCACTTGACTCACTTACAGAGAGATATCAATACATAGCTTTGAAGATTCTTCCTAGTCAGATATATTCTTGGGCGGTGAATAGGGGGTTTTTGCGTCCAGTTCACTGAGCAAGGAGTAGGTCTTGTCTATTACATATTGGGTTTATTGAACGGTATCTGAGCTAATTTGAAACCCTTGTTTTCTGCCTCACCCGACCTCACCTTTCCCGTTAAGCAGCCATAGTGTGTTTTGTAAACGTGTGTCTCTGTTCTGTTTTGTAATTCAGTTCAAGTGTAGCGGTTTTTACATTCCCTCTATAAGTGATATCTTATGATAAGTGTCGTTTTCTGGTTGACTTATTTCACTTAGAATCGTCGTACCTAAATCCACTCATCATGCTGCTACTAGCCTTATGACGTTGATTTCCTGGCTGAGTGATATGCCATTGTACATAAGGACCACAACTTCTTTATCCATTTTTTTCTTTCCTGGGATATTTAAGGTGTAACGAAGTGGAGGTTCTTGTCAACAGAGCAGCCCTAAACTTTGGGGTGCCTGTGTCTTGCTGATTTTTACTTTTCCCAATTTATACGCCCATGAGTGGAAGTGCCTTATGCTCTCTATGCTGAGTTCTTTAGATGTTTCAGGACACACCGTACACTTCTCCAGAGTGGCTGTTGGCAATTTACATCCCGCCCATCAGCGTAGTAAGGCTCCCGTTTCTCCATGGCCTGTCCTGCATTTCTGGTTTTGACACTTTATTCAGCATGGCCCTTTTGACCGATGGGAAGCGAGACTTCTTTGTAGCGCTGATTTGCCTTTCCAGGTTGCTTGGTTGGCCAAAAAGGGCGTATGCGTTTTTTCCTGAATATATTCAGGAAAAAACGCATACGCCCTTTTTGGCCAAGGGCATCATGGTCGAGGTTTTGCCGCCTTTCCTGTGCTTTAAAGGCGATTCGAATCTACCTCCTGAAATCTGTTTCCTGCAATTCTGCCTTGCTTTCAAATCCTCTTCGTTGCCTTCCCTCAATATATTTGTGGACGAGAGTTATCATTTCTAACTCTGCAGGTTTGTGAATTGCAGTGCCCCTGAGCTCCATTTTTCAACTCGCTTTCTTCGGAGCTGGCCGCAAAAGCGCAGGATTGCTTCAGGCCCTATTCTGGTTCCGGGCGGCAGGCTGAGCCTGTGGTTAATTCTTCTTCCTGATGGGAAAATAGAGTGACCTGTGCCTGTCCCAACACCTAGAGCTAGTCTCTCATTGGTTCCCCCTCTTCCCGTTCATCCTCAGGACAAATTGCACCCTGTACGGAACAGGAGGTTAAAGGTGCTGATTCTCCACGGAGGGAGATTGCTACTAACGCGGCTGGAATGGCGAACCCGAGCACAAGGAGATGAGAAATGAGGTGCGTTTTAGAAACCTTTCCCGATCACACGGTGTACCATCTTCTGGGTTTCTCATGCATGTTTTCGATGTAGGAAGATGCCCTTGAACCTGGAGATTTGGGACCCATGGGATGGGTACCACGCAGTATTACTTTAAAGGGTCTGCGTTTGCTCACCCAACCTCACCAAACCTCTCAGCCCCAAGAGTGTCCACCCTTATGTCTCAATCAGCTGTGGGTGTAGAGATGGTCAATCCATGTGGCATCACAGCCCCTGAACGAATATTGTAAGAATTTCTCTCTCTTTCACTGTCTTTGTTTCACGGGTTTTTAAAAGTAATTGATTTTTATAATGGGGTTTAGCTGCTTTTCACTGCTGTTTTTATGCTGCTTTACACCCACTTGACTCACTTACAGAGAGATATCAATACATAGCTTTGAAGATTCTTCCTAATCAGATATATTCTTGGGCGGTGAATAGGGGGTTTTTGCGTCCAGTTCACTGAGCAAGGAGTAGGTCTTGTCTATTACATATTGGGCTTATTGAACGGTATCTGAGCTAATTTGAAACCCTTGTTTTCTGCCTCACCCGACCTCACCTTTCCCGTTAAGCAGCCATAGTGTGTTTTGTAAACGTGTGTCTCTGTTCTGTTTTGTAATTCAGTTCAAGTGTAGCGGTTTTTACATTCCCTCTATAAGTGATATCTTATGATAAGTGTCGTTTTCTGGTTGACTTATTTCACTTAGAATCGTCGTACCTAAATCCACTCATCATGCTGCTACTAGCCTTATGACTTTGATTTCCTGGCTGAGTGATATTCCATTGTACATAAGGACCACAACTTCTTTATCCATTTTTTTCTTTCCTGGGATATTTAAGGTGTAACGAAGTGGAGGTTCTTGTCAACAGAGCAGCCCTAAACTTTGGGGTGCCTGTGTCTTGCTGATTTTTACTTTTCCCAATTTATACACCCATGAGTGGAAGTGCCCTATGCTCTCTAAGCTGAGTTTTTTAGAGGTTTCAGGACACACCGTACACTTCTCCAGAGTGGCTGTTGGCAATTTACATGCCGCCCATCAGCGTAGCAAGGCTCCCGTTTCTCCATGGCCTGTCCTGCATTTCTGGTTTTGACACTTTATTCAGCATGGCCCTTTTGACCGATGGGAAGCGAGACTTCTTTGTAGCGCTGATTTGCCTTTCCAGGTTGCTTGGTTGGCCAAAAAGGGCGTATGCGTTTTTTCCTGAATATATTCAGGAAAAAACGCATACGCCCTTTTTGGCCAAGGGCATCATGGTCGAGGTTTTGCCGCCTTTCCTGTGCTTTAAAGGCGATTCGAATCTACCTCCTGAAATCTGTTTCCTGCAATTCTGCCTTGCTTTCAAATCCTCTTCGTTGCCTTCCCTCAATATATTTGTGGACGAGAGTTATCATTTCTAACTCTGCAGGTTTGTGAATTGCAGTGCCCCTGAGCTCCATTTTTCAACTCGCTTTCTTCGGAGCTGGCCGCAAAAGCGCAGGATTGCTTCAGGCCCTATTCTGGTTCCGGGCGGCAGGCTGAGCCTGTGGTTAATTCTTCTTCCTGATGGGAAAATAGAGTGACCTGTGCCTGTCCCAACACCTAGAGCTAGTCTCTCATTGGTTCCCCCTCTTCCCGTTCATCCTCAGGACAAATTGCAACCTGTACGGAACAGGAGGTTAAAGGTGCTGATTCTCCACGGAGGGAGATTGCTACTAACGCGGCTGGAATGGCGAACCCGAGCACAAGGAGATGAGAAATGAGGTGCGTTTTAGAAACCTTTCCCGATCACACGGTGTACCATCTTCTGGGTTTCTCATGCATGTTTTCGATGTAGGAAGATGCCCTTGAACCTGGAGATTTGGGACCCATGGGATGGGTACCACGCAGTATTACTTTAAAGGGCCTGCGTTTCCTCAACCAACCTGACCAAACCTCTCAGCCACAAGAGTGTCCACCCTTATGTCTCAATCAGCTGTGGGTCTAGAGATGGTCAATCCAGGTGGCATCACAGCCCCTGAACGAATATTGTAAGAATTTCTCTCTCTTTCACTGTCTTTGTTTCACGGGTTTTTAAAAGTAATTGATTTTTATAATGGGGTTTAGCTGCTTTTCACTGCTGTTTTTATGCTGCTTTACACCCACTTGACTCACTTACAGAGAGATATCAATACATAGCTTTGAAGATTCTTCCTAGTCAGATATATTCTTGGGCGGTGAATAGGGGGTTTTTGCGTCCAGTTCACTGAGCAAGGAGTAGGTCTTGTCTATTACATATTGGGTTTATTGAACGGTATCTGAGCTAATTTGAAACCCTTGTTTTCTGCCTCACCCGACCTCACCTTTCCCGTTAAGCAGCCATAGTGTGTTTTGTAAACGTGTGTCTCTGTTCTGTTTTGTAATTCAGTTCAAGTGTAGCGGTTTTTACATTCCCTCTATAAGTGATATCTTATGATAAGTGTCGTTTTCTGGTTGACTTATTTCACTTAGAATCGTCGTACCTAAATCCACTCATCATGCTGCTACTAGCCTTATGACGTTGATTTCCTGTCTGAGTGATATTCCATTGTACATAAGGACCACAACTTCTTTATCCATTTTTTTCTTTCCTGGGATATTTAAGGTGTAACGAAGTGGAGGTTCTTGTCAACAGAGCAGCCCTAAACTTTGGGGTGCCTGTGTCTTGCTGATTTTTACTTTTCCCAATTTATACGCCCATGAGTGGAAGTGCCTTATGCTCTCTATGCTGAGTTCTTTAGATGTTTCAGGACACACCGTACACTTCTCCAGAGTGGCTGTTGGCAATTTACATCCCGCCCATCAGTGTAGTAAGGCTCCCGTTTCTCCATGGCCTGTCCTGCATTTCTGTTTTTGACACTTTATTCAGCATGGCCCTTTTGACCGATGGGAAGCGAGACTTCTTTGTAGCGCTGATTTGCCTTTCCAGGTTGCTTGGTTGGCCAAAAAGTGCGTATGCGTTTTTTCCTGAATATATTCAGGAAAAAACGCATACGCCCTTTTTGGCCAAGGGCATCATGGTCGAGGTTTTGCCGCCTTTCCTGTGCTTTAAAGGCGATTCGAATCTACCTCCTGAAATCTGTTTCCTGCAATTCTGCCTTGCTTTCAAATCCTCTTCGTTGCCTTCCCTCAATATATTTGTGGACGAGAGTTATCATTTCTAACTCTGCAGGTTTGTGAATTGCAGTGCCCCTGAGCTCCATTTTTCAACTCGCTTTCTTCGGAGCTGGCCGCAAAAGCGCAGGATTGCTTCAGGCCCTATTCTGGTTCCGGGCGGCAGGCTGAGCCTGTGGTTAATTCTTCTTCCTGATGGGAAAATAGAGTGACCTGTGCCTGTCCCAACACCTAGAGCTAGTCTCTCATTGGTTCCCCCTCTTCCCGTTCATCCTCAGGACAAATTGCACCCTGTACGGAACAGGAGGTTAAAGGTGCTGATTCTCCACGGAGGGAGATTGCTACTAACGCGGCTGGAATGGCGAACCCGAGCACAAGGAGATGAGAAATGAGGTGCGTTTTAGAAACCTTTCCCGATCACACGGTGTACCATCTTCTGGGTTTCTCATGCATGTTTTCGATGTAGGAAGATGCCCTTGAACCTGGAGATTTGGGACCCATGGGATGGGTACCACGCAGTATTACTTTAAAGGGTCTGCGTTTGCTCACCCAACCTCACCAAACCTCTCAGCCCCAAGAGTGTCCACCCTTATGTCTCAATCAGCTGTGGGTGTAGAGATGGTCAATCCATGTGGCATCACAGCCCCTGAACGAATATTGTAAGAATTTCTCTCTCTTTCACTGTCTTTGTTTCACGGGTTTTTAAAAGTAATTGATTTTTATAATGGGGTTTAGCTGCTTTTCACTGCTGTTTTTATGCTGCTTTACACCCACTTGACTCACTTACAGAGAGATATCAATACATAGCTTTGAAGATTCTTCCTAATCAGATATATTCTTGGGCGGTGAATAGGGGGTTTTTGCGTCCAGTTCACTGAGCAAGGAGTAGGTCTTGTCTATTACATATTGGGCTTATTGAACGGTATCTGAGCTAATTTGAAACCCTTGTTTTCTGCCTCACCCGACCTCACCTTTCCCGTTAAGCAGCCATAGTGTGTTTTGTAAACGTGTGTCTCTGTTCTGTTTTGTAATTCAGTTCAAGTGTAGCGGTTTTTACATTCCCTCTATAAGTGATATCTTATGATAAGTGTCGTTTTCTGGTTGACTTATTTCACTTAGAATCGTCGTACCTAAATCCACTCATCATGCTGCTACTAGCCTTATGACTTTGATTTCCTGGCTGAGTGATATTCCATTGTACATAAGGACCACAACTTCTTTATCCATTTTTTTCTTTCCTGGGATATTTAAGGTGTAACGAAGTGGAGGTTCTTGTCAACAGAGCAGCCCTAAACTTTGGGGTGCCTGTGTCTTGCTGATTTTTACTTTTCCCAATTTATACACCCATGAGTGGAAGTGCCCTATGCTCTCTAAGCTGAGTTTTTTAGAGGTTTCAGGACACACCGTACACTTCTCCAGAGTGGCTGTTGGCAATTTACATGCCGCCCATCAGCGTAGCAAGGCTCCCGTTTCTCCATGGCCTGTCCTGCATTTCTGGTTTTGACACTTTATTCAGCATGGCCCTTTTGACCGATGGGAAGCGAGACTTCTTTGTAGCGCTGATTTGCCTTTCCAGGTTGCTTGGTTGGCCAAAAAGGGCGTATGCGAACGGTATCTGAGCTAATTTGAAACCCTTGTTTTCTCCCTCACCCGACCTCACCTTTCCCGTTAAGCAGCCATAGTGTGTTTTGTAAACGTGTGACGCTGTTCTGTTTTGTAATTCAGTTCAAGTGTAGCGGTTATTACATTCCCTCTCTAAGTGATATCTTATGATAAGTGTCTTTTTCTGTGTGACTTATTTCACTTAGAATCGTCGTACCTAAATCCTCTCATCATGCTGCTACTAGCCTTATGACGTTAATTTCATGGCTGAGTGATATGCCATTGTACATAAGGACCACAACTTCCTTATCCATTTTTCTCTTTCCTGGGATATTTAAGGTGTAACGAAGTGGAGGTTCTTGTCAACAGAGCAGCCCTAAACTTTGGGGTGCCTGTGTCTTGCTGATTTTTAGTTTTCCCAATTTATACGCCCATGAGTGGAAGTGCCTTATGCTCTCTATGCTGAGTTCTTTAGATGTTTCAGGAAACACCGTACACTTCTCCAGAGTGGCTGTTGGCAATTTACATCCCGCCCATCAGCGTAGTAAGGCTCCCGTTTCTCCATGGCCTGTCCTGCATTTCTGGTTTTGACACTTTATTCAGCATGGCCCTTTTGACCGATGGGAAGCGAGACTTCTTTGTAGCGCTGATTTGCCTTTCCAGGTTGCTTGGTTGGCCAAAAAGGGCGTATGCGTTTTTTCCTGAATATATTCAGGAAAAAACGCATACGCCCTTTTTGGCCAAGGGCATCATGGTCGAGGTTTTGCCGCTTTTCCTGTGCTTTAAAGGCGATTCGACTCTACCTCCTGAAATCTGTTTCCTGCAATTCTGCCTTGCTTTCAAATCCTCCTCGTTGCCTTCCCTCAATATATTTGTGGACGAGAGTTATCATTTATAACTCTGCAGGTTTGTGAATTGCAGTGCCCCTGAGCTCGATTTTTCAACTCGTTTTTTTGGGAGCTGGCCGCAAAAGCACAGGATTGCTTCAGGCCCTGTTCTGCTTCCGGGCGGCAGGCTGAGCCTGTGGTTAATTCTTCTTCCTGATGGGAAAATAGAGTGACCTGTGCCTGTCCCAACACCTAGAGCTAGTCTCTCACTGGTTCCCCCTCTTCCCGTTCATCCTCAGGACAATTTGCAACCTGTACGGAACAGGAGGTTGAAGGTGCTGATTCTCGAAGGAGGGAGATTGCTAGTAAAGCGGCTGTAATGGCCAACCCGAGCACAAGGAGATGAGAAATGAGGTGCGTTTTCGAAACCTTTCCCGATCACACGGTGTACCATCTTCTGGGTTTCTCATGCATGTTTTTGTTATAGGAAGATGCCCTTGAACTTGGAGATTTGGGACCCATGGGATGGGTACCACGCAGTATTACTTTAAAGGGCCTGCGTTTCCTCAACCAACCTGACCAAACCTCTCAGCCACAAGAGTGTCCACCCTTATGTCTCAATCAGCTGTGGGTCTAGAGATGGTCAATCCAGGTGGCATCACAGCCCCTGAACGAATATTGTAAGAATTTCTCTCTCTTTCACTGTCTTTGTTTCACGGGTTTTTAAAAGTAATTGATTTTTATAATGGGGTTTAGCTGCTTTTCACTGCTGTTTTTATGCTGCTTTACACCCACTTGACTCACTTACAGAGAGATATCAATACATAGCTTTGAAGATTCTTCCTAGTCAGATATATTCTTGGGCGGTGAATAGGGGGTTTTTGCGTCCAGTTCACTGAGCAAGGAGTAGGTCTTGTCTATTACATATTGGGTTTATTGAACGGTATCTGAGCTAATTTGAAACCCTTGTTTTCTGCCTCACCCGACCTCACCTTTCCCGTTAAGCAGCCATAGTGTGTTTTGTAAACGTGTGTCTCTGTTCTGTTTTGTAATTCAGTTCAAGTGTAGCGGTTTTTACATTCCCTCTATAAGTGATATCTTATGATAAGTGTCGTTTTCTGGTTGACTTATTTCACTTAGAATCGTCGTACCTAAATCCACTCATCATGCTGCTACTAGCCTTATGACGTTGATTTCCTGGCTGAGTGATATGCCATTGTACATAAGGACCACAACTTCTTTATCCATTTTTTTCTTTCCTGGGATATTTAAGGTGTAACGAAGTGGAGGTTCTTGTCAACAGAGCAGCCCTAAACTTTGGGGTGCCTGTGTCTTGCTGATTTTTACTTTTCCCAATTTATACGCCCATGAGTGGAAGTGCCTTATGCTCTCTATGCTGAGTTCTTTAGATGTTTCAGGACACACCGTACACTTCTCCAGAGTGGCTGTTGGCAATTTACATCACGCCCATCAGCGTAGTAAGGCTCCCGTTTCTCCATGGCCTGTCCTGCATTTCTGGTTTTGACACTTTATTCAGCATGGCCCTTTTGACCGATGGGAAGCGAGACTTCTTTGTAGCGCTGATTTGCCTTTCCAGGTTGCTTGGTTGGCCAAAAAGGGCGTATGCGTTTTTTCCTGAATATATTCAGGAAGAAACGCATACGCCCTTTTTGGCCAAGGGCATCATGGTCGAGGTTTTGCCGCCTTTCCTGTGCTTTAAAGGCGATTCGAATCTACCTCCTGAAATCTGTTTCCTGCAATTCTGCCTTGCTTTCAAATCCTCTTCGTTGCCTTCCCTCAATATATTTGTGGACGAGAGTTATCATTTCTAACTCTGCAGGTTTGTGAATTGCAGTGCCCCTGAGCTCCATTTTTCAACTCGCTTTCTTCGGAGCTGGCCGCAAAAGCGCAGGATTGCTTCAGGCCCTATTCTGGTTCCGGGCGGCAGGCTGAGCCTGTGGTTAATTCTTCTTCCTGATGGGAAAATAGAGTGACCTGTGCCTGTCCCAACACCTAGAGCTAGTCTCTCATTGGTTCCCCCTCTTCCCGTTCATCCTCAGGACAAATTGCACCCTGTACGGAACAGGAGGTTAAAGGTGCTGATTCTCCACGGAGGGAGATTGCTACTAACGCGGCTGGAATGGCGAACCCGAGCACAAGGAGATGAGAAATGAGGTGCGTTTTAGAAACCTTTCCCGATCACACGGTGTACCATCTTCTGGGTTTCTCATGCATGTTTTCGATGTAGGAAGATGCCCTTGAACCTGGAGATTTGGGACCCATGGGATGGGTACCACGCAGTATTACTTTAAAGGGTCTGCGTTTGCTCACCCAACCTCACCAAACCTCTCAGCCCCAAGAGTGTCCACCCTTATGTCTCAATCAGCTGTGGGTCTAGAGATGGTCAATCCATGTGGCATCACAGCCCCTGAACGAATATTGTAAGAATTTCTCTCTCTTTCACTGTCTTTGTTTCACGGGTTTTTAAAAGTAATTGATTTTTATAATGGGGTTTAGCTGCTTTTCACTGCTGTTTTTATGCTGCTTTACACCCACTTGACTCACTTACAGAGAGATATCAATACATAGCTTTGAAGATTCTTCCTAATCAGATATATTCTTGGGCGGTGAATAGGGGGTTTTTGCGTCCAGTTCACTGAGCAAGGAGTAGGTCTTGTCTATTACATATTGGGCTTATTGAACGGTATCTGAGCTAATTTGAAACCCTTGTTTTCTGCCTCACCCGACCTCACCTTTCCCGTTAAGCAGCCATAGTGTGTTTTGTAAACGTGTGTCTCTGTTCTGTTTTGTAATTCAGTTCAAGTGTAGCGGTTTTTACATTCCCTCTATAAGTGATATCTTATGATAAGTGTCGTTTTCTGGTTGACTTATTTCACTTAGAATCGTCGTACCTAAATCCACTCATCATGCTGCTACTAGCCTTATGACTTTGATTTCCTGGCTGAGTGATATTCCATTGTACATAAGGACCACAACTTCTTTATCCATTTTTTTCTTTCCTGGGATATTTAAGGTGTAACGAAGTGGAGGTTCTTGTCAACAGAGCAGCCCTAAACTTTGGGGTGCCTGTGTCTTGCTGATTTTTACTTTTCCCAATTTATACACCCATGAGTGGAAGTGCCCTATGCTCTCTAAGCTGAGTTTTTTAGAGGTTTCAGGACACACCGTACACTTCTCCAGAGTGGCTGTTGGCAATTTACATGCCGCCCATCAGCGTAGCAAGGCTCCCGTTTCTCCATGGCCTGTCCTGCATTTCTGGTTTTGACACTTTATTCAGCATGGCCCTTTTGACCGATGGGAAGCGAGACTTCTTTGTAGTGCTGATTTGCCTTTCCAGGTTGCTTGGTTGGCCAAAAAGGGCGTATGCGTTTTTTCCTGAATATATTCAGGAAAAAACGCATACGCCCTTTTTGGCCAAGGGCATCATGGTCGAGGTTTTGCCGCCTTTCCTGTGCTTTAAAGGCGATTCGAATCTACCTCCTGAAATCTGTTTCCTGCAATTCTGCCTTGCTTTCAAATCCTCTTCGTTGCCTTCCCTCAATATATTTGTGGACGAGAGTTATCATTTCTAACTCTGCAGGTTTGTGAATTGCAGTGCCCCTGAGCTCCATTTTTCAACTCGCTTTCTTCGGAGCTGGCCGCAAAAGCGCAGGATTGCTTCAGGCCCTATTCTGGTTCCGGGCGGCAGGCTGAGCCTGTGGTTAATTCTTCTTCCTGATGGGAAAATAGAGTGACCTGTGCCTGTCCCAACACCTAGAGCTAGTCTCTCATTGGTTCCCCCTCTTCCCGTTCATCCTCAGGACAAATTGCAACCTGTACGGAACAGGAGGTTAAAGGTGCTGATTCTCCACGGAGGGAGATTGCTACTAACGCGGCTGGAATGGCGAACCCGAGCACAAGGAGATGAGAAATGAGGTGCGTTTTAGAAACCTTTCCCGATCACACGGTGTACCATCTTCTGGGTTTCTCATGCATGTTTTCGATGTAGGAAGATGCCCTTGAACCTGGAGATTTGGGACCCATGGGATGGGTACCACGCAGTATTACTTTAAAGGGCCTGCGTTTCCTCAACCAACCTGACCAAACCTCTCAGCCACAAGAGTGTCCACCCTTATGTCTCAATCAGCTGTGGGTCTAGAGATGGTCAATCCAGGTGGCATCACAGCCCCTGAACGAATATTGTAAGAATTTCTCTCTCTTTCACTGTCTTTGTTTCACGGGTTTTTAAAAGTAATTGATTTTTATAATGGGGTTTAGCTGCTTTTCACTGCTGTTTTTATGCTGCTTTACACCCACTTGACTCACTTACAGAGAGATATCAATACATAGCTTTGAAGATTCTTCCTAGTCAGATATATTCTTGGGCGGTGAATAGGGGGTTTTTGCGTCCAGTTCACTGAGCAAGGAGTAGGTCTTGTCTATTACATATTGGGTTTATTGAACGGTATCTGAGCTAATTTGAAACCCTTGTTTTCTGCCTCACCCGACCTCACCTTTCCCGTTAAGCAGCCATAGTGTGTTTTGTAAACGTGTGTCTCTGTTCTGTTTTGTAATTCAGTTCAAGTGTAGCGGTTTTTACATTCCCTCTATAAGTGATATCTTATGATAAGTGTCGTTTTCTGGTTGACTTATTTCACTTAGAATCGTCGTACCTAAATCCACTCATCATGCTGCTACTAGCCTTATGACGTTGATTTCCTGTCTGAGTGATATTCCATTGTACATAAGGACCACAACTTCTTTATCCATTTTTTTCTTTCCTGGGATATTTAAGGTGTAACGAAGTGGAGGTTCTTGTCAACAGAGCAGCCCTAAACTTTGGGGTGCCTGTGTCTTGCTGATTTTTACTTTTCCCAATTTATACGCCCATGAGTGGAAGTGCCTTATGCTCTCTATGCTGAGTTCTTTAGATGTTTCAGGACACACCGTACACTTCTCCAGAGTGGCTGTTGGCAATTTACATCCCGCCCATCAGTGTAGTAAGGCTCCCGTTTCTCCATGGCCTGTCCTGCATTTCTGTTTTTGACACTTTATTCAGCATGGCCCTTTTGACCGATGGGAAGCGAGACTTCTTTGTAGCGCTGATTTGCCTTTCCAGGTTGCTTGGTTGGCCAAAAAGTGCGTATGCGTTTTTTCCTGAATATATTCAGGAAAAAACGCATACGCCCTTTTTGGCCAAGGGCATCATGGTCGAGGTTTTGCCGCCTTTCCTGTGCTTTAAAGGCGATTCGAATCTACCTCCTGAAATCTGTTTCCTGCAATTCTGCCTTGCTTTCAAATCCTCTTCGTTGCCTTCCCTCAATATATTTGTGGACGAGAGTTATCATTTCTAACTCTGCAGGTTTGTGAATTGCAGTGCCCCTGAGCTCCATTTTTCAACTCGCTTTCTTCGGAGCTGGCCGCAAAAGCGCAGGATTGCTTCAGGCCCTATTCTGGTTCCGGGCGGCAGGCTGAGCCTGTGGTTAATTCTTCTTCCTGATGGGAAAATAGAGTGACCTGTGCCTGTCCCAACACCTAGAGCTAGTCTCTCATTGGTTCCCCCTCTTCCCGTTCATCCTCAGGACAAATTGCACCCTGTACGGAACAGGAGGTTAAAGGTGCTGATTCTCCACGGAGGGAGATTGCTACTAACGCGGCTGGAATGGCGAACCCGAGCACAAGGAGATGAGAAATGAGGTGCGTTTTAGAAACCTTTCCCGATCACACGGTGTACCATCTTCTGGGTTTCTCATGCATGTTTTCGATGTAGGAAGATGCCCTTGAACCTGGAGATTTGGGACCCATGGGATGGGTACCACGCAGTATTACTTTAAAGGGTCTGCGTTTGCTCACCCAACCTCACCAAACCTCTCAGCCCCAAGAGTGTCCACCCTTATGTCTCAATCAGCTGTGGGTGTAGAGATGGTCAATCCATGTGGCATCACAGCCCCTGAACGAATATTGTAAGAATTTCTCTCTCTTTCACTGTCTTTGTTTCACGGGTTTTTAAAAGTAATTGATTTTTATAATGGGGTTTAGCTGCTTTTCACTGCTGTTTTTATGCTGCTTTACAACCACTTGACTCACTTACAGAGAGATATCAATACATAGCTTTGAAGATTCTTCCTAATCAGATATATTCTTGGGCGGTGAATAGGGGGTTTTTGCGTCCAGTTCACTGAGCAAGGAGTAGGTCTTGTCTATTACATATTGGGCTTATTGAACGGTATCTGAGCTAATTTGAAACCCTTGTTTTCTGCCTCACCCGACCTCACCTTTCCCGTTAAGCAGCCATAGTGTGTTTTGTAAACGTGTGTCTCTGTTCTGTTTTGTAATTCAGTTCAAGTGTAGCGGTTTTTACATTCCCTCTATAAGTGATATCTTATGATAAGTGTCGTTTTCTGGTTGACTTATTTCACTTAGAATCGTCGTACCTAAATCCACTCATCATGCTGCTACTAGCCTTATGACTTTGATTTCCTGGCTGAGTGATATTCCATTGTACATAAGGACCACAACTTCTTTATCCATTTTTTTCTTTCCTGGGATATTTAAGGTGTAACGAAGTGGAGGTTCTTGTCAACAGAGCAGCCCTAAACTTTGGGGTGCCTGTGTCTTGCTGATTTTTACTTTTCCCAATTTATACACCCATGAGTGGAAGTGCCCTATGCTCTCTAAGCTGAGTTTTTTAGAGGTTTCAGGACACACCGTACACTTCTCCAGAGTGGCTGTTGGCAATTTACATGCCGCCCATCAGCGTAGCAAGGCTCCCGTTTCTCCATGGCCTGTCCTGCATTTCTGGTTTTGACACTTTATTCAGCATGGCCCTTTTGACCGATGGGAAGCGAGACTTCTTTGTAGCGCTGATTTGCCTTTCCAGGTTGCTTGGTTGGCCAAAAAGGGCGTATGCGAACGGTATCTGAGCTAATTTGAAACCCTTGTTTTCTCCCTCACCCGACCTCACCTTTCCCGTTAAGCAGCCATAGTGTGTTTTGTAAACGTGTGACGCTGTTCTGTTTTGTAATTCAGTTCAAGTGTAGCGGTTATTACATTCCCTCTCTAAGTGATATCTTATGATAAGTGTCTTTTTCTGTGTGACTTATTTCACTTAGAATCGTCGTACCTAAATCCTCTCATCATGCTGCTACTAGCCTTATGACGTTAATTTCATGGCTGAGTGATATGCCATTGTACATAAGGACCACAACTTCCTTATCCATTTTTCTCTTTCCTGGGATATTTAAGGTGTAACGAAGTGGAGGTTCTTGTCAACAGAGCAGCCCTAAACTTTGGGGTGCCTGTGTCTTGCTGATTTTTAGTTTTCCCAATTTATACGCCCATGAGTGGAAGTGCCTTATGCTCTCTATGCTGAGTTCTTTAGATGTTTCAGGAAACACCGTACACTTCTCCAGAGTGGCTGTTGGCAATTTACATCCCGCCCATCAGCGTAGTAAGGCTCCCGTTTCTCCATGGCCTGTCCTGCATTTCTGGTTTTGACACTTTATTCAGCATGGCCCTTTTGACCGATGGGAAGCGAGACTTCTTTGTAGCGCTGATTTGCCTTTCCAGGTTGCTTGGTTGGCCAAAAAGGGCGTATGCGTTTTTTCCTGAATATATTCAGGAAAAAACGCATACGCCCTTTTTGGCCAAGGGCATCATGGTCGAGGTTTTGCCGCTTTTCCTGTGCTTTAAAGGCGATTCGACTCTACCTCCTGAAATCTGTTTCCTGCAATTCTGCCTTGCTTTCAAATCCTCCTCGTTGCCTTCCCTCAATATATTTGTGGACGAGAGTTATCATTTATAACTCTGCAGGTTTGTGAATTGCAGTGCCCCTGAGCTCGATTTTTCAACTCGTTTTTTTGGGAGCTGGCCGCAAAAGCACAGGATTGCTTCAGGCCCTGTTCTGCTTCCGGGCGGCAGGCTGAGCCTGTGGTTAATTCTTCTTCCTGATGGGAAAATAGAGTGACCTGTGCCTGTCCCAACACCTAGAGCTAGTCTCTCATTGGTTCCCCCTCTTCCCGTTCATCCTCAGGACAAATTGCAACCTGTACGGAACAGGAGGTTAAAGGTGCTGATTCTCCACGGAGGGAGATTGCTACTAACGCGGCTGGAATGGCGAACCCGAGCACAAGGAGATGAGAAATGAGGTGCGTTTTAGAAACCTTTCCCGATCACACGGTGTACCATCTTCTGGGTTTCTCATGCATGTTTTCGATGTAGGAAGATGCCCTTGAACCTGGAGATTTGGGACCCATGGGATGGGTACCACGCAGTGTTACTTTAAAGGGTCTGCGTTTGCTCACCCAACCTCACCAAACCTCTCAGCCCCAAGAGTGTCCACCCTTATGTCTCAATCAGCTGTGGGTCTAGAGATGGTCAATCCAGGTGGCATCACAGCCCCTGAACGAATTTTGTAAGAATTTCTCTCTCTTTCACTGTCTTTGTTTCACGGGATTTTAAAAGTAATTGATTTTTATAATGGGGTTTAGCTGCTTTTCACTGCTCTGTTTATGCTGCTTTACACCCACTTGACTCATTTACAGAGAGATATCAATACATAGCTTTGAAGATTCTTCCTAGTCAGGTATATTCTTGGGCGGTGAATAGGGGGTGTCGAGTCCAGTTCACTGAGCAAGGAGTAGGTCTTGTCTATTACATATTGGGTTTATGGAACGGTATCTGAGCTAATTTGAAACCCTTGTTTTCTCCCTCACCCGACCTCACCTTTCCCGTTAAGCAGCCATAGTGTGTTTTGTAAACGTGTGACGCTGTTCTGTTTTGTAATTCAGTTCAAGTGTAGCGGTTTTTACATTCCCTCTCTAAGTGATATCTTATGATAAGTGTCTTTTTCTGTGTGACTTATTTCACTTAGAATCGTCGTACCTAAATCCTCTCATCATGCTGCTACTAGCCTTATGACGTTAATTTCATGGCTGAGTGATATGCCATTGTACATAAGGACCACAACTTCCTTATCCATTTTTCTCTTTCCTGGGATATTTAAGGTGTAACGAAGTGGAGGTTCTTGTCAACAGAGCAGCCCTAAACTTTGGGGTGCCTGTGTCTTGCTGATTTTTAGTTTTCCCAATTTATACGCCCATGAGTGGAAGTGCCTTATGCTCTCTATGCTGAGTTCTTTAGATGTTTCAGGAAACACCGTACACTTCTCCAGAGTGGCTGTTGGCAATTTACATCCCGCCCATCAGCGTAGTAAGGCTCCCGTTTCTCCATGGCCTGTCCTGCATTTCTGGTTTTGACACTTTATTCAGCATGGCCCTTTTGACCGATGGGAAGCGAGACTTCTTTGTAGCGCTGATTTGCCTTTCCAGGTTGCTTGGTTGGCCAAAAAGGGCGTATGCGTTTTTTCCTGAATATATTCAGGAAAAAACGCATACGCCCTTTTTGGCCAAGGGCATCATGGTCGAGGTTTTGCCGCTTTTCCTGTGCTTTAAAGGCGATTCAACTGTACCTCCTGAAATCTCTTTCCTGCAATTCTGCCTTGCTTTCAATTCCTCTTTGTTGCCTTCCCTCAATATATTTGTGGACGAGAGTTATCATTTATAACTCTGCAGGTTTATGAATTGCAGTGCCCCTGAGCTCGATTTTTCAACTCGCTTTTTTGGGAGCTGGCCGCAAAAGCGCAGGATTGCTTCAGGCCCTATTGTGGTTCCGGGCGGCAGGCTGAGCCTGTGGTTAATTCTTCTTCCTGATGGGAAAATAGAGTGACCTGTGCCTGTCCCAACACCTAGAGCTAGTCTCTCACTGGTTCCCCCTCTTCCCGTTCACCTCAGGACAATTTGCAACCTGTACGGAACAGGAGGTTGAAGGTGCTGATTCTCGAAGGAGGGAGATTGCTAGTAAAGCGGCTGTAATGGCGAACCCGAGCACAAGGAGATGAGAAATGAGGTGCGTTTTCGAAACCTTTCCCGATCACACGGTGTACCATCTTCTGGGTTTCTCATGCATGTTTTTGTTTTAGGAAGATGCCCTTGAACTTGGAGATTTGGGACCCATGGGATGGGTACCACGCAGTATTACTTTAAAGGGCCTGCGTTTCCTCAACCAACCTGACCAAACCTCTCAGCCCCAAGAGTGTCCACCCTTATGTCTCAATCAGCTCTGGGTCTAGAGATGGTCAATCCAGGTGGCATCACAGCCCCTGAACGAATATTGTAAGAATTTCTCTCTCTTTCACTGTCTTTGTTTCACGGGTTTTTAAAAGTAATTGATTTTTATAATGGGGTTTAGCTGCTTTTCACTGCTGTTTTTATGCTGCTTTACACCCACTTGACTCACTTACAGAGAGATATCAATACATAGCTTTGAAGATTCTTCCTAGTCAGATATATTCTTGGGCGGTGAATAGGGGGTTTTTGCGTCCAGTTCACTGAGCAAGGAGTAGGTCTTGTCTATTACATATTGGGTTTATTGAACGGTATCTGAGCTAATTTGAAACCCTTGTTTTCTGCCTCACCCGACCTCACCTTTCCCGTTAAGCAGCCATAGTGTGTTTTGTAAACGTGTGTCTCTGTTCTGTTTTGTAATTCAGTTCAAGTGTAGCGGTTTTTACATTCCCTCTATAAGTGATATCTTATGATAAGTGTCGTTTTCTGGTTGACTTATTTCACTTAGAATCGTCGTACCTAAATCCACTCATCATGCTGCTACTAGCCTTATGACGTTGATTTCCTGGCTGAGTGATATTCCATTGTACATAAGGACCACAACTTCTTTATCCATTTTTTTCTTTCCTGGGATATTTAAGGTGTAACGAAGTGGAGGTTCTTGTCAACAGAGCAGCCCTAAACTTTGGGGTGCCTGTGTCTTGCTGATTTTTACTTTTCCCAATTTATACACCCATGAGTGGAAGTGCCCTATGCTCTCTAAGCTGAGTTTTTTAGAGGTTTCAGGACACACCGTACACTTCTCCAGAGTGTCTGTTGGCAATTTACATCCCGCCCATCAGCGTAGCAAGGCTCCCGTTTCTCCATGGCCTGTCCTGCATTTCTGGTTTTGACACTTTATTCAGCATGGCCCTTTTGACCGATGGGAAGCGAGACTTCTTTGTAGCGCTGATTTGCCTTTCCAGGTTGCTTGGTTGGCCAAAAAGGGCGTATGCGTTTTTTCCTGAATATATTCAGGAAAAAACGCATACGCCCTTTTTGGCCAAGGGCATCATGGTCGAGGTTTTGCCGCCTTTCCTGTGCTTTAAAGGCGATTCGAATCTACCTCCTGAAATCTGTTTCCTGCAATTCTGCCTTGCTTTCAAATCCTCTTCGTTGCCTTCCCTCAATATATTTGTGGACGAGAGTTATCATTTCTAACTCTGCAGGTTTGTGAATTGCAGTGCCCCTGAGCTCCATTTTTCAACTCGCTTTCTTCGGAGCTGGCCGCAAAAGCGCAGGATTGCTTCAGGCCCTATTCTGGTTCCGGGCGGCAGGCTGAGCCTGTGGTTAATTCTTCTTCCTGATGGGAAAATAGAGTGACCTGTGCCTGTCCCAACACCTAGAGCTAGTCTCTCATTGGTTCCCCCTCTTCCCGTTCATCCTCAGGACAAATTGCAACCTGTACGGAACAGGAGGTTAAAGGTGCTGATTCTCCACGGAGGGAGATTGCTACTAACGTGGCTGGAATGGCGAACCCGAGCACAAGGAGATGAGAAATGAGGTGCGTTTTAGAAACCTTTCCCGATCACACGGTGTACCATCTTCTGGGTTTCTCATGCATGTTTTCGATGTAGGAAGATGCCCTTGAACCTGGAGATTTGGGACCCATGGGATGGGTACCATGCAGTATTACTTTAAAGGGTCTGCGTTTGCTCACCCAACCTCACCAAACCTCTCAGCCCCAAGAGTGTCCACCCTTATGTCTCAATCAGCTGTGGGTCTAGAGATGGTCAATCCAGGTGGCATCACAGCCCCTGAACGAATTTTGTAAGAATTTCTCTCTCTTTCACTGTCTTTGTTTCACGGGATTTTAAAAGTAATTGATTTTTATAATGGGGTTTAGCTGCTTTTCACTGCTCTGTTTATGCTGCTTTACACCCACTTGACTCATTTACAGAGAGATATCAATACATAGCTTTGAAGATTCTTCCTAGTCAGGTATATTCTTGGGCGGTGAATAGGGGGTGTCGAGTCCAGTTCACTGAGCAAGGAGTAGGTCTTGTCTATTACATATTGGGTTTATGGAACGGTATCTGAGCTAATTTGAAACCCTTGTTTTCTCCCTCACCCGACCTCACCTTTCCCGTTAAGCAGCCATAGTGTGTTTTGTAAACGTGTGACGCTGTTCTGTTTTGTAATTCAGTTCAAGTGTAGCGGTTTTTACATTCCCTCTCTAAGTGATATCTTATGATAAGTGTCTTTTTCTGTGTGACTTATTTCACTTAGAATCGTCGTACCTAAATCCTCTCATCATGCTGCTACTAGCCTTATGACGTTAATTTCATGGCTGAGTGATATGCCATTGTACATAAGGACCACAACTTCCTTATCCATTTTTCTCTTTCCTGGGATATTTAAGGTGTAACGAAGTGGAGGTTCTTGTCAACAGAGCAGCCCTAAACTTTGGGGTGCCTGTGTCTTGCTGATTTTTAGTTTTCCCAATTTATACGCCCATGAGTGGAAGTGCCTTATGCTCTCTATGCTGAGTTCTTTAGATGTTTCAGGAAACACCGTACACTTCTCCAGAGTGGCTGTTGGCAATTTACATCCCGCCCATCAGCGTAGTAAGGCTCCCGTTTCTCCATGGCCTGTCCTGCATTTCTGGTTTTGACACTTTATTCAGCATGGCCCTTTTGACCGATGGGAAGCGAGACTTCTTTGTAGCGCTGATTTGCCTTTCCAGGTTGCTTGGTTGGCCAAAAAGGGCGTATGCGTTTTTTCCTGAATATATTCAGGAAAAAACGCATACGCCCTTTTTGGCCAAGGGCATCATGGTCGAGGTTTTGCCGCTTTTCCTGTGCTTTAAAGGCGATTCGACTCTACCTCCTGAAATCTGTTTCCTGCAATTCTGCCTTGCTTTCAAATCCTCCTCGTTGCCTTCCCTCAATATATTTGTGGACGAGAGTTATCATTTATAACTCTGCAGGTTTGTGAATTGCAGTGCTCCTGAGCTCGATTTTTCAACTCGTTTTTTTGGGAGCTGGCCGCAAAAGCACAGGATTGCTTCAGGCGCTGTTCTGCTTCCGGGCGGCAGGCTGAGCCTGTGGTTAATTCTTCTTCCTGATGGGAAAATAGAGTGACCTGTGCCTGTCCCAACACCTAGAGCTAGTCTCTCACTGGTTCCCCCTCTTCCCGTTCATCCTCAGGACAATTTGCAACCTGTACGGAACAGGAGGTTGAAGGTGCTGATTCTCGAAGGAGGGAGATTGCTAGTAAAGCGGCTGTAATGGCCAACCCGAGCACAAGGAGATGAGAAATGAGGTGCGTTTTAGAAACCTTTCCCGATCACACGGTGTACCATCTTCTGGGTTTCTCATGCATGTTTTTGTTATAGGAAGATGCCCTTGAACTTGGAGATTTGGGACCCATGGGATGGGTACCACGCAGTATTACTTTAAAGGGCCTGCGTTTCCTCAACCAACCTGACCAAACCTCTCAGCCACAAGAGTGTCCACCCTTATGTCTCAATCAGCTGTGGGTCTAGAGATGGTCAATCCAGGTGGCATCACAGCCCCTGAACGAATATTGTAAGAATTTCTCTCTCTTTCACTGTCTTTGTTTCACGGGTTTTTAAAAGTAATTGATTTTTATAATGGGGTTTAGCTGCTTTTCACTGCTGTTTTTATGCTGCTTTACACCCACTTGACTCACTTACAGAGAGATATCAATACATAGCTTTGAAGATTCTTCCTAGTCAGATATATTCTTGGGCGGTGAATAGGGGGTTTTTGCGTCCAGTTCACTGAGCAAGGAGTAGGTCTTGTCTATTACATATTGGGTTTATTGAACGGTATCTGAGCTAATTTGAAACCCTTGTTTTCTGCCTCACCCGACCTCACCTTTCCCGTTAAGCAGCCATAGTGTGTTTTGTAAACGTGTGTCTCTGTTCTGTTTTGTAATTCAGTTCAAGTGTAGCGGTTTTTACATTCCCTCTATAAGTGATATCTTATGATAAGTGTCGTTTTCTGGTTGACTTATTTCACTTAGAATCGTCGTACCTAAATCCACTCATCATGCTGCTACTAGCCTTATGACGTTGATTTCCTGGCTGAGTGATATTCCATTGTACATAAGGACCACAACTTCTTTATCCATTTTTTTCTTTCCTGGGATATTTAAGGTGTAACGAAGTGGAGGTTCTTGTCAACAGAGCAGCCCTAAACTTTGGGGTGCCTGTGTCTTGCTGATTTTTACTTTTCCCAATTTATACACCCATGAGTGGAAGTGCCCTATGCTCTCTAAGCTGAGTTTTTTAGAGGTTTCAGGACACACCGTACACTTCTCCAGAGTGGCTGTTGGCAATTTACATCACGCCCATCAGCGTAGCAAGGCTCCCGTTTCTCCATGGCCTGTCCTGCATTTCTGGTTTTGACACTTTATTCAGCATGGCCCTTTTGACCGATGGGAAGCGAGACTTCTTTGTAGCGCTGATTTGCCTTTCCAGGTTGCTTGGTTGGCCAAAAAGGGCGTATGCGTTTTTTCCTGAATATATTCAGGAAAAAACGCATACGCCCTTTTTGGCCAAGGGCATCATGGTCGAGGTTTTGCCGCCTTTCCTGTGCTTTAAAGGCGATTCGAATCTACCTCCTAAAATCTGTTTCCTGCAATTCTGCCTTGCTTTCAAATCCTCTTCGTTGCCTTCCCTCAATATATTTGTGGACTAGAGTTATCATTTCTAACTCTGCAGGTTTGTGAATTGCAGTGCCCCTGAGCTCCATTTTTCAACTCGCTTTCTTCGGAGCTGGCCGCAAAAGCGCAGGATTGCTTCAGGCCCTATTGTGGTTCCGGGCGGCAGGCTGAGCCTGTGGTTAATTCTTCTTCCTGATGGGAAAATAGAGTGACCTGTGCCTGTCCCAACACCTAGAGCTAGTCTCTCATTGGTTCCCCCTCTTCCCGTTCATCCTCAGGACAAATTGCAACCTGTACGGAACAGGAGGTTAAAGGTGCTGATTCTCCACGGAGGGAGATTGCTACTAACGCGGCTGGAATGGCGAACCCGAGCACAAGGAGATGAGAAATGAGGTGCGTTTTAGAAACCTTTCCCGATCACACGGTGTACCATCTTCTGGGTTTCTCATGCATGTTTTCGATGTAGGAAGATGCCCTTGAACCTGGAGATTTGGGACCCATGGGATGGGTACCACGCAGTGTTACTTTAAAGGGTCTGCGTTTGCTCACCCAACCTCACCAAACCTCTCAGCCCCAAGAGTGTCCACCCTTATGTCTCAATCAGCTGTGGGTCTAGAGATGGTCAATCCAGGTGGCATCACAGCCCCTGAACGAATTTTGTAAGAATTTCTCTCTCTTTCACTGTCTTTGTTTCACGGGATTTTAAAAGTAATTGATTTTTATAATGGGGTTTAGCTGCTTTTCACTGCTCTGTTTATGCTGCTTTACACCCACTTGACTCATTTACAGAGAGATATCAATACATAGCTTTGAAGATTCTTCCTAGTCAGGTATATTCTTGGGCGGTGAATAGGGGGTGTCGAGTCCAGTTCACTGAGCAAGGAGTAGGTCTTGTCTATTACATATTGGGTTTATGGAACGGTATCTGAGCTAATTTGAAACCCTTGTTTTCTCCCTCACCCGACCTCACCTTTCCCGTTAAGCAGCCATAGTGTGTTTTGTAAACGTGTGACGCTGTTCTGTTTTGTAATTCAGTTCAAGTGTAGCGGTTTTTACATTCCCTCTCTAAGTGATATCTTATGATAAGTGTCTTTTTCTGTGTGACTTATTTCACTTAGAATCGTCGTACCTAAATCCTCTCATCATGCTGCTACTAGCCTTATGACGTTAATTTCATGGCTGAGTGATATGCCATTGTACATAAGAACCACAACTTCCTTATCCATTTTTCTCTTTCCTGGGATATTTAAGGTGTAACGAAGTGGAGGTTCTTGTCAACAGAGCAGCCCTAAACTTTGGGGTGCCTGTGTCTTGCTGATTTTTAGTTTTCCCAATTTATACGCCCATGAGTGGAAGTGCCTTATGCTCTCTATGCTGAGTTCTTTAGATGTTTCAGGAAACACCGTACACTTCTCCAGAGTGGCTGTTGGCAATTTACATCCCGCCCATCAGCGTAGTAAGGCTCCCGTTTCTCCATGGCCTGTCCTGCATTTCTGGTTTTGACACTTTATTCAGCATGGCCCTTTTGACCGATGGGAAGCGAGACTTCTTTGTAGCGCTGATTTGCCTTTCCAGGTTGCTTGGTTGGCCAAAAAGGGCGTATGCGTTTTTTCCTGAATATATTCAGGAAAAAACGCATACGCCCTTTTTGGCCAAGGGCATCATGGTCGAGGTTTTGCCGCTTTTCCTGTGCTTTAAAGGCGATTCGACTCTACCTCCTGAAATCTGTTTCCTGCAATTCTGCCTTGCTTTCAAATCCTCCTCGTTGCCTTCCCTCAATATATTTGTGGACGAGAGTTATCATTTATAACTCTGCAGGTTTGTGAATTGCAGTGCCCCTGAGCTCGATTTTTCAACTCGCTTTTTTGGGAGCTGGCCGCAAAAGCACAGGATTGCTTCAGGCCCTGTTCTGCTTCCGGGCGGCAGGCTGAGCCTGTGGTTAATTCTTCTTCCTGATGGGAAAATAGAGTGACCTGTGCCTGTCCCAACACCTAGAGCTAGTCTCTCACTGGTTCCCCCTCTTCCCGTTCATCCTCAGGACAATTTGCAACCTGTACGGAACAGGAGGTTGAAGGTGCTGATTCTCGAAGGAGGGAGATTGCTAGTAAAGTGGCTGTAATGGCCAACCTGAGCACAAGGAGATGAGAAATGAGGTGCGTTTTCGAAACCTTTCCCGATCACATGGTGTACCATCTTCTGGGTTTCTCATGCATGTTTTTGTTATAGGAAGATGCCCTTGAACTTGGAGATTTGGGACCCATGGGATGGGTACCACGCAGTATTACTTTAAAGGGCCTGCGTTTCCTCAACCAACCTGACCAAACCTCTCAGCCACAAGAGTGTCCACCCTTATGTCTCAATCAGCTGTGGGTCTAGAGATGGTCAATCCAGGTGGCATCACAGCCCCTGAACGAATATTGTAAGAATTTCTCTCTCTTTCACTGTCTTTGTTTCACGGGTTTTTAAAAGTAATTGATTTTTATAATGGGGTTTAGCTGCTTTTCACTGCTGTTTTTATGCTGCTTTACACCCACTTGACTCACTTACAGAGAGATATCAATACATAGCTTTGAAGATTCTTCCTAGTCAGATATATTCTTGGGCGGTGAATAGGGGGTTTTTGCGTCCAGTTCACTGAGCAAGGAGTAGGTCTTGTCTATTACATATTGGGCTTATTGAACGGTATCTGAGCTAATTTGAAACCCTTGTTTTCTGCCTCACCCGACCTCACCTTTCCCGTTAAGCAGCCATAGTGTGTTTTGTAAACGTGTGTCTCTGTTCTGTTTTGTAATTCAGTTCAAGTGTAGCGGTTTTTACATTCCCTCTATAAGTGATATCTTATGATAAGCGTCGTTTTCTGGTTGACTTATTTCACTTAGAATCGTCGTACCTAAATCCACTCATCATGCTGCTACTAGCCTTATGACGTTGATTTCCTGGCTGAGTGATATTCCATTGTACATAAGGACCACAACTTCTTTATCCATTTTTTTCTTTCCTGGGATATTTAAGGTGTAACGAAGTGGAGGTTCTTGTCAACAGAGCAGCCCTAAACTTTGGGGTGCCTGTGTCTTGCTGATTTTTACTTTTCCCAATTTATACACCCATGAGTGGAAGTGCCCTATGCTCTCTAAGCTGAGTTTTTTAGAGGTTTCAGGACACACCGTACACTTCTCCAGAGTGGCTGTTGGCAATTTACATCACGCCCATCAGCGTAGCAAGGCTCCCGTTTCTCCATGGCCTGTCCTGCATTTCTGGTTTTGACACTTTATTCAGCATGGCCCTTTTGACCGATGGGAAGCGAGACTTCTTTGTAGCGCTGATTTGCCTTTCCAGGTTGCTTGGTTGGCCAAAAAGGGCGTATGCGTTTTTTCCTGAATATATTCAGGAAAAAACGCATACGCCCTTTTTGGCCAAGGGCATCATGGTCGAGGTTTTGCCGCCTTTCCTGTGCTTTAAAGGCGATTCGAATCTACCTCCTGAAATCTGTTTCCTGCAATTCTGCCTTGCTTTCAAATCCTCCTCGTTGCCTTCCCTCAATATATTTGTGGACGAGAGTTATCATTTATAACTCTGCAGGTTTGTGAATTGCAGTGCCCCTGAGCTCCATTTTTCAACTCGCTTTCTTCGGAGCTGGCCGCAAAAGCGCAGGATTGCTTCAGGCCCTATTCTGGTTCCGGGCGGCAGGCTGAGCCTGTGGTTAATTCTTCTTCCTGATGGGAAAATAGAGTGACCTGTGCCTGTCCCAACACCTAGAGCTAGTCTCTCACTGGTTCCCCCTCTTCCCGTTCATCCTCAGGACAAATTGCAACCTGTACGGAACAGGAGGTTAAAGGTGCTGATTCTCCACGGAGGGAGATTGCTACTAACGCGGCTGGAATGGCGAACCCGAGCACAAGGAGATGAGAAATGAGGTGCGTTTTAGAAACCTTTCCCGATCACACGGTGTACCATCTTCTGGGTTTCTCATGCATGTTTTCGATGTAGGAAGATGCCCTTGAACCTGGAGATTTGGGACCCATGGGATGGGTACCACGCAGTATTACTTTAAAGGGTGTGCGTTTGCTCACCCAACCTCACCAAACCTCTCAGCCCCAAGAGTGTCCACCCTTATGTCTCAATCAGCTGTGGGTCTAGAGATGGTCAATCCAGGTGGCATCACAGCCCCTGAACGAATTTTGTAAGAATTTCTCTCTCTTTCACTGTCTTTGTTTCACGGGATTTTAAAAGTAATTGATTTTTATAATGGGGTTTAGCTGCTTTTCACTGCTCTGTTTATGCTGCTTTACACCCACTTGACTCATTTACAGAGAGATATCAATACATAGCTTTGAAGATTCTTCCTAGTCAGGTATATTCTTGGGCGGTGAATAGGGGGTGTTGAGTCCAGTTCACTGAGCAAGGAGTAGGTCTTGTCTATTACATATTGGGTTTATGGAACGGTATCTGAGCTAATTTGAAACCCTTGTTTTCTACATCACCCGACCTCACCTTTCCCGTTAAGCAGCCATAGTGTGTTTTGTAAACGTGTGACGCTGTTCTGTTTTGTAATTCAGTTCAAGTGTAGCGGTTTTTACATTCCCTCTCTAAGTGATACCTTATGATAAGTGTCTTTTTCTGTGTGACTTATTTCACTTAGAATCGTCGTACCTAAATCCTCTCATCATGCTGCTACTAGCCTTATGACGTTAATTTCATGGCTGAGTGATATGCCATTGTACATAAGGACCACAACTTCCTTATCCATTTTTCTCTTTCCTGGGATATTTAAGGTGTAACGAAGTGGAGGTTCTTGTCAACAGAGCAGCCCTAAACTTTGGGGTGCCTGTGTCTTGCTGATTTTTAGTTTTCCCAATTTATACGCCCATGAGTGGAAGTGCCTTATGCTCTCTATGCTGAGTTCTTTAGATGTTTCAGGAAACACCGTACACTTCTCCAGAGTGGCTGTTGGCAATTTACATCCCGCCCATCAGCGTAGTAAGGCTCCCGTTTCTCCATGGCCTGTCCTGCATTTCTGGTTTTGACACTTTATTCAGCATGGCCCTTTTGACCGATGGGAAGCGAGACTTCTTTGTAGCGCTGATTTGCCTTTCCAGGTTGCTTGGTTGGCCAAAAAGGGCGTATGCGTTTTTTCCTGAATATATTCAGGAAAAAACGCATACGCCCTTTTTGGCCAAGGGCATCATGGTCGAGGTTTTGCCGCTTTTCCTGTGCTTTAAAGGCGATTCGACTCTACCTCCTGAAATCTGTTTCCTGCAATTCTGCCTTGCTTTCAAATCCTCCTCGTTGCCTTCCCTCAATATATTTGTGGACGAGAGTTATCATTTATAACTCTGCAGGTTTGTGAATTGCAGTGCCCCTGAGCTCGATTTTTCAACTCGCTTTTTTGGGAGCTGGCCGCAAAAGCACAGGATTGCTTCAGGCCCTGTTCTGCTTCCGGGCGGCAGGCTGAACCTGTTGTTAATTCTTCTTCCTGATGGGAAAATAGAGTGACCTGTGCCTGTCCCAACACCTAGAGCTAGTCTCTCACTGGTTCCCCCTCTTCCCGTTCATCCTGAGGACAAATTGCAACCTGTACGGAACAGGAGGTTAAAGGTGCTGATTCTCGAAGGAGGGAGATTGCTAGTAAAGTGGCTGTAATGGCCAACCCGAGCACAAGGAGATGAGAAATGAGGTGCGTTTTCGAAACCTTTCCCGATCACACGGTGTACCATCTTCTGGGTTTCTCATGCATGTTTTCGATGTAGGAAGATGCCCTTGAACCTGGAGATTTTGGACCCATGGGATGGGTACCACGCAGTATTACTTTAAAGGGTCTGCCTTTTCTCACCGAACCTAACCAAACCTCTCAGCCCCAAGAGTGTCCACCCTTATGTCTCAATCAGCTGTGGGTCTAGAGATGGTCAATCCAGGTGGCATCACAGCCCCTGAACGAATTTTGTAAGAATTTCTCTCTCTTTCACTGTCTTTGTTTCACGGTTTTTTAAAAGTAATTGATTTTTATAATGGGGTTTAGCTGCTTTTCACTGCTGTGTTTATGCCGCTTTATACCCACTTGACTCACTTACAGAGGGATATCAATACTTTGGTTTTAAGATTCTTACTAGTCAGATATATTATTGGGCGGTGAACAGGGGGTGTTGAGTCCAGTTCACTGAGCAAGGAGTAGGTCTTGTCTATTACATATTGGGTTCATGGAACGGTATCTGAGCTAATTTGAAACCCTTGTTTTATGCATCACCCCACCTCACCTTTCCCGTTAAGCAGCCATAGTGTGTCTTCTAAACGTGTGACGCTGTTCTGTTTTGTAATTCAGTTCAAGTGTAGCGGTTTTTACATTCCCTCTCTAAGTGATATCTTATGATAAGTGTCTTTTTCTGTGTGACTTATTTCACTTAGAATCGTCGTACCTAAATCCTCTCATCATGCTGCTACTAGTCTTATGACGTTAATTTCATGGCTGAGTGATATGCCATTGTACATATGGACAACAACTTCCTTATCCATTTTTCTCTTTCCTGCGATATTTAAGGTGTAACGAAGTGGAGGTTTTGTCAACAGAGCAACCCTAAACTTTGGGGTGCCTGTGTCCTACTGATTTTTAGTTTTCCCAATTTATACGCCCATGAGTGGAAGTGCCCTATGCTCTCTAAGCTGAGTTTTTTAGATGTTTCAGGACACCCCGTACCCTTCTCCAGAGTGGCTGTTGGCAATTTACATCCCGCCCATCAGCGTAGCAAGGCTCCCGTTTCTCCATGGCCTGTCCTGCATTTCTGGTTTTGACACTTTATTCAGCATGGCCCTTTTGACCGATGGGAAGCGAGACTTCTTTGTAGCGCTGATTTGCCTTTCCAGGTTGCTTGCTTGGCCAAAAAGGGCGTATGCGTTTTTTCCTGAATATATTCAGGAAAAAACGCATACGCCCTTTTTGGCCAAGGGCATCATTGTCGAGGTTTTGCCGCTTTTCCTGAGCTTTAAAGGCGATTCGACTCTACCTCCTGAAATATGTTTCCTGCTATTCTGCCTTGCTTTCAAATCCTCTTCGTTGCCTTCCCTCAATATATTTGTGGACGAGAGTTATCATTTATAACTCTGCAGGTTTGTGAATTGCAGTGCCCCTGAGCTCGATTTTTCAACTCGCTTTTTTGGGAGCTGGCAGCAAAAGCACAGGATTGCTTCAGGCCCTGTTCTGCTTCCGGGCGGCAGGCTGAGCCTGTGGTTAATTCTTCTTCCTGATGGGAAAATAGAGTGACCTGTGCCTGTCCCAACACCTAGAGCTAGTCTCTTACTGGTTCCACCTCTTCCCGTTCATCCTCAGGACAAATTGCAACCTGTACGGAACAGGAGGTTAAAGGTGCTGATTCTCGAAGGAGGGAGATTGCTAGTAAAGCGGCTGTAATGGCCAACCCGAGCACAAGGAGATGAGAAATGAGGTGCGTTTTAGAAACCTTTCCCGATCACACCGTGTACCATCTTCCGAGTTTCTCATGCATGTTTTCGATGTAGGAAGATGCCCTTGAACCTGGAGATTTGGGACCCATGGGATGGGTACCACGCAGTATTACTTTAAAGGGTCTGCGTTTGCTCACCCAACCTCACCAAACCTCTCAGCCCCAAGAGTGTCCACCCTTATGTCTCAATCTGCTGTGGGTCTAGAGATGGTCTATCCAGGTGGCATCACAGCCCCTGAACGAATTTTGTAAGAATTTCTCTCTCTTTCACTGTCTTTGTTTCACGGGTTTTTAAAAGTCATTGATTTTTATAATGGGGTTTAGCTGCTTTTCACTGGTGTGTTTATGCCGCTTTACACCCACTTGACTCACTTACAGAGGGATATCAATACATTGGTTTTAAGATTCTTACTAGTCAGATATATTCTTGGGCGGTGAACATGGGGTGTTTAGTCCACTTCACTGAGCAAGGAGTAGGTCTTGTCTATTACATATTGGGTTTATGGAACGGTATCTGAGCTAATTTGAAACCCTTGTTTTATGCATCACCCCACCTCACCTTTCCCGTTAAGCAGCCATAGTGTGTCTTCTAAACGTGTGACGCTGTTCTGTTTTGTAATTCAGTTCAAGTGTAGCGGTTTTTACATTCCCTCTCTAAGTGATATCTTATGATAAGTGTCTTTTTCTATGTGACTTATTTCACTTAGAATCGTCGTACCTAAATCCTCTCATCATGCTGCTACTAGCCTTATGACGTTAATTTCATGGCTGAGTGATATGCCATTGTACAGAAGGACCACAACTTCCTTATCCATTTTTCTCTTTACTGGGATATTTAAGGTGTAACGAAGTGGAGGTTCTTGTCAACAGAGCAGCCCTAAACTTTGGGGTGCCTGTGTCTTGCTGATTTTTAGTTTTCCCAATTTATACGCCCATGAGTGGAAGTGCCCTATGCTCTCTAAGCTGAGTTTTTTAGATGTTTCAGGACACACCGTACACTTCTCCAGAGTGGCTGTTTGCAATTTACATCGCGCCTATCAGCGAAGCAAGGCTCCCGTTTCTCCATGGCCTGTCCTGCATTTCTGGTTTTGACACTTTATTCAGCATGGCCCTTTTGACCGATGGGAAGCGAGACTTCTTTGTAGCGCTGATTTGCCTTTCCAGGTTGCTTGCTTGGCCAAAAAGGGCGTATGCGTTTTTTCCTGAATATATTCAGGAAAAAACGCATACGCCCTTTTTGGCCAAGGGCATCATGGTCGAGGTTTTGCCGCTTTTCCTGAGCTTTAAAGGCGATTCGACTCTACCTCCTGAAATCTGTTTCCTGCTATTCTGCCTTGCTTTCAAATCCTCTTCGTTGCCTTCCCTCAATATATTTGTGGACGAGAGTTATCATTTATAACTCTGCAGGTTTGTGAATTGCAGTGCCCCTGAGCTCGATTTTTCAACTCGCTTTTTTGGGAGCTGGCGGCAAAAGCACAGGATTGCTTCAGGCCCTGTTCTGCTTCCGGGCGGCAGGCTGAGCCTGTGGTTAATTCTTCTTCCTGATGGGAAAATAGAGTGACCTGTGCCTGTCCCAACACCTAGAGCTAGTCTCTTACTGGTTCCACCTCTTCCCGTTCATCCTCAGGACAAATTGCAACCTGTACGGAACAGGAGGTTAAAGGTGCTGATTCTCGAAGGAGGGAGATTGCTAGTAAAGCGGCTGTAATGGCCAACCCGAGCACAAGGAGATGAGAAATGAGGTGCGTTTTAGAAACCTTTCCCGATCACACCGTGTACCATCTTCCGAGTTTCTCATGCATGTTTTCGATGTAGGGAGATGCCCTTGAACCTGGAGATTTTGGACCCATGGGATGGGTACCACGCAGTATTACTTTAAAGGGTCTGCGTTTGCTCACCCAACCTCACCAAACCTCTCAGCCCCAAGAGTGTCCACCCTTATGTCTCAATCTGCTGTGGGTCTAGAGATGGTCTATCCAGGTGGCATCACAGCCCCTGAACGAATTTTGTAAGAATTTCTCTCTCTTTCACTGTCTTTGTTTCACGGGTTTTTAAAAGTCATTGATTTTTATAATGGCGTTTAGCTGCTTTTCACTGGTGTGTTTATGCCGCTTTACACCCACTTGACTCACTTACAGAGGGATATCAATACATTGGTTTTAAGATTCTTACTAGTCAGATATATTCTTGGGCGGTGAACAGGGGGTGTTTAGTCCACTTCACTGAGCAAGGAGTAGGTCTTGTCTATTACATATTGGGTTTATGGAACGGTATCTGAGCTAATTTGAAACCCTTGTTTTATGCATCACCCCACCTCACCTTTCCCGTTAAGCAGCCATAGTGTGTCTTCTAAACGTGTGACGCTGTTCTGTTTTGTAATTCAGTTCAAGTGTAGCGGTTTTTACATTCCCTCTCTAAGTGATAGCTTATGATAAGTGTCTTTTTCTGTGTGACTTATTTCACTTAGAATCGTCATACCTAAATCCTCTCATCATGCTGCTACTAGCCTTATGACGTTAATTTCATGGCTGAGTGATATGCCATTGTACAGAAGGACCACAACTTCCTTATCCATTTTTCTCTTTACTGGGATATTTAAGGTGTAACGAAGTGGAGGTTCTTGTCAACAGAGCAGCCCTAAACTTTGGGGTGCCTGTGTCCTGCTGATTTTTAGTTTTCCCATTTTATACGCCCATGAGTGGAAGTGCCCTATGCTCTCTAAGCTGAGTTTTTTAGATGTTTCAGGACACCCCGTACCCTTCTCCAGAGTGGCTGTTGGCAATTTACATCCCGCCCATCAGCGTAGCAAGGCTCCCGTTTCTCCATGGCCTGTCCTGCATTTCTGGTTTTGACACTTTATTCAGCATGGCCCTTTTGACCGATGGGAAGCGAGACTTCTTTGTAGCGCTGATTTGCCTTTCCAGGTTGCTTGCTTGGCCAAAAAGGGCGTATGCGTTTTTTCCTGAATATATTCAGGAAAAAACGCATACGCCCTTTTTGGCCAAGGGCATCATGGTCGAGGTTTTGCCGCTTTTCCTGAGCTTTAAAGGCGATTCGACTCTACCTCCTGAAATCTGTTTCCTGCTATTCTGCCTTGCTTTCAAATCCTCTTCGTTGCCTTCCCTCAATATATTTGTGGACGAGAGTTATCATTTCTAACTCTGCAGGTTTGTGAATTGCAGTGCCCCTGAGCTCGATTTTTCAACTCGCTTTTTTGGGAGCTGGCGGCAAAAGCACAGGATTGCTTCAGGCCCTGTTCTGCTTCCGGGCGGCAGGCTGAGCCTGTGGTTAATTCTTCTTCCTGATGGGAAAATAGAGTGACTTGTGCCTGTCCCAACACCTAGAGCTAGTCTCTTACTGGTTCCACCTCTTCCCGTTCATCCTCAGGACAAATTGCAACCTGTACGGAACAGGAGGTTAAAGGTGCTGATTCTCGAAGGAGGGAGATTGCTAGTAAAGCGGCTGTAATGGCCAACCCGAGCACAAGGAGATGAGAAATGAGGTGCGTTTTAGAAACCTTTCCCGATCACACCGTGTACCATCTTCCGAGTTTCTCATGCATGTTTTCGATGTAGGAAGATGCCCTTGAACCTGGAGATTTTGGACCCATGGGATGAGTACCACGCAGTATTACTTTAAAGGGTCTGCGTTTGCTCACCCAACCTCACCAAACCTCTCAGCACCAAGAGTGTCCACCCTTATGTCTCAATCTACTGTGGGTCTAGAGATGGTCTATCCAGGTGGCATCACAGCCCCTGAACGAATTTTGTAAGAATTTCTCTCTCTTTCACTGTCTTTGTTTCACGGGTTTTTAAAAGTCATTGATTTTTATAATGGGGTTTAGCTGCTTTTCACTGCTGTGTTTATGCCGCTTTACACCCACTTGACTCACTTACAGAGGGATATCAATACTTTGGTTTTAAGATTCTTACTAGTCAGATATATTCTTGGGCGGTGAACAGGGGGTGTTGAGTCCAGTTCACTGAGCAAGGAGTAGGTCTTGTCTATTACATATTGGGTTCATGGAACGGTATCTGAGCTAATTTGAAACCCTTGTTTTATGCATCACCCCACCTCACCTTTCCCGTTAAGCAGCCATAGTGTGTCTTCTAAACGTGTGACGCTGTTCTGTTTTGTAATTCAGTTCAAGTGTAGCGGTTTTTACATTCCCTCTCTAAGTGATATCTTATGATAAGTGATTTTTTCTGTGTGACTTATTTCACTTAGAATCGTCGTACCTAAATCCTCTCATCATGCTGCTACTAGCCTTATGACGTTAATTTCATGGCTGAGTGATATGCCATTGTACATGTGGACAACAACTTCCTTATCCATTTTTCTCTTTCCTGCGATATTTAAGGTGTAACGAAGTGGAGGTTTTGTCAACAGAGCAACCCTAAACTTTGGGGTGCCTGTGTCCTACTGATTTTTAGTTTTCCCAATTTATACGCCCATGAGTGGAAGTGCCCTATGCTCTCTAAGCTGAGTTTTTTAGATGTTTCAGGACACCCCGTACCCTTCTCCAGAGTGGCTGTTGGCAATTTACATCCCACCCATCAGCGTAGCAAGGCTCCCGTTTCTCCATGGCCTGTCCTGCATTTCTGGTTTTGACACTTTATTCAGCATGGCCCTTTTGACTGATGGGAAGCGAGACTTCTTTGTAGCGCTGATTTGCCTTTCCAGGTTGCTTGCTTGGCCAAAAAGGGCGTATGCGTTTTTTCCTGAATATATTCAGGAAAAAACGCATACGCCCTTTTTGGCCAAGGGCATCATGGTCGAGGTTTTGCCGCCTTTCCTGTGCTTTAAAGGCGATTCGAATCTACCTCCTGAAATCTGTTTCCTGCAATTCTGCCTTGCTTTCAAATCCTCTTCGTTGCCTTCCCTCAATATATTTGTGGACGAGAGTTATCATTTATAACTCTGCAGGTTTGTGAATTGCAGTGCCCCTGAGCTCCATTTTTCAACTCGCTTTCTTCGGAGCTGGCCGCAAAAGCGCAGGATTGCTTCAGGCCCTATTCTGGTTCCGGGCGGCAGGCTGAGCCTGTGGTTAATTCTTCTTCCTGATGGGAAAATAGAGTGACCTGTGCCTGTCCCAACACCTAGAGCTAGTCTCTCACTGGTTCCCCCTCTTCCCGTTCATCCTCAGGACAAATTGCAACCTGTACGGAACAGGAGGTTAAAGGTGCTGATTCTCCACGGAGGGAGATTGCTACTAACGTGGCTGGAATGGCGAACCCGAGCACAAGGAGATGAGAAATGAGGTGCGTTTTAGAAACCTTTCCCGATCACACGGTGTACCATCTTCTGGGTTTCTCATGCATGTTTTCGATGTAGGAAGATGCCCTTGAACCTGGAGATTTGGGACCCATGGGATGGGTACCACGCAGTGTTACTTTAAAGGGTCTGCGTTTGCTCACCCAACCTCACCAAACCTCTCAGCCCCAAGAGTGTCCACCCTTATGTCTCAATCAGCTGTGGGTCTAGAGATGGTCAATCCAGGTGGCATCACAGCCCCTGAACGAATTTTGTAAGAATTTCTCTCTCTTTCACTGTCTTTGTTTCACGGGATTTTAAAAGTAATTGATTTTTATAATGGGGTTTAGCTGCTTTTCACTGCTCTGTTTATGCTGCTTTACACCCACTTGACTCATTTACAGAGAGATATCAATACATAGCTTTGAAGATTCTTCCTAGTCAGGTATATTCTTGGGCGGTGAATAGGGGGTGTCGAGTCCAGTTCACTGAGCAAGGAGTAGGTCTTGTCTATTACATATTGGGTTTATGGAACGGTATCTGAGCTAATTTGAAACCCTTGTTTTCTCCCTCACCCGACCTCACCTTTCCCGTTAAGCAGCCATAGTGTGTTTTGTAAACGTGTGACGCTGTTCTGTTTTGTAATTCAGTTCAAGTGTAGCGGTTTTTACATTCCCTCTCTAAGTGATATCTTATGATAAGTGTCTTTTTCTGTGTGACTTATTTCACTTAGAATCGTCGTACCTAAATCCTCTCATCATGCTGCTACTAGCCTTATGACGTTAATTTCATGGCTGAGTGATATGCCATTGTACATAAGGACCACAACTTCCTTATCCATTTTTCTCTTTCCTGGGATATTTAAGGTGTAACGAAGTGGAGGTTCTTGTCAACAGAGCAGCCCTAAACTTTGGGGTGCCTGTGTCTTGCTGATTTTTAGTTTTCCCAATTTATACGCCCATGAGTGGAAGTGCCTTATGCTCTCTATGCTGAGTTCTTTAGATGTTTCAGGAAACACCGTACACTTCTCCAGAGTGGCTGTTGGCAATTTACATCCCGCCCATCAGCGTAGTAAGGCTCCCGTTTCTCCATGGCCTGTCCTGCATTTCTGGTTTTGACACTTTATTCAGCATGGCCCTTTTGACCGATGGGAAGCGAGACTTCTTTGTAGCGCTGATTTGCCTTTCCAGGTTGCTTGGTTGGCCAAAAAGGGCGTATGCGTTTTTTCCTGAATATATTCAGGAAAAAACGCATACGCCCTTTTTGGCCAAGGGCATCATGGTCGAGGTTTTGCCGCTTTTCCTGTGCTTTAAAGGCGATTCGACTCTACCTCCTGAAATCTGTTTCCTGCAATTCTGCCTTGCTTTCAAATCCTCCTCGTTGCCTTCCCTCAATATATTTGTGGACGAGAGTTATCATTTATAACTCTGCAGGTTTGTGAATTGCAGTGCCCCTGAGCTCGATTTTTCAACTCGCTTTTTTGGGAGCTGGCCGCAAAAGCACAGGATTGCTTCAGGCCCTGTTCTGCTTCCGGGCGACAGGCTGAGCCTGTGGTTAATTCTTCTTCCTGATGGGAAAATAGAGTGACCTGTGCCTGTCCCAACACCTAGAGCTAGTCTCTCACTGGTTCCCCCTCTTCCCGTTCATCCTCAGGACAATTTGCAACCTGTACGGAACAGGAGGTTGAAGGTGCTGATTCTCGAAGGAGGGAGATTGCTAGTAAAGTGGCTGTAATGGCCAACCCGAGCACAAGGAGATGAGAAATGAGGTGCGTTTTCGAAACCTTTCCCGATCACACGGTGTACCATCTTCTGGGTTTCTCATGCATGTTTTTGTTATAGGAAGATGCCCTTGAACTTGGAGATTTGGGACCCATGGGATGGGTACCACGCAGTATTACTTTAAAGGGCCTGCGTTTCCTCAACCAACCTGACCAAACCTCTCAGCCACAAGAGTGTCCACCCTTATGTCTCAATCAGCTGTGGGTCTAGAGATGGTCAATCCAGGTGGCATCACAGCCCCTGAACGAATATTGTAAGAATTTCTCTCTCTTTCACTGTCTTTGTTTCACGGGTTTTTAAAAGTAATTGATTTTTATAATGGGGTTTAGCTGCTTTTCACTGCTGTTTTTATGCTGCTTTACACCCACTTGACTCACTTACAGAGAGATATCAATACATAGCTTTGAAGATTCTTCCTAGTCAGATATATTCTTGGGCGGTGAATAGGGGGTTTTTGCGTCCAGTTCACTGAGCAAGGAGTAGGTCTTGTCTATTACATATTGGGCTTATTGAACGGTATCTGAGCTAATTTGAAACCCTTGTTTTCTGCCTCACCCGACCTCACCTTTCCCGTTAAGCAGCCATAGTGTGTTTTGTAAACGTGTGTCTCTGTTCTGTTTTGTAATTCAGTTCAAGTGTAGCGGTTTTTACATTCCCTCTCTAAGTGATATCTTATGATAAGCGTCGTTTTCTGGTTGACTTATTTCACTTAGAATCGTCGTACCTAAATCCACTCATCATGCTGCTACTAGCCTTATGACGTTGATTTCCTGGCTGAGTGATATTCCATTATACATAAGGACCACAACTTCTTTATCCATTTTTTTCTTTCCTGGGATATTTAAGGTGTAACGAAGTGGAGGTTCTTGTCAAGAGAGCAGCCCTAAACTTTGGGGTGCCTGTGTCTTGCTGATTTTTACTTTTCCCAATTTATACACCCATGAGTGGAAGTGCCCTATGCTCTCTAAGCTGAGTTTTTTAGAGGTTTCAGGACACACCGTACACTTCTCCAGAGTGGCTGTTGGCAATTTACATCACGCCCATCAGCGTAGCAAGGCTCCCGTTTCTCCATGGCCTGTCCTGCATTTCTGGTTTTGACACTTTATTCAGCATGGCCCTTTTGACCGATGGGAAGCGAGACTTCTTTGTAGCGCTGATTTGCCTTTCCAGGTTGCTTGGTTGGCCAAAAAGGGCGTATGCGTTTTTTCCTGAATATATTCAGGAAAAAACGCATACGCCCTTTTTGGCCAAGGGCATCATGGTCGAGGTTTTGCCGCTTTTCCTGTGCTTTAAAGGCGATTCGACTCTACCTCCTGAAATCTGTTTCCTGCAATTCTGCCTTGCTTTCAAATCCTCCTCGTTGCCTTCCCTCAATATATTTGTGGACGAGAGTTATCATTTATAACTCTGCAGGTTTGTGAATTGCAGTGCCCCTGAGCTCCATTTTTCAACTCGCTTTCTTCGGAGCTGGCCGCAAAAGCGCAGGATTGCTTCAGGCCCTATTCTGGTTCCGGGCGGCAGGCTGAGCCTGTGGTTAATTCTTCTTCCTGATGGGAAAATAGAGTGACCTGTGCCTGTCCCAACACCTAGAGCTAGTCTCTCATTGGTTCCCCCTCTTCCCGTTCATCCTCAGGACAAATTGCAACCTGTACGGAACAGGAGGTTAAAGGTGCTGATTCTCCACGGAGGGAGATTGCTACTAACGCGGCTGGAATGGCGAACCCGAGCACAAGGAGATGAGAAATGAGGTGCGTTTTAGAAACCTTTCCCGATCACACGGTGTACCATCTTCTGGGTTTCTCATGCATGTTTTCGATGTAGGAAGATGCCCTTGAACCTGGAGATTTGGGACCCATGGGATGGGTACCACGCAGTGTTACTTTAAAGGGTCTGCGTTTGCTCACCCAACCTCACCAAACCTCTCAGCCCCAAGAGTGTCCACCCTTATGTCTCAATCAGCTGTGGGTCTAGAGATGGTCAATCCAGGTGGCATCACAGCCCCTGAACGAATTTTGTAAGAATTTCTCTCTCTTTCACTGTCTTTGTTTCACGGGATTTTAAAAGTAATTGATTTTTATAATGGGGTTTAGCTGCTTTTCACTGCTCTGTTTATGCTGCTTTACACCCACTTGACTCATTTACAGAGAGATATCAATACATAGCTTTGAAGATTCTTCCTAGTCAGGTATATTCTTGGGCGGTGAATAGGGGGTGTCGAGTCCAGTTCACTGAGCAAGGAGTAGGTCTTGTCTATTACATATTGGGTTTATGGAACGGTATCTGAGCTAATTTGAAACCCTTGTTTTCTCCCTCACCCGACCTCACCTTTCCCGTTAAGCAGCCATAGTGTGTTTTGTAAACGTGTGACGCTGTTCTGTTTTGTAATTCAGTTCAAGTGTAGCGGTTATTACATTCCCTCTCTAAGTGATATCTTATGATAAGTGTCTTTTTCTGTGTGACTTATTTCACTTAGAATCGTCGTACCTAAATCCTCTCATCATGCTGCTACTAGCCTTATGACGTTAATTTCATGGCTGAGTGATATGCCATTGTACATAAGGACCACAACTTCCTTATCCATTTTTCTCTTTCCTGGGATATTTAAGGTGTAACGAAGTGGAGGTTCTTGTCAACAGAGCAGCCCTAAACTTTGGGGTGCCTGTGTCTTGCTGATTTTTAGTTTTCCCAATTTATACGCCCATGAGTGGAAGTGCTTTATGCTCTCTATGCTGAGTTCTTTAGATGTTTCAGGAAACACCGTACACTTCTCCAGAGTGGCTGTTGGCAATTTACATCCCGCCCATCAGCGTAGTAAGGCTCCCGTTTCTCCATGGCCTGTCCTGCATTTCTGGTTTTGACACTTTATTCAGCATGGCCCTTTTGACCGATGGGAAGCGAGACTTCTTTGTAGCGCTGATTTGCCTTTCCAGGTTGCTTGGTTGGCCAAAAAGGGCGTATGCGTTTTTTCCTGAATATATTCAGGAAAAAACGCATACGCCCTTTTTGGCCAAGGGCATCATGGTCGAGGTTTTGCCGCTTTTCCTGTGCTTTAAAGGCGATTCGACTCTACCTCCTGAAATCTGTTTCCTGCAATTCTGCCTTGCTTTCAAATCCTCCTCGTTGCCTTCCCTCAATATATTTGTGGACGAGAGTTATCATTTATAACTCTGCAGGTTTGTGAATTGCAGTGCCCCTGAGCTCGATTTTTCAACTCGTTTTTTTGGGAGCTGGCCGCAAAAGCACAGGATTGCTTCAGGCCCTGTTCTGCTTCCGGGCGGCAGGCTGAGCCTGTGGTTAATTCTTCTTCCTGATGGGAAAATAGAGTGACCTGTGCCTGTCCCAACACCTAGAGCTAGTCTCTCACTGGTTCCCCCTCTTCCCGTTCATCCTCAGGACAATTTGCAACCTGTACGGAACAGGAGGTTGAAGGTGCTGATTCTCGAAGGAGGGAGATTGCTAGTAAAGCGGCTGTAATGGCCAACCCGAGCACAAGGAGATGAGAAATGAGGTGCGTTTTCGAAACCTTTCCCGATCACACGGTGTACCATCTTCTGGGTTTCTCATGCATGTTTTTGTTATAGGAAGATGCCCTTGAACTTGGAGATTTGGGACCCATGGGATGGGTACCACGCAGTATTACTTTAAAGGGCCTGCGTTTCCTCAACCAACCTGACCAAACCTCTCAGCCCCAAGAGTGTCCACCCTTATGTCTCAATCAGCTGTGGGTCTAGAGATGGTCAATCCAGGTGGCATCACAGCCCCTGAACGAATATTGTAAGAATTTCTCTCTCTTTCACTGTCTTTGTTTCACGGGTTTTTAAAAGTAATTGATTTTTATAATGGGGTTTAGCTGCTTTTCACTGCTGTTTTTATGCTGCTTTACACCCACTTGACTCACTTACAGAGAGATATCAATACATAGCTTTGAAGATTCTTCCTAGTCAGATATATTCTTGGGCGGTGAATAGGGGGTTTTTGCGTCCAGTTCACTGAGCAAGGAGTAGGTCTTGTCTATTACATATTGGGTTTATTGAACGGTATCTGAGCTAATTTGAAACCCTTGTTTTCTGCCTCACCCGACCTCACCTTTCCCGTTAAGCAGCCATAGTGTGTTTTGTAAACGTGTGTCTCTGTTCTGTTTTGTAATTCAGTTCAAGTGTAGCGGTTTTTACATTCCCTCTATAAGTGATATCTTATGATAAGTGTCGTTTTCTGGTTGACTTATTTCACTTAGAATCGTCGTACCTAAATCCACTCATCATGCTGCTACTAGCCTTATGACGTTGATTTCCTGGCTGAGTGATATTCCATTGTACATAAGGACCACAACTTCTTTATCCATTTTTTTCTTTCCTGGGATATTTAAGGTGTAACGAAGTGGAGGTTCTTGTCAACAGAGCAGCCCTAAACTTTGGGGTGCCTGTGTCTTGCTGATTTTTACTTTTCCCAATTTATACACCCATGAGTGGAAGTGCCCTATGCTCTCTAAGCTGAGTTTTTTAGAGGTTTCAGGACACACCGTACACTTCTCCAGAGTGTCTGTTGGCAATTTACATCACGCCCATCAGCGTAGCAAGGCTCCCGTTTCTCCATGGCCTGTCCTGCATTTCTGGTTTTGACACTTTATTCAGCATGGCCC
This sequence comes from Balaenoptera borealis, assembly GCF_965194805.1. Classification (NCBI taxonomy): domain Eukaryota; kingdom Metazoa; phylum Chordata; class Mammalia; order Artiodactyla; family Balaenopteridae; genus Balaenoptera; species Balaenoptera borealis. The sequence continues at coordinate 174,652 of NW_028123521.1, forward strand.
TTTTGACCGATGGGAAGCGAGACTTCTTTGTAGCGCTGATTTGCCTTTCCAGGTTGCTTGGTTGGCCAAAAAGGGCGTATGCGTTTTTTCCTGAATATATTCAGGAAAAAACGCATACGCCCTTTTTGGCCAAGGGCATCATGGTCGAGGTTTTGCCGCCTTTCCTGTGCTTTAAAGGCGATTCGAATCTACCTCCTGAAATCTGTTTCCTGCAATTCTGCCTTGCTTTCAAATCCTCTTCGTTGCCTTCCCTCAATATATTTGTGGACGAGAGTTATCATTTCTAACTCTGCAGGTTTGTGAATTGCAGTGCCCCTGAGCTCCATTTTTCAACTCGCTTTCTTCGGAGCTGGCCGCAAAAGCGCAGGATTGCTTCAGGCCCTATTCTGGTTCCGGGCGGCAGGCTGAGCCTGTGGTTAATTCTTCTTCCTGATGGGAAAATAGAGTGACCTGTGCCTGTCCCAACACCTAGAGCTAGTCTCTCATTGGTTCCCCCTCTTCCCGTTCATCCTCAGGACAAATTGCACCCTGTACGGAACAGGAGGTTAAAGGTGCTGATTCTCCATGGAGGGAGATTGCTACTAACGCGGCTGGAATGGCGAACCCGAGCACAAGGAGATGAGAAATGAGGTGCGTTTTAGAAACCTTTCCCGATCACACGGTGTACCATCTTCTGGGTTTCTCATGCATGTTTTCGATGTAGGAAGATGCCCTTGAACCTGGAGATTTGGGACCCATGGGATGGGTACCACGCAGTATTACTTTAAAGGGTCTGCGTTTGCTCACCCAACCTCACCAAACCTCTCAGCCCCAAGAGTGTCCACCCTTATGTCTCAATCAGCTGTGGGTCTAGAGATGGTCAATCCATGTGGCATCACAGCCCCTGAACGAATATTGTAAGAATTTCTCTCTCTTTCACTGTCTTTGTTTCACGGGTTTTTAAAAGTAATTGATTTTTATAATGGGGTTTAGCTGCTTTTCACTGCTGTTTTTATGCTGCTTTACACCCACTTGACTCACTTACAGAGAGATATCAATACATAGCTTTGAAGATTCTTCCTAATCAGATATATTCTTGGGCGGTGAATAGGGGGTTTTTGCGTCCAGTTCACTGAGCAAGGAGTAGGTCTTGTCTATTACATATTGGGCTTATTGAACGGTATCTGAGCTAATTTGAAACCCTTGTTTTCTGCCTCACCCGACCTCACCTTTCCCGTTAAGCAGCCATAGTGTGTTTTGTAAACGTGTGTCTCTGTTCTGTTTTGTAATTCAGTTCAAGTGTAGCGGTTTTTACATTCCCTCTATAAGTGATATCTTATGATAAGTGTCGTTTTCTGGTTGACTTATTTCACTTAGAATCGTCGTACCTAAATCCACTCATCATGCTGCTACTAGCCTTATGACGTTGATTTCCTGGCTGAGTGATATTCCATTGTACATAAGGACCACAACTTCTTTATCCATTTTTTTCTTTCCTGGGATATTTAAGGTGTAACGAAGTGGAGGTTCTTGTCAACAGAGCAGCCCTAAACTTTGGGGTGCCTGTGTCTTGCTGATTTTTACTTTTCCCAATTTATACACCCATGAGTGGAAGTGCCCTATGCTCTCTAAGCTGAGTTTTTTAGAGGTTTCAGGACACACCGTACACTTCTCCAGAGTGGCTGTTGGCAATTTACATCACGCCCATCAGCGTAGCAAGGCTCCCGTTTCTCCATGGCCTGTCCTGCATTTCTGGTTTTGACACTTTATTCAGCATGGCCCTTTTGACCGATGGGAAGCGAGACTTCTTTGTAGCGCTGATTTGCCTTTCCAGGTTGCTTGGTTGGCCAAAAAGGGCGTATGCGTTTTTTCCTGAATATATTCAGGAAAAAACGCATACGCCCTTTTTGGCCAAGGGCATCATGGTCGAGGTTTTGCCGCCTTTCCTGTGCTTTAAAGGCGATTCGAATCTACCTCCTGAAATCTGTTTCCTGCAATTCTGCCTTGCTTTCAAATCCTCTTCGTTGCCTTCCCTCAATATATTTGTGGACGAGAGTTATCATTTCTAACTCTGCAGGTTTGTGAATTGCAGTGCCCCTGAGCTCCATTTTTCAACTCGCTTTCTTCGGAGCTGGCCGCAAAAGCGCAGGATTGCTTCAGGCCCTATTCTGGTTCCGGGCGGCAGGCTGAGCCTGTGGTTAATTCTTCTTCCTGATGGGAAAATAGAGTGACCTGTGCCTGTCCCAACACCTAGAGCTAGTCTCTCATTGGTTCCCCCTCTTCCCGTTCATCCTCAGGACAAATTGCAACCTGTACGGAACAGGAGGTTAAAGGTGCTGATTCTCCACGGAGGGAGATTGCTACTAACGCGGCTGGAATGGCGAACCCGAGCACAAGGAGATGAGAAATGAGGTGCGTTTTAGAAACCTTTCCCGATCACACGGTGTACCATCTTCTGGGTTTCTCATGCATGTTTTCGATGTAGGAAGATGCCCTTGAACCTGGAGATTTGGGACCCATGGGATGGGTACCACGCAGTGTTACTTTAAAGGGTCTGCGTTTGCTCACCCAACCTCACCAAACCTCTCAGCCCCAAGAGTGTCCACCCTTATGTCTCAATCAGCTGTGGGTCTAGAGATGGTCAATCCAGGTGGCATCACAGCCCCTGAACGAATTTTGTAAGAATTTCTCTCTCTTTCACTGTCTTTGTTTCACGGGATTTTAAAAGTAATTGATTTTTATAATGGGGTTTAGCTGCTTTTCACTGCTCTGTTTATGCTGCTTTACACCCACTTGACTCATTTACAGAGAGATATCAATACATAGCTTTGAAGATTCTTCCTAGTCAGGTATATTCTTGGGCGGTGAATAGGGGGTGTCGAGTCCAGTTCACTGAGCAAGGAGTAGGTCTTGTCTATTACATATTGGGTTTATGGAACGGTATCTGAGCTAATTTGAAACCCTTGTTTTCTCCCTCACCCGACCTCACCTTTCCCGTTAAGCAGCCATAGTGTGTTTTGTAAACGTGTGACGCTGTTCTGTTTTGTAATTCAGTTCAAGTGTAGCGGTTTTTACATTCCCTCTCTAAGTGATATCTTATGATAAGTGTCTTTTTCTGTGTGACTTATTTCACTTAGAATCGTCGTACCTAAATCCTCTCATCATGCTGCTACTAGCCTTATGACGTTAATTTCATGGCTGAGTGATATGCCATTGTACATAAGGACCACAACTTCCTTATCCATTTTTCTCTTTCCTGGGATATTTAAGGTGTAACGAAGTGGAGGTTCTTGTCAACAGAGCAGCCCTAAACTTTGGGGTGCCTGTGTCTTGCTGATTTTTAGTTTTCCCAATTTATACGCCCATGAGTGGAAGTGCCTTATGCTCTCTATGCTGAGTTCTTTAGATGTTTCAGGAAACACCGTACACTTCTCCAGAGTGGCTGTTGGCAATTTACATCCCGCCCATCAGCGTAGTAAGGCTCCCGTTTCTCCATGGCCTGTCCTGCATTTCTGGTTTTGACACTTTATTCAGCATGGCCCTTTTGACCGATGGGAAGCGAGACTTCTTTGTAGCGCTGATTTGCCTTTCCAGGTTGCTTGGTTGGCCAAAAAGGGCGTATGCGTTTTTTCCTGAATATATTCAGGAAAAAACGCATACGCCCTTTTTGGCCAAGGGCATCATGGTCGAGGTTTTGCCGCTTTTCCTGTGCTTTAAAGGCGATTCGACTCTACCTCCTGAAATCTGTTTCCTGCAATTCTGCCTTGCTTTCAAATCCTCCTCGTTGCCTTCCCTCAATATATTTGTGGACGAGAGTTATCATTTCTAACTCTGCAGGTTTGTGAATTGCAGTGCCCCTGAGCTCGATTTTTCAACTCGTTTTTTTGGGAGCTGGCCGCAAAAGCACAGGATTGCTTCAGGCCCTGTTCTGCTTCCGGGCGGCAGGCTGAGCCTGTGGTTAATTCTTCTTCCTGATGGGAAAATAGAGTGACCTGTGCCTGTCCCAACACCTAGAGCTAGTCTCTCACTGGTTCCCCCTCTTCCCGTTCATCCTCAGGACAATTTGCAACCTGTACGGAACAGGAGGTTGAAGGTGCTGATTCTCGAAGGAGGGAGATTGCTAGTAAAGCGGCTGTAATGGCCAACCCGAGCACAAGGAGATGAGAAATGAGGTGCGTTTTCGAAACCTTTCCTGATCACACGGTGTACCATCTTCTGGGTTTCTCATGCATGTTTTTGTTATAGGAAGATGCCCTTGAACTTGGAGATTTGGGACCCATGGGATGGGTACCACGCAGTATTACTTTAAAGGGCCTGCGTTTCCTCAACCAACCTGACCAAGCCTCTCAGCCACAAGAGTGTCCACCCTTATGTCTCAATCAGCTGTGGGTCTAGAGATGGTCAATCCAGGTGGCATCACAGCCCCTGAACGAATATTGTAAGAATTTCTCTCTCTTTCACTGTCTTTGTTTCACGGGTTTTTAAAAGTAATTGATTTTTATAATGGGGTTTAGCTGCTTTTCACTGCTGTTTTTATGCTGCTTTACACCCACTTGACTCACTTACAGAGAGATATCAATACATAGCTTTGAAGATTCTTCCTAGTCAGATATATTCTTGGGCGGTGAATAGGGGGTTTTTGCGTCCAGTTCACTGAGCAAGGAGTAGGTCTTGTCTATTACATATTGGGCTTATTGAACGGTATCTGAGCTAATTTGAAACCCTTGTTTTCTGCCTCACCCGACCTCACCTTTCCCGTTAAGCAGCCATAGTGTGTTTTGTAAACGTGTGTCTCTGTTCTGTTTTGTAATTCAGTTCAAGTGTAGCGGTTTTTACATTCCCTCTATAAGTGATATCTTATGATAAGTGTCGTTTTCTGGTTGACTTATTTCACTTAGAATCGTCGTACCTAAATCCACTCATCATGCTGCTACTAGCCTTATGACGTTGATTTCCTGGCTGAGTGATATTCCATTGTACATAAGGACCACAACTTCTTTATCCATTTTTTTCTTTCCTGGGATATTTAAGGTGTAACGAAGTGGAGGTTCTTGTCAACAGAGCAGCCCTAAACTTTGGGGTGCCTGTGTCTTGCTGATTTTTACTTTTCCCAATTTATACACCCATGAGTGGAAGTGCCCTATGCTCTCTAAGCTGAGTTTTTTAGAGGTTTCAGGACACACCGTACACTTCTCCAGAGTGGCTGTTGGCAATTTACATCACGCCCATCAGCGTAGCAAGGCTCCCGTTTCTCCATGGCCTGTCCTGCATTTCTGGTTTTGACACTTTATTCAGCATGGCCCTTTTGACCGATGGGAAGCGAGACTTCTTTGTAGCGCTGATTTGCCTTTCCAGGTTGCTTGGTTGGCCAAAAAGGGCGTATGCGTTTTTTCCTGAATATATTCAGGAAAAAACGCATACGCCCTTTTTGGCCAAGGGCATCATGGTCGAGGTTTTGCCGCCTTTCCTGTGCTTTAAAGGCGATTCGAATCTACCTCCTGAAATCTGTTTCCTGCAATTCTGCCTTGCTTTCAAATCCTCTTCGTTGCCTTCCCTCAATATATTTGTGGACGAGAGTTATCATTTCTAACTCTGCAGGTTTGTGAATTGCAGTGCCCCTGAGCTCCATTTTTCAACTCGCTTTCTTCGGAGCTGGCCGCAAAAGCGCAGGATTGCTTCAGGCCCTATTCTGGTTCCGGGCGGCAGGCTGAGCCTGTGGTTAATTCTTCTTCCTGATGGGAAAATAGAGTGACCTGTGCCTGTCCCAACACCTAGAGCTAGTCTCTCATTGGTTCCCCCTCTTCCCGTTCATCCTCAGGACAAATTGCAACCTGTACGGAACAGGAGGTTAAAGGTGCTGATTCTCCACGGAGGGAGATTGCTACTAACGCGGCTGGAATGGCGAACCCGAGCACAAGGAGATGAGAAATGAGGTGCGTTTTAGAAACCTTTCCCGATCACACGGTGTACCATCTTCTGGGTTTCTCATGCATGTTTTCGATGTAGGAAGATGCCCTTGAACCTGGAGATTTGGGACCCATGGGATGGGTACCACGCAGTGTTACTTTAAAGGGTCTGCGTTTGCTCACCCAACCTCACCAAACCTCTCAGCCCCAAGAGTGTCCACCCTTATGTCTCAATCAGCTGTGGGTCTAGAGATGGTCAATCCAGGTGGCATCACAGCCCCTGAACGAATTTTGTAAGAATTTCTCTCTCTTTCACTGTCTTTGTTTCACGGGATTTTAAAAGTAATTGATTTTTATAATGGGGTTTAGCTGCTTTTCACTGCTCTGTTTATGCTGCTTTACACCCACTTGACTCATTTACAGAGAGATATCAATACATAGCTTTGAAGATTCTTCCTAGTCAGGTATATTCTTGGGCGGTGAATAGGGGGTGTCGAGTCCAGTTCACTGAGCAAGGAGTAGGTCTTGTCTATTACATATTGGGTTTATGGAACGGTATCTGAGCTAATTTGAAACCCTTGTTTTCTCCCTCACCCGACCTCACCTTTCCCGTTAAGCAGCCATAGTGTGTTTTGTAAACGTGTGACGCTGTTCTGTTTTGTAATTCAGTTCAAGTGTAGCGGTTTTTACATTCCCTCTCTAAGTGATATCTTATGATAAGTGTCTTTTTCTGTGTGACTTATTTCACTTAGAATCGTCGTACCTAAATCCTCTCATCATGCTGCTACTAGCCTTATGACGTTAATTTCATGGCTGAGTGATATGCCATTGTACATAAGGACCACAACTTCCTTATCCATTTTTCTCTTTCCTGGGATATTTAAGGTGTAACGAAGTGGAGGTTCTTGTCAACAGAGCAGCCCTAAACTTTGGGGTGCCTGTGTCTTGCTGATTTTTAGTTTTCCCAATTTATACGCCCATGAGTGGAAGTGCCTTATGCTCTCTATGCTGAGTTCTTTAGATGTTTCAGGAAACACCGTACACTTCTCCAGAGTGGCTGTTGGCAATTTACATCCCGCCCATCAGCGTAGTAAGGCTCCCGTTTCTCCATGGCCTGTCCTGCATTTCTGGTTTTGACACTTTATTCAGCATGGCCCTTTTGACCGATGGGAAGCGAGACTTCTTTGTAGCGCTGATTTGCCTTTCCAGGTTGCTTGGTTGGCCAAAAAGGGCGTATGCGTTTTTTCCTGAATATATTCAGGAAAAAACGCATACGCCCTTTTTGGCCAAGGGCATCATGGTCGAGGTTTTGCCGCTTTTCCTGTGCTTTAAAGGCGATTCGACTCTACCTCCTGAAATCTGTTTCCTGCAATTCTGCCTTGCTTTCAAATCCTCCTCGTTGCCTTCCCTCAATATATTTGTGGACGAGAGTTATCATTTATAACTCTGCAGGTTTGTGAATTGCAGTGCCCCTGAGCTCGATTTTTCAACTCGTTTTTTTGGGAGCTGGCCGCAAAAGCACAGGATTGCTTCAGGCCCTGTTCTGCTTCCGGGCGGCAGGCTGAGCCTGTGGTTAATTCTTCTTCCTGATGGGAAAATAGAGTGACCTGTGCCTGTCCCAACACCTAGAGCTAGTCTCTCACTGGTTCCCCCTCTTCCCGTTCATCCTCAGGACAATTTGCAACCTGTACGGAACAGGAGGTTGAAGGTGCTGATTCTCGAAGGAGGGAGATTGCTAGTAAAGTGGCTGTAATGGCCAACCCGAGCACAAGGAGATGAGAAATGAGGTGCGTTTTCGAAACCTTTCCCGATCACACGGTGTACCATCTTCTGGGTTTCTCATGCATGTTTTTGTTATAGGAAGATGCCCTTGAACTTGGAGATTTGGGACCCATGGGATGGGTACCACGCAGTATTACTTTAAAGGGCCTGCGTTTCCTCAACCAACCTGACCAAACCTCTCAGCCCCAAGAGTGTCCACCCTTATGTCTCAATCAGCTGTGGGTCTAGAGATGGTCAATCCAGGTGGCATCACAGCCCCTGAACGAATATTGTAAGAATTTCTCTCTCTTTCACTGTCTTTGTTTCACGGGTTTTTAAAAGTAATTGATTTTTATAATGGGGTTTAGCTGCTTTTCACTGCTGTTTTTATGCTGCTTTACACCCACTTGACTCACTTACAGAGAGATATCAATACATAGCTTTGAAGATTCTTCCTAGTCAGATATATTCTTGGGCGGTGAATAGGGGGTTTTTGCGTCCAGTTCACTGAGCAAGGAGTAGGTCTTGTCTATTACATATTGGGCTTATTGAACGGTATCTGAGCTAATTTGAAACCCTTGTTTTCTGCCTCACCCGACCTCACCTTTCCCGTTAAGCAGCCATAGTGTGTTTTGTAAACGTGTGTCTCTGTTCTGTTTTGTAATTCAGTTCAAGTGTAGCGGTTTTTACATTCCCTCTATAAGTGATATCTTATGATAAGTGTCGTTTTCTGGTTGACTTATTTCACTTAGAATCGTCGTACCTAAATCCACTCATCATGCTGCTACTAGCCTTATGACGTTGATTTCCTGGCTGAGTGATATTCCATTGTACATAAGGACCACAACTTCTTTATCCATTTTTTTCTTTCCTGGGATATTTAAGGTGTAACGAAGTGGAGGTTCTTGTCAACAGAGCAGCCCTAAACTTTGGGGTGCCTGTGTCTTGCTGATTTTTACTTTTCCCAATTTATACACCCATGAGTGGAAGTGCCCTATGCTCTCTAAGCTGAGTTTTTTAGAGGTTTCAGGACACACCGTACACTTCTCCAGAGTGGCTGTTGGCAATTTACATCACGCCCATCAGCGTAGCAAGGCTCCCGTTTCTCCATGGCCTGTCCTGCATTTCTGGTTTTGACACTTTATTCAGCATGGCCCTTTTGACCGATGGGAAGCGAGACTTCTTTGCAGCGCTGATTTGCCTTTCCAGGTTGCTTGGTTGGCCAAAAAGGGCGTATGCGTTTTTTCCTGAATATATTCAGGAAAAAACGCATACGCCCTTTTTGGCCAAGGGCATCATGGTCGAGGTTTTGCCGCCTTTCCTGTGCTTTAAAGGCGATTCGAATCTACCTCCTGAAATCTGTTTCCTGCAATTCTGCCTTGCTTTCAAATCCTCTTCGTTGCCTTCCCTCAATATATTTGTGGACGAGAGTTATCATTTCTAACTCTGCAGGTTTGTGAATTGCAGTGCCCCTGAGCTCCATTTTTCAACTCGCTTTCTTCGGAGCTGGCCGCAAAAGCGCAGGATTGCTTCAGGCCCTATTCTGGTTCCGGGCGGCAGGTTGAGCCTGTGGTTAATTCTTCTTCCTGATGGGAAAATAGAGTGACCTGTGCCTGTCCCAACACCTAGAGCTAGTCTCTCATTGGTTCCCCCTCTTCCCGTTCATCCTCAGGACAAATTGCAACCTGTACGGAACAGGAGGTTAAAGGTGCTGATTCTCCACGGAGGGAGATTGCTACTAACGCGGCTGGAATGGCGAACCCGAGCACAAGGAGATGAGAAATGAGGTGCGTTTTAGAAACCTTTCCCGATCACACGGTGTACCATCTTCTGGGTTTCTCATGCATGTTTTCGATGTAGGAAGATGCCCTTGAACCTGGAGATTTGGGACCCATGGGATGGGTACCACGCAGTATTACTTTAAAGGGTCTGCGTTTGCTCACCCAACCTCACCAAACCTCTCAGCCCCAAGAGTGTCCACCCTTATGTCTCAATCAGCTGTGGGTCTAGAGATGGTCAATCCAGGTGGCATCACAGCCCCTGAACGAATTTTGTAAGAATTTCTCTCTCTTTCACTGTCTTTGTTTCACGGGATTTTAAAAGTAATTGATTTTTATAATGGGGTTTAGCTGCTTTTCACTGCTCTGTTTATGCTGCTTTACACCCACTTGACTCATTTACAGAGAGATATCAATACATAGCTTTGAAGATTCTTCCTAGTCAGGTATATTCTTGGGCGGTGAATAGGGGGTGTCGAGTCCAGTTCACTGAGCAAGGAGTAGGTCTTGTCTATTACATATTGGGTTTATGGAACGGTATCTGAGCTAATTTGAAACCCTTGTTTTCTCCCTCACCCGACCTCACCTTTCCCGTTAAGCAGCCATAGTGTGTTTTGTAAACGTGTGACGCTGTTCTGTTTTGTAATTCAGTTCAAGTGTAGCGGTTTTTACATTCCCTCTCTAAGTGATATCTTATGATAAGTGTCTTTTTCTGTGTGACTTATTTCACTTAGAATCGTCGTACCTAAATCCTCTCATCATGCTGCTACTAGCCTTATGACGTTAATTTCATGGCTGAGTGATATGCCATTGTACATAAGGACCACAACTTCCTTATCCATTTTTCTCTTTCCTGGGATATTTAAGGTGTAACGAAGTGGAGGTTCTTGTCAACAGAGCAGCCCTAAACTTTGGGGTGCCTGTGTCTTGCTGATTTTTAGTTTTCCCAATTTATACGCCCATGAGTGGAAGTGCCTTATGCTCTCTATGCTGAGTTCTTTAGATGTTTCAGGAAACACCGTACACTTCTCCAGAGTGGCTGTTGGCAATTTACATCCCGCCCATCAGCGTAGTAAGGCTCCCGTTTCTCCATGGCCTGTCCTGCATTTCTGGTTTTGACACTTTATTCAGCATGGCCCTTTTGACCGATGGGAAGCGAGACTTCTTTGTAGCGCTGATTTGCCTTTCCAGGTTGCTTGGTTGGCCAAAAAGGGCGTATGCGTTTTTTCCTGAATATATTCAGGAAAAAACGCATACGCCCTTTTTGGCCAAGGGCATCATGGTCGAGGTTTTGCCGCTTTTCCTGTGCTTTAAAGGCGATTCAACTGTACCTCCTGAAATCTCTTTCCTGCAATTCTGCCTTGCTTTCAATTCCTCTTTGTTGCCTTCCCTCAATATATTTGTGGACGAGAGTTATCATTTATAACTCTGCAGGTTTATGAATTGCAGTGCCCCTGAGCTCGATTTTTCAACTCGCTTTTTTGGGAGCTGGCCGCAAAAGCGCAGGATTGCTTCAGGCCCTATTGTGGTTCCGGGCGGCAGGCTGAGCCTGTGGTTAATTCTTCTTCCTGATGGGAAAATAGAGTGACCTGTGCCTGTCCCAACACCTAGAGCTAGTCTCTCACTGGTTCCCCCTCTTCCCGTTCACCTCAGGACAATTTGCAACCTGTACGGAACAGGAGGTTGAAGGTGCTGATTCTCGAAGGAGGGAGATTGCTAGTAAAGCGGCTGTAATGGCAAGCCCGAGCACAAGGAGATGAGAAATGAGGTGCGTTTTCGAAACCTTTCCCGATCACACGGTGTACCATCTTCTGGGTTTCTCATGCATGTTTTTGTTTTAGGAAGATGCCCTTGAACTTGTAGATTTGGGACCCATGGGATGGGTACCACGCAGTATTACTTTAAAGGGCCTGCGTTTCCTCAACCAACCTGACCAAACCTCTCAGCCCCAAGAGAGTCCACCCTTATGTCTCAATCAGCTCTGGGTCTAGAGATGGTCAATCCAGGTGGCATCACAGCCCCTGAACGAATATTGTAAGAATTTCTCTCTCTTTCACTGTCTTTGTTTCACGGGATTTTAAAAGTAATTGATTTTTATAATGGGGTTTAGCTGCTTTTCACTGCTGTTTTTATGCTGCTTTACACCCACTTGACTCACTTACAGAGAGATATCAATACATAGCTTTGAAGATTCTTCCTAGTCAGATATATTCTTGGGCGGTGAATAGGGGGTTTTTGCGTCCAGTTCACTGAGCAAGGAGTAGGTCTTCTCTATTACATATTGGGTTTATTGAACGGTATCTGAGCTAATTTGAAACCCTTGTTTTCTGCCTCACCCGACCTCACCTTTCCCGTTAAGCAGCCATAGTGTGTTTTGTAAACGTGTGTCTCTGTTCTGTTTTGTAATTCAGTTCAAGTGTAGCGGTTTTTACATTCCCTCTATAAGTGATATCTTATGATAAGTGTCGTTTTCTGGTTGACTTATTTCACTTAGAATCGTCGTACCTAAATCCACTCATCATGCTGCTACTAGCCTTATGACGTTGATTTCCTGGCTGAGTGATATTCCATTGTACATAAGGACCACAACTTCTTTATCCATTTTTTTCTTTCCTGGGATATTTAAGGTGTAACGAAGTGGAGGTTCTTGTCAACAGAGCAGCCCTAAACTTTGGGGTGCCTGTGTCTTGCTGATTTTTACTTTTCCCAATTTATACACCCATGAGTGGAAGTGCCCTATGCTCTCTAAGCTGAGTTTTTTAGAGGTTTCAGGACACACCGTACACTTCTCCAGAGTGTCTGTTGGCAATTTACATCACGCCCATCAGCGTAGCAAGGCTCCCGTTTCTCCATGGCCTGTCCTGCATTTCTGGTTTTGACACTTTATTCAGCATTGCCCTTTTGACCGATGGGAAGCGAGACTTCTTTGTAGCGCTGATTTGCCTTTCCAGGTTGCTTGGTTGGCCAAAAAGGGCGTATGCGTTTTTTCCTGAATATATTCAGGAAAAAACGCATACGCCCTTTTTGGCCAAGGGCATCATGGTCGAGGTTTTGCCGCCTTTCCTGTGCTTTAAAGGCGATTCGAATCTACCTCCTGAAATCTGTTTCCTGCAATTCTGCCTTGCTTTCAAATCCTCTTCGTTGCCTTCCCTCAATATATTTGTGGACGAGAGTTATCATTTCTAACTCTGCAGGTTTGTGAATTGCAGTGCCCCTGAGCTCCATTTTTCAACTCGCTTTTTTGGGAGCTGGCCGCAAAAGCGCAGGATTGCTTCAGGCCCTATTCTGGTTCCGGGCGGCAGGCTGAGCCTGTGGTTAATTCTTCTTCCTGATGGGAAAATAGAGTGACCTGTGCCTGTCCCAACACCTAGAGCTAGTCTCTCATTGGTTCCCCCTCTTCCCGTTCATCCTCAGGACAAATTGCAACCTGTACGGAACAGGAGGTTAAAGGTGCTGATTCTCCACGGAGGGAGATTGCTACTAACGTGGCTGGAATGGCGAACCCGAGCACAAGGAGATGAGAAATGAGGTGCGTTTTAGAAACCTTTCCCGATCACACGGTGTACCATCTTCTGGGTTTCTCATGCATGTTTTCGATGTAGGAAGATGCCCTTGAACCTGGAGATTTGGGACCCATGGGATGGGTACCATGCAGTATTACTTTAAAGGGTCTGCGTTTGCTCACCCAACCTCACCAAACCTCTCAGCCCCAAGAGTGTCCACCCTTATGTCTCAATCAGCTGTGGGTCTAGAGATGGTCAATCCAGGTGGCATCACAGCCCCTGAACGAATTTTGTAAGAATTTCTCTCTCTTTCACTGTCTTTGTTTCACGGGATTTTAAAAGTAATTGATTTTTATAATGGGGTTTAGCTGCTTTTCACTGCTCTGTTTATGCTGCTTTACACCCACTTGACTCATTTACAGAGAGATATCAATACATAGCTTTGAAGATTCTTCCTAGTCAGGTATATTCTTGGGCGGTGAATAGGGGGTGTCGAGTCCAGTTCACTGAGCAAGGAGTAGGTCTTGTCTATTACATATTGGGTTTATGGAACGGTATCTGAGCTAATTTGAAACCCTTGTTTTCTCCCTCACCCGACCTCACCTTTCCCGTTAAGCAGCCATAGTGTGTTTTGTAAACGTGTGACGCTGTTCTGTTTTGTAATTCAGTTCAAGTGTAGCGGTTTTTACATTCCCTCTCTAAGTGATATCTTATGATAAGTGTCTTTTTCTGTGTGACTTATTTCACTTAGAATCGTCGTACCTAAATCCTCTCATCATGCTGCTACTAGCCTTATGACGTTAATTTCATGGCTGAGTGATATGCCATTGTACATAAGGACCACAACTTCCTTATCCATTTTTCTCTTTCCTGGGATATTTAAGGTGTAACGAAGTGGAGGTTCTTGTCAACAGAGCAGCCCTAAACTTTGGGGTGCCTGTGTCTTGCTGATTTTTAGTTTTCCCAATTTATACGCCCATGAGTGGAAGTGCCTTATGCTCTCTATGCTGAGTTCTTTAGATGTTTCAGGAAACACCGTACACTTCTCCAGAGTGGCTGTTGGCAATTTACATCCCGCCCATCAGCGTAGTAAGGCTCCCGTTTCTCCATGGCCTGTCCTGCATTTCTGGTTTTGACACTTTATTCAGCATGGCCCTTTTGACCGATGGGAAGCGAGACTTCTTTGTAGCGCTGATTTGCCTTTCCAGGTTGCTTGGTTGGCCAAAAAGGGCGTATGCGTTTTTTCCTGAATATATTCAGGAAAAAACGCATACGCCCTTTTTGGCCAAGGGCATCATGGTCGAGGTTTTGCCGCTTTTCCTGTGCTTTAAAGGCGATTCAACTGTACCTCCTGAAATCTCTTTCCTGCAATTCTGCCTTGCTTTCAATTCATCTTTGTTGCCTTCCCTCAATATATTTGTGGACGAGAGTTATCATTTATAACTCTGCAGGTTTATGAATTGCAGTGCCCCTGAGCTCGATTTTTCAACTCGCTTTTTTGGGAGCTGGCCGCAAAAGCGCAGGATTGCTTCAGGCCCTATTGTGGTTCCGGGCGGCAGGCTGAGCCTGTGGTTAATTCTTCTTCCTGATGGGAAAATAGAGTGACCTGTGCCTGTCCCAACACCTAGAGCTAGTCTCTCACTGGTTCCCCCTCTTCCCGTTCACCTCAGGACAATTTGCAACCTGTACGGAACAGGAGGTTGAAGGTGCTGATTCTCGAAGGAGGGAGATTGCTAGTAAAGCGGCTGTAATGGCGAACCCGAGCACAAGGAGATGAGAAATGAGGTGCGTTTTCGAAACCTTTCCCGATCACACGGTGTACCATCTTCTGGGTTTCTCATGCATGTTTTTGTTTTAGGAAGATGCCCTTGAACTTGGAGATTTGGGACCCATGGGATGGGTACCACGCAGTATTACTTTAAAGGGCCTGCGTTTCCTCAACCAACCTGACCAAACCTCTCAGCCCCAAGAGTGTCCACCCTTATGTCTCAATCAGCTCTGGGTCTAGAGATGGTCAATCCAGGTGGCATCACAGCCCCTGAACGAATATTGTAAGAATTTCTCTCTCTTTCACTGTCTTTGTTTCACGGGTTTTTAAAAGTAATTGATTTTTATAATGGGGTTTAGCTGCTTTTCACTGCTGTTTTTATGCTGCTTTACACCCACTTGACTCACTTACAGAGAGATATCAATACATAGCTTTGAAGATTCTTCCTAGTCAGATATATTCTTGGGCGGTGAATAGGGGGTTTTTGCGTCCAGTTCACTGAGCAAGGAGTAGGTCTTGTCTATTACATATTGGGTTTATTGAACGGTATCTGAGCTAATTTGAAACCCTTGTTTTCTGCCTCACCCGACCTCACCTTTCCCGTTAAGCAGCCATAGTGTGTTTTGTAAACGTGTGTCTCTGTTCTGTTTTGTAATTCAGTTCAAGTGTAGCGGTTTTTACATTCCCTCTATAAGTGATATCTTATGATAAGTGTCGTTTTCTGGTTGACTTATTTCACTTAGAATCGTCGTACCTAAATCCACTCATCATGCTGCTACTAGCCTTATGACGTTGATTTCC
Organism: Balaenoptera borealis; assembly: GCF_965194805.1. Classification (NCBI taxonomy): domain Eukaryota; kingdom Metazoa; phylum Chordata; class Mammalia; order Artiodactyla; family Balaenopteridae; genus Balaenoptera; species Balaenoptera borealis. The sequence goes on from NW_028123521.1 coordinate 190,148, forward strand.
TGGCTGAGTGATATTCCATTGTACATAAGGACCACAACTTCTTTATCCATTTTTTTCTTTCCTGGGATATTTAAGGTGTAACGAAGTGGAGGTTCTTGTCAACAGAGCAGCCCTAAACTTTGGGGTGCCTGTGTCTTGCTGATTTTTACTTTTCCCAATTTATACACCCATGAGTGGAAGTGCCCTATGCTCTCTAAGCTGAGTTTTTTAGAGGTTTCAGGACACACCGTACACTTCTCCAGAGTGTCTGTTGGCAATTTACATCACGCCCATCAGCGTAGTAAGGCTCCCGTTTCTCCATGGCCTGTCCTGCATTTCTGGTTTTGACACTTTATTCAGCATGGCCCTTTTGACCGATGGGAAGCGAGACTTCTTTGTAGCGCTGATTTGCCTTTCCAGGTTGCTTGGTTGGCCAAAAAGGGCGTATGCGTTTTTTCCTGAATATATTCAGGAAAAAACGCATACGCCCTTTTTGGCCAAGGGCATCATGGTCGAGGTTTTGCCGCCTTTCCTGTGCTTTAAAGGCGATTCGAATCTACCTCCTGAAATCTGTTTCCTGCAATTCTGCCTTGCTTTCAAATCCTCTTCGTTGCCTTCCCTCAATATATTTGTGGACGAGAGTTATCATTTCTAACTCTGCAGGTTTGTGAATTGCAGTGCCCCTGAGCTCCATTTTTCAACTCGCTTTCTTCGGAGCTGGCCGCAAAAGCGCAGGATTGCTTCAGGCCCTATTCTGGTTCCGGGCGGCAGGCTGAGCCTGTGGTTAATTCTTCTTCCTGATGGGAAAATAGAGTGACCTGTGCCTGTCCCAACACCTAGAGCTAGTCTCTCATTGGTTCCCCCTCTTCCCGTTCATCCTCAGGACAAATTGCAACCTGTACGGAACAGGAGGTTAAAGGTGCTGATTCTCCACGGAGGGAGATTGCTACTAACGTGGCTGGAATGGCGAACCCGAGCACAAGGAGATGAGAAATGAGGTGCGTTTTAGAAACCTTTCCCGATCACACGGTGTACCATCTTCTGGGTTTCTCATGCATGTTTTCGATGTAGGAAGATGCCCTTGAACCTGGAGATTTGGGACCCATGGGATGGGTACCATGCAGTATTACTTTAAAGGGTCTGCGTTTGCTCACCCAACCTCACCAAACCTCTCAGCCCCAAGAGTGTCCACCCTTATGTCTCAATCAGCTGTGGGTCTAGAGATGGTCAATCCAGGTGGCATCACAGCCCCTGAACGAATTTTGTAAGAATTTCTCTCTCTTTCACTGTCTTTGTTTCACGGGATTTTAAAAGTAATTGATTTTTATAATGGGGTTTAGCTGCTTTTCACTGCTCTGTTTATGCTGCTTTACACCCACTTGACTCATTTACAGAGAGATATCAATACATAGCTTTGAAGATTCTTCCTAGTCAGGTATATTCTTGGGCGGTGAATAGGGGGTGTCGAGTCCAGTTCACTGAGCAAGGAGTAGGTCTTGTCTATTACATATTGGGTTTATGGAACGGTATCTGAGCTAATTTGAAACCCTTGTTTTCTCCCTCACCCGACCTCACCTTTCCCGTTAAGCAGCCATAGTGTGTTTTGTAAACGTGTGACGCTGTTCTGTTTTGTAATTCAGTTCAAGTGTAGCGGTTTTTACATTCCCTCTCTAAGTGATATCTTATGATAAGTGTCTTTTTCTGTGTGACTTATTTCACTTAGAATCGTCGTACCTAAATCCTCTCATCATGCTGCTACTAGCCTTATGACGTTAATTTCATGGCTGAGTGATATGCCATTGTACATAAGGACCACAACTTCCTTATCCATTTTTCTCTTTCCTGGGATATTTAAGGTGTAACGAAGTGGAGGTTCTTGTCAACAGAGCAGCCCTAAACTTTGGGGTGCCTGTGTCTTGCTGATTTTTAGTTTTCCCAATTTATACGCCCATGAGTGGAAGTGCCTTATGCTCTCTATGCTGAGTTCTTTAGATGTTTCAGGAAACACCGTACACTTCTCCAGAGTGGCTGTTGGCAATTTACATCCCGCCCATCAGCGTAGTAAGGCTCCCGTTTCTCCATGGCCTGTCCTGCATTTCTGGTTTTGACACTTTATTCAGCATGGCCCTTTTGACCGATGGGAAGCGAGACTTCTTTGTAGCGCTGATTTGCCTTTCCAGGTTGCTTGGTTGGCCAAAAAGGGCGTATGCGTTTTTTCCTGAATATATTCAGGAAAAAACGCATACGCCCTTTTTGGCCAAGGGCATCATGGTCGAGGTTTTGCCGCTTTTCCTGTGCTTTAAAGGCGATTCAACTGTACCTCCTGAAATCTCTTTCCTGCAATTCTGCCTTGCTTTCAATTCCTCTTTGTTGCCTTCCCTCAATATATTTGTGGACGAGAGTTATCATTTATAACTCTGCAGGTTTATGAATTGCAGTGCCCCTGAGCTCGATTTTTCAACTCGCTTTTTTGGGAGCTGGCCGCAAAAGCGCAGGATTGCTTCAGGCCCTATTGTGGTTCCGGGCGGCAGGCTGAGCCTGTGGTTAATTCTTCTTCCTGATGGGAAAATAGAGTGACCTGTGCCTGTCCCAACACCTAGAGCTAGTCTCTCACTGGTTCCCCCTCTTCCCGTTCACCTCAGAACAATTTGCAACCTGTACGGAACAGGAGGTTGAAGGTGCTGATTCTCGAAGGAGGGAGATTGCTAGTAAAGCGGCTGTAATGGCGAACCCGAGCACAAGGAGATGAGAAATGAGGTGCGTTTTCGAAACCTTTCCCGATCACACGGTGTACCATCTTCTGGGTTTCTCATGCATGTTTTTGTTTTAGGAAGATGCCCTTGAACTTGGAGATTTGGGACCCATGGGATGGGTACCACGCAGTATTACTTTAAAGGGCCTGCGTTTCCTCAACCAACCTGACCAAACCTCTCAGCCCCAAGAGTGTCCACCCTTATGTCTCAATCAGCTCTGGGTCTAGAGATGGTCAATCCAGGTGGCATCACAGCCCCTGAACGAATATTGTAAGAATTTCTCTCTCTTTCACTGTCTTTGTTTCACGGGTTTTTAAAAGTAATTGATTTTTATAATGGGGTTTAGCTGCTTTTCACTGCTGTTTTTATGCTGCTTTACACCCACTTGACTCACTTACAGAGAGATATCAATACATAGCTTTGAAGATTCTTCCTAGTCAGATATATTCTTGGGCGGTGAATAGGGGGTTTTTGCGTCCAGTTCACTGAGCAAGGAGTAGGTCTTGTCTATTACATATTGGGTTTATTGAACGGTATCTGAGCTAATTTGAAACCCTTGTTTTCTGCCTCACCCGACCTCACCTTTCCCGTTAAGCAGCCATAGTGTGTTTTGTAAACGTGTGTCTCTGTTCTGTTTTGTAATTCAGTTCAAGTGTAGCGGTTTTTACATTCCCTCTATAAGTGATATCTTATGATAAGTGTCGTTTTCTGGTTGACTTATTTCACTTAGAATCGTCGTACCTAAATCCACTCATCATGCTGCTACTAGCCTTATGACGTTGATTTCCTGGCTGAGTGATATTCCATTGTACATAAGGACCACAACTTCTTTATCCATTTTTTTCTTTCCTGGGATATTTAAGGTGTAACGAAGTGGAGGTTCTTGTCAACAGAGCAGCCCTAAACTTTGGGGTGCCTGTGTCTTGCTGATTTTTACTTTTCCCAATTTATACACCCATGAGTGGAAGTGCCCTATGCTCTCTAAGCTGAGTTTTTTAGAGGTTTCAGGACACACCGTACACTTCTCCAGAGTGTCTGTTGGCAATTTACATCACGCCCATCAGCGTAGCAAGGCTCCCGTTTCTCCATGGCCTGTCCTGCATTTCTGGTTTTGACACTTTATTCAGCATGGCCCTTTTGACCGATGGGAAGCGAGACTTCTTTGTAGCGCTGATTTGCCTTTCCAGGTTGCTTGGTTGGCCAAAAAGGGCGTATGCGTTTTTTCCTGAATATATTCAGGAAAAAACGCATACGCCCTTTTTGGCCAAGGGCATCATGGTCGAGGTTTTGCCGCCTTTCCTGTGCTTTAAAGGCGATTCGAATCTACCTCCTGAAATCTGTTTCCTGCAATTCTGCCTTGCTTTCAAATCCTCTTCGTTGCCTTCCCTCAATATATTTGTGGACGAGAGTTATCATTTCTAACTCTGCAGGTTTGTGAATTGCAGTGCCCCTGAGCTCCATTTTTCAACTCGCTTTCTTCGGAGCTGGCCGCAAAAGCGCAGGATTGCTTCAGGCCCTATTCTGGTTCCGGGCGGCAGGCTGAGCCTGTGGTTAATTCTTCTTCCTGATGGGAAAATAGAGTGACCTGTGCCTGTCCCAACACCTAGAGCTAGTCTCTCATTGGTTCCCCCTCTTCCCGTTCATCCTCAGGACAAATTGCAACCTGTACGGAACAGGAGGTTAAAGGTGCTGATTCTCCACGGAGGGAGATTGCTACTAACGTGGCTGGAATGGCGAACCCGAGCACAAGGAGATGAGAAATGAGGTGCGTTTTAGAAACCTTTCCCGATCACACGGTGTACCATCTTCTGGGTTTCTCATGCATGTTTTCGATGTAGGAAGATGCCCTTGAACCTGGAGATTTGGGACCCATGGGATGGGTACCATGCAGTATTACTTTAAAGGGTCTGCGTTTGCTCACCCAACCTCACCAAACCTCTCAGCCCCAAGAGTGTCCACCCTTATGTCTCAATCAGCTGTGGGTCTAGAGATGGTCAATCCAGGTGGCATCACAGCCCCTGAACGAATATTGTAAGAATTTCTCTCTCTTTCACTGTCTTTGTTTCACGGGTTTTTAAAAGTAATTGATTTTTATAATGGGGTTTAGCTGCTTTTCACTGCTGTTTTTATGCTGCTTTACACCCACTTGACTCACTTACAGAGAGATATCAATACATAGCTTTGAAGATTCTTCCTAGTCAGGTATATTCTTGGGCGGTGAATAGGGGGTGTCGAGTCCAGTTCACTGAGCAAGGAGTAGGTCTTGTCTATTACATATTGGGTTTATGGAACGGTATCTGAGCTAATTTGAAACCCTTGTTTTCTCCCTCACCCGACCTCACCTTTCCCGTTAAGCAGCCATAGTGTGTTTTGTAAACGTGTGACGCTGTTCTGTTTTGTAATTCAGTTCAAGTGTAGCGGTTTTTACATTCCCTCTCTAAGTGATATCTTATGATAAGTGTCTTTTTCTGTGTGACTTATTTCACTTAGAATCGTCGTACCTAAATCCTCTCATCATGCTGCTACTAGCCTTATGACGTTAATTTCATGGCTGAGTGATATGCCATTGTACATAAGGACCACAACTTCCTTATCCATTTTTCTCTTTCCTGGGATATTTAAGGTGTAACGAAGTGGAGGTTCTTGTCAACAGAGCAGCCCTAAACTTTGGGGTGCCTGTGTCTTGCTGATTTTTAGTTTTCCCAATTTATACGCCCATGAGTGGAAGTGCCTTATGCTCTCTATGCTGAGTTCTTTAGATGTTTCAGGAAACACCGTACACTTCTCCAGAGTGGCTGTTGGCAATTTACATCCCGCCCATCAGCGTAGTAAGGCTCCCGTTTCTCCATGGCCTGTCCTGCATTTCTGGTTTTGACACTTTATTCAGCATGGCCCTTTTGACCGATGGGAAGCGAGACTTCTTTGTAGCGCTGATTTGCCTTTCCAGGTTGCTTGGTTGGCCAAAAAGGGCGTATGCGTTTTTTCCTGAATATATTCAGGAAAAAACGCATACGCCCTTTTTGGCCAAGGGCATCATGGTCGAGGTTTTGCCGCTTTTCCTGTGCTTTAAAGGCGATTCGACTCTACCTCCTGAAATCTGTTTCCTGCAATTCTGCCTTGCTTTCAAATCCTCCTCGTTGCCTTCCCTCAATATATTTGTGGACGAGAGTTATCATTTATAACTCTGCAGGTTTGTGAATTGCAGTGCCCCTGAGCTCGATTTTTCAACTCGTTTTTTTGGGAGCTGGCCGCAAAAGCACAGGATTGCTTCAGGCGCTGTTCTGCTTCCAGGCGGCAGGCTGAGCCTGTGGTTAATTCTTCTTCCTGATGGGAAAATAGAGTGACCTGTGCCTGTCCCAACACCTAGAGCTAGTCTCTCACTGGTTCCCCCTCTTCCCGTTCATCCTCAGGACAATTTGCAACCTGTACGGAACAGGAGGTTGAAGGTGCTGATTCTCGAAGGAGGGAGATTGCTAGTAAAGCGGCTGTAATGGCCAACCCGAGCACAAGGAGATGAGAAATGAGGTGCGTTTTCGAAACCTTTCCCGATCACACGGTGTACCATCTTCTGGGTTTCTCATGCATGTTTTTGTTATAGGAAGATGCCCTTGAACTTGGAGATTTGGGACCCATGGGATGGGTACCACGCAGTATTACTTTAAAGGGCCTGCGTTTCCTCAACCAACCTGACCAAACCTCTCAGCCACAAGAGTGTCCACCCTTATGTCTCAATCAGCTGTGGGTCTAGAGATGGTCAATCCAGGTGGCATCACAGCCCCTGAACGAATATTGTAAGAATTTCTCTCTCTTTCACTGTCTTTGTTTCACGGGTTTTTAAAAGTAATTGATTTTTATAATGGGGTTTAGCTGCTTTTCACTGCTGTTTTTATGCTGCTTTACACCCACTTGACTCACTTACAGAGAGATATCAATACATAGCTTTGAAGATTCTTCCTAGTCAGATATATTCTTGGGCGGTGAATAGGGGGTTTTTGCGTCCAGTTCACTGAGCAAGGAGTAGGTCTTGTCTATTACATATTGGGTTTATTGAACGGTATCTGAGCTAATTTGAAACCCTTGTTTTCTGCCTCACCCGACCTCACCTTTCCCGTTAAGCAGCCATAGTGTGTTTTGTAAACGTGTGTCTCTGTTCTGTTTTGTAATTCAGTTCAAGTGTAGCGGTTTTTACATTCCCTCTATAAGTGATATCTTATGATAAGTGTCGTTTTCTGGTTGACTTATTTCACTTAGAATCGTCGTACCTAAATCCACTCATCATGCTGCTACTAGCCTTATGACGTTGATTTCCTGGCTGAGTGATATTCCATTGTACATAAGGACCACAACTTCTTTATCCATTTTTTTCTTTCCTGGGATATTTAACGTGTAACGAAGTGGAGGTTCTTGTCAACAGAGCAGCCCTAAACTTTGGGGTGCCTGTGTCTTGCTGATTTTTACTTTTCCCAATTTATACACCCATGAGTGGAAGTGCCCTATGCTCTCTAAGCTGAGTTTTTTAGAGGTTTCAGGACACACCGTACACTTCTCCAGAGTGGCTGTTGGCAATTTACATCACGCCCATCAGCGTAGCAAGGCTCCCGTTTCTCCATGGCCTGTCCTGCATTTCTGGTTTTGACACTTTATTCAGCATGGCCCTTTTGACCGATGGGAAGCGAGACTTCTTTGTAGCGCTGATTTGCCTTTCCAGGTTGCTTGGTTGGCCAAAAAGGGCGTATGCGTTTTTTCCTGAATATATTCAGGAAAAAACGCATACGCCCTTTTTGGCCAAGGGCATCATGGTCGAGGTTTTGCCGCCTTTCCTGTGCTTTAAAGGCGATTCGAATCTACCTCCTAAAATCTGTTTCCTGCAATTCTGCCTTGCTTTCAAATCCTCTTCGTTGCCTTCCCTCAATATATTTGTGGACGAGAGTTATCATTTCTAACTCTGCAGGTTTGTGAATTGCAGTGCCCCTGAGCTCCATTTTTCAACTCGCTTTCTTCGGAGCTGGCCGCAAAAGCGCAGGATTGCTTCAGGCCCTATTGTGGTTCCGGGCGGCAGGCTGAGCCTGTGGTTAATTCTTCTTCCTGATGGGAAAATAGAGTGACCTGTGCCTGTCCCAACACCTAGAGCTAGTCTCTCATTGGTTCCCCCTCTTCCCGTTCATCCTCAGGACAAATTGCAACCTGTACGGAACAGGAGGTTAAAGGTGCTGATTCTCCACGGAGGGAGATTGCTACTAACGCGGCTGGAATGGCGAACCCGAGCACAAGGAGATGAGAAATGAGGTGCGTTTTAGAAACCTTTCCCGATCACACGGTGTACCATCTTCTGGGTTTCTCATGCATGTTTTCGATGTAGGAAGATGCCCTTGAACCTGGAGATTTGGGACCCATGGGATGGGTACCACGCAGTGTTACTTTAAAGGGTCTGCGTTTGCTCACCCAACCTCACCAAACCTCTCAGCCCCAAGAGTGTCCACCCTTATGTCTCAATCAGCTGTGGGTCTAGAGATGGTCAATCCAGGTGGCATCACAGCCCCTGAACGAATTTTGTAAGAATTTCTCTCTCTTTCACTGTCTTTGTTTCACGGGATTTTAAAAGTAATTGATTTTTATAATGGGGTTTAGCTGCTTTTCACTGCTCTGTTTATGCTGCTTTACACCCACTTGACTCATTTACAGAGAGATATCAATACATAGCTTTGAAGATTCTTCCTAGTCAGGTATATTCTTGGGCGGTGAATAGGGGGTGTCGAGTCCAGTTCACTGAGCAAGGAGTAGGTCTTGTCTATTACATATTGGGTTTATGGAACGGTATCTGAGCTAATTTGAAACCCTTGTTTTCTCCCTCACCCGACCTCACCTTTCCCGTTAAGCAGCCATAGTGTGTTTTGTAAACGTGTGACGCTGTTCTGTTTTGTAATTCAGTTCAAGTGTAGCGGTTTTTACATTCCCTCTCTAAGTGATATCTTATGATAAGTGTCTTTTTCTGTGTGACTTATTTCACTTAGAATCGTCGTACCTAAATCCTCTCATCATGCTGCTACTAGCCTTATGACGTTAATTTCATGGCTGAGTGATATGCCATTGTACATAAGGACCACAACTTCCTTATCCATTTTTCTCTTTCCTGGGATATTTAAGGTGTAACGAAGTGGAGGTTCTTGTCAACAGAGCAGCCCTAAACTTTGGGGTGCCTGTGTCTTGCTGATTTTTAGTTTTCCCAATTTATACGCCCATGAGTGGAAGTGCCTTATGCTCTCTATGCTGAGTTCTTTAGATGTTTCAGGAAACACCGTACACTTCTCCAGAGTGGCTGTTGGCAATTTACATCCCGCCCATCAGCGTAGTAAGGCTCCCGTTTCTCCATGGCCTGTCCTGCATTTCTGGTTTTGACACTTTATTCAGCATGGCCCTTTTGACCGATGGGAAGCGAGACTTCTTTGTAGCGCTGATTTGCCTTTCCAGGTTGCTTGGTTGGCCAAAAAGGGCGTATGCGTTTTTTCCTGAATATATTCAGGAAAAAACGCATACGCCCTTTTTGGCCAAGGGCATCATGGTCGAGGTTTTGCCGCTTTTCCTGTGCTTTAAAGGCGATTCGACTCTACCTCCTGAAATCTGTTTCCTGCAATTCTGCCTTGCTTTCAAATCCTCCTCGTTGCCTTCCCTCAATATATTTGTGGACGAGAGTTATCATTTATAACTCTGCAGGTTTGTGAATTGCAGTGCCCCTGAGCTCCATTTTTCAACTCGCTTTCTTCGGAGCTGGCCGCAAAAGCGCAGGATTGCTTCAGGCCCTATTCTGGTTCCGGGCGGCAGGCTGAGCCTGTGGTTAATTCTTCTTCCTGATGGGAAAATAGAGTGACCTGTGCCTGTCCCAACACCTAGAGCTAGTCTCTCACTGGTTCCCCCTCTTCCCGTTCATCCTCAGGACAAATTGCAACCTGTACGGAACAGGAGGTTAAAGGTGCTGATTCTCCACGGAGGGAGATTGCTACTAACGCGGCTGGAATGGCGAACCCGAGCACAAGGAGATGAGAAATGAGGTGCGTTTTAGAAACCTTTCCCGATCACACGGTGTACCATCTTCTGGGTTTCTCATGCATGTTTTCGATGTAGGAAGATGCCCTTGGACCTGGAGATTTGGGACCCATGGGATGGGTACCACGCAGTGTTACTTTAAAGGGTCTGCGTTTGCTCACCCAACCTCACCAAACCTCTCAGCCCCAAGAGTGTCCACCCTTATGTCTCAATCAGCTGTGGGTCTAGAGATGGTCAATCCAGGTGGCATCACACCCCCTGAACGAATTTTGTAAGAATTTCTCTCTCTTTCACTGTCTTTGTTTCACGGGATTTTAAAAGTAATTGATTTTTATAATGGGGTTTAGCTGCTTTTCACTGCTCTGTTTATGCTGCTTTACACCCACTTGACTCATTTACAGAGAGATATCAATACATAGCTTTGAAGATTCTTCCTAGTCAGGTATATTCTTGGGCGGTGAATAGGGGGTGTCGAGTCCAGTTCACTGAGCAAGGAGTAGGTCTTGTCTATTACATTTTGGGTTTATGGAACGGTATCTGAGCTAATTTGAAACCCTTGTTTTCTCCCTCACCCGACCTCACCTTTCCCGTTAAGCAGCCATAGTGTGTTTTGTAAACGTGTGACGCTGTTCTGTTTTGTAATTCAGTTCAAGTGTAGCGGTTTTTACATTCCCTCTCTAAGTGATATCTTATGATAAGTGTCTTTTTCTGTGTGACTTATTTCACTTAGAATCGTCGTACCTAAATCCTCTCATCATGCTGCTACTAGCCTTATGACGTTAATTTCATGGCTGAGTGATATGCCATTGTACATAAGGACCACAACTTCCTTATCCATTTTTCTCTTTCCTGGGATATTTAAGGTGTAACGAAGTGGAGGTTCTTGTCAACAGAGCAGCCCTAAACTTTGGGGTGCCTGTGTCTTGCTGATTTTTAGTTTTCCCAATTTATACGCCCATGAGTGGAAGTGCCTTATGCTCTCTATGCTGAGTTCTTTAGATGTTTCAGGAAACACCGTACACTTCTCCAGAGTGGCTGTTGGCAATTTACATCCCGCCCATCAGCGTAGTAAGGCTCCCGTTTCTCCATGGCCTGTCCTGCATTTCTGGTTTTGACACTTTATTCAGCATGGCCCTTTTGACCGATGGGAAGCGAGACTTCTTTGTAGCGCTGATTTGCCTTTCCAGGTTGCTTGGTTGGCCAAAAAGGGCGTATGCGTTTTTTCCTGAATATATTCAGGAAAAAACGCATACGCCCTTTTTGGCCAAGGGCATCATGGTCGAGGTTTTGCCGCTTTTCCTGTGCTTTAAAGGCGATTCGACTCTACCTCCTGAAATCTGTTTCCTGCAATTCTGCCTTGCTTTCAAATCCTCCTCGTTGCCTTCCCTCAATATATTTGTGGACGAGAGTTATCATTTATAACTCTGCAGGTTTGTGAATTGCAGTGCCCCTGAGCTCGATTTTTCAACTCGTTTTTTTGGGAGCTGGCCGCAAAAGCACAGGATTGCTTCAGGCCCTGTTCTGCTTCCGGGCGGCAGGCTGAGCCTGTGGTTAATTCTTCTTCCTGATGGGAAAATAGAGTGACCTGTGCCTGTCCCAACACCTAGAGCTAGTCTCTCACTGGTTCCCCCTCTTCCCGTTCATCCTCAGGACAATTTGCAACCTGTACGGAACAGGAGGTTGAAGGTGCTGATTCTCGAAGGAGGGAGATTGCTAGTAAAGCGGCTGTAATGGCCAACCCGAGCACAAGGAGATGAGAAATGAGGTGCGTTTTCGAAACCTTTCCTGATCACACGGTGTACCATCTTCTGGGTTTCTCATGCATGTTTTTGTTATAGGAAGATGCCCTTGAACTTGGAGATTTGGGACCCATGGGATGGGTACCACGCAGTATTACTTTAAAGGGCCTGCGTTTCCTCAACCAACCTGACCAAGCCTCTCAGCCACAAGAGTGTCCACCCTTATGTCTCAATCAGCTGTGGGTCTAGAGATGGTCAATCCAGGTGGCATCACAGCCCCTGAACGAATATTGTAAGAATTTCTCTCTCTTTCACTGTCTTTGTTTCACGGGTTTTTAAAAGTAATTGATTTTTATAATGGGGTTTAGCTGCTTTTCACTGCTGTTTTTATGCTGCTTTACACCCACTTGACTCACTTACAGAGAGATATCAATACATAGCTTTGAAGATTCTTCCTAGTCAGATATATTCTTGGGCGGTGAATAGGGGGTTTTTGCGTCCAGTTCACTGAGCAAGGAGTAGGTCTTGTCTATTACATATTGGGCTTATTGAACGGTATCTGAGCTAATTTGAAACCCTTGTTTTCTGCCTCACCCGACCTCACCTTTCCCGTTAAGCAGCCATAGTGTGTTTTGTAAATGTGTGTCTCTGTTCTGTTTTGTAATTCAGTTCAAGTGTAGCGGTTTTTACATTCCCTCTATAAGTGATATCTTATGATAAGTGTCGTTTTCTGGTTGACTTATTTCACTTAGAATCGTCGTACCTAAATCCACTCATCATGCTGCTACTAGCCTTATGACGTTGATTTCCTGGCTGAGTGATATTCCATTGTACATAAGGACCACAACTTCTTTATCCATTTTTTTCTTTCCTGGGATATTTAAGGTGTAACGAAGTGGAGGTTCTTGTCAACAGAGCAGCCCTAAACTTTGGGGTGCCTGTGTCTTGCTGATTTTTACTTTTCCCAATTTATACACCCATGAGTGGAAGTGCCCTATGCTCTCTAAGCTGAGTTTTTTAGAGGTTTCAGGACACACCGTACACTTCTCCAGAGTGGCTGTTGGCAATTTACATCACGCCCATCAGCGTAGCAAGGCTCCCGTTTCTCCATGGCCTGTCCTGCATTTCTGGTTTTGACACTTTATTCAGCATGGCCCTTTTGACCGATGGGAAGCGAGACTTCTTTGTAGCGCTGATTTGCCTTTCCAGGTTGCTTGGTTGGCCAAAAAGGGCGTATGCGTTTTTTCCTGAATATATTCAGGAAAAAACGCATACGCCCTTTTTGGCCAAGGGCATCATGGTCGAGGTTTTGCCGCCTTTCCTGTGCTTTAAAGGCGATTCGAATCTACCTCCTGAAATCTGTTTCCTGCAATTCTGCCTTGCTTTCAAATCCTCTTCGTTGCCTTCCCTCAATATATTTGTGGACGAGAGTTATCATTTCTAACTCTGCAGGTTTGTGAATTGCAGTGCCCCTGAGCTCCATTTTTCAACTCGCTTTCTTCGGAGCTGGCCGCAAAAGCGCAGGATTGCTTCAGGCCCTATTGTGGTTCCGGGCGGCAGGCTGAGCCTGTGGTTAATTCTTCTTCCTGATGGGAAAATAGAGTGACCTGTGCCTGTCCCAACACCTAGAGCTAGTCTCTCATTGGTTCCCCCTCTTCCCGTTCATCCTCAGGACAAATTGCAACCTGTACGGAACAGGAGGTTAAAGGTGCTGATTCTCCACGGAGGGAGATTGCTACTAACGCGGCTGGAATGGCGAACCCGAGCACAAGGAGATGAGAAATGAGGTGCGTTTTAGAAACCTTTCCCGATCACACGGTGTACCATCTTCTGGGTTTCTCATGCATGTTTTCGATGTAGGAAGATGCCCTTGAACCTGGAGATTTGGGACCCATGGGATGGGTACCACGCAGTGTTACTTTAAAGGGTCTGCGTTTGCTCACCCAACCTCACCAAACCTCTCAGCCCCAAGAGTGTCCACCCTTATGTCTCAATCAGCTGTGGGTCTAGAGATGGTCAATCCAGGTGGCATCACAGCCCCTGAACGAATTTTGTAAGAATTTCTCTCTCTTTCACTGTCTTTGTTTCACGGGATTTTAAAAGTAATTGATTTTTATAATGGGGTTTAGCTGCTTTTCACTGCTCTGTTTATGCTGCTTTACACCCACTTGACTCATTTACAGAGAGATATCAATACATAGCTTTGAAGATTCTTCCTAGTCAGGTATATTCTTGGGCGGTGAATAGGGGGTGTCGAGTCCAGTTCACTGAGCAAGGAGTAGGTCTTGTCTTTTACATATTGGGTTTATGGAACGGTATCTGAGCTAATTTGAAACCCTTGTTTTCTCCCTTACCCGACCTCACCTTTCCCGTTAAGCAGCCATAGTGTGTTTTGTAAACGTGTGACGCTGTTCTGTTTTGTAATTCAGTTCAAGTGTAGCGGTTTTTACATTCCCTCTCTAAGTGATATCTTATGATAAGTGTCTTTTTCTGTGTGACTTATTTCACTTAGAATCGTCGTACCTAAATCCTCTCATCATGCTGCTACTAGCCTTATGACGTTAATTTCATGGCTGAGTGATATGCCATTGTACATAAGGACCACAACTTCCTTATCCATTTTTCTCTTTCCTGGGATATTTAAGGTGTAACGAAGTGGAGGTTCTTGTCAACAGAGCAGCCCTAAACTTTGGGGTGCCTGTGTCTTGCTGATTTTTAGTTTTCCCAATTTATACGCCCATGAGTGGAAGTGCCTTATGCTCTCTATGCTGAGTTCTTTAGATGTTTCAGGAAACACCGTACACTTCTCCAGAGTGGCTGTTGGCAATTTACATCCCGCCCATCAGCGTAGTAAGGCTCCCGTTTCTCCATGGCCTGTCCTGCATTTCTGGTTTTGACACTTTATTCAGCATGGCCCTTTTGACCGATGGGAAGCGAGACTTCTTTGTAGCGCTGATTTGCCTTTCCAGGTTGCTTGGTTGGCCAAAAAGGGCGTATGCGTTTTTTCCTGAATATATTCAGGAAAAAACGCATACGCCCTTTTTGGCCAAGGGCATCATGGTCGAGGTTTTGCCGCTTTTCCTGTGCTTTAAAGGCGATTCGACTCTACCTCCTGAAATCTGTTTCCTGCAATTCTGCCTTGCTTTCAAATCCTCCTCGTTGCCTTCCCTCAATATATTTGTGGACGAGAGTTATCATTTATAACTCTGCAGGTTTGTGAATTGCAGTGCCCCTGAGCTCGATTTTTCAACTCGTTTTTTTGGGAGCTGGCCGCAAAAGCACAGGATTGCTTCAGGCCCTGTTCTGCTTCCGGGCGGCAGGCTGAGCCTGTGGTTAATTCTTCTTCCTGATGGGAAAATAGAGTGACCTGTGCCTGTCCCAACACCTAGAGCTAGTCTCTCACTGGTTCCCCCTCTTCCCGTTCATCCTCAGGACAATTTGCAACCTGTACGGAACAGGAGGTTGAAGGTGCTGATTCTCGAAGGAGGGAGATTGCTAGTAAAGCGGCTGTAATGGCCAACCCGAGCACAAGGAGATGAGAAATGAGGTGCGTTTTCGAAACCTTTCCCGATCACACGGTGTACCATCTTCTGGGTTTCTCATGCATGTTTTTGTTATAGGAAGATGCCCTTGAACTTGGAGATTTGGGACCCATGGGATGGGTACCACGCAGTATTACTTTAAAGGGCCTGCGTTTCCTCAACCAACCTGACCAAACCTCTCAGCCACAAGAGTGTCCACCCTTATGTCTCAATCAGCTGTGGGTCTAGAGATGGTCAATCCAGGTGGCATCACAGCCCCTGAACGAATATTGTAAGAATTTCTCTCTCTTTCACTGTCTTTGTTTCACGGGTTTTTAAAAGTAATTGATTTTTATAATGGGGTTTAGCTGCTTTTCACTGCTGTTTTTATGCTGCTTTACACCCACTTGACTCACTTACAGAGAGATATCAATACATAGCTTTGAAGATTCTTCCTAGTCAGATATATTCTTGGGCGGTGAATAGGGGGTTTTTGCGTCCAGTTCACTGAGCAAGGAGTAGGTCTTGTCTATTACATATTGGGCTTATTGAACGGTATCTGAGCTAATTTGAAACCCTTGTTTTCTGCCTCACCCGACCTCACCTTTCCCGTTAAGCAGCCATAGTGTGTTTTGTAAACGTGTGTCTCTGTTCTGTTTTGTAATTCAGTTCAAGTGTAGCGGTTTTTACATTCCCTCTATAAGTGATATCTTATGATAAGTGTCGTTTTCTGGTTGACTTATTTCACTTAGAATCGTCGTACCTAAATCCACTCATCATGCTGCTACTAGCCTTATGACGTTGATTTCCTGGCTGAGTGATATTCCATTGTACATAAGGACCACAACTTCTTTATCCATTTTTTTCTTTCCTGGGATATTTAAGGTGTAACGAAGTGGAGGTTCTTGTCAACAGAGCAGCCCTAAACTTTGGGGTGCCTGTGTCTTGCTGATTTTTACTTTTCCCAATTTATACACCCATGAGTGGAAGTGCCCTATGCTCTCTAAGCTGAGTTTTTTAGAGGTTTCAGGACACACCGTACACTTCTCCAGAGTGTCTGTTGGCAATTTACATCACGCCCATCAGCGTAGCAAGGCTCCCGTTTCTCCATGGCCTGTCCTGCATTTCTGGTTTTGACACTTTATTCAGCATGGCCCTTTTGACCGATGGGAAGCGAGACTTCTTTGTAGCGCTGATTTGCCTTTCCAGGTTGCTTGGTTGGCCAAAAAGGGCGTATGCGTTTTTTCCTGAATATATTCAGGAAAAAACGCATACGCCCTTTCTGGCCAAGGGCATCATGGTCGAGGTTTTGCCGCCTTTCCTGTGCTTTAAAGGCGATTCGAATCTACCTCCTGAAATCTGTTTCCTACAATTCTGCCTTGCTTTCAAATCCTCTTCGTTGCCTTCCCTCAATATATTTGTGGACGAGAGTTATCATTTCTAACTCTGCAGGTTTGTGAATTGCAGTGCCCCTGAGCTCCATTTTTCAACTCGCTTTCTTCGGAGCTGGCCGCAAAAGCGCAGGATTGCTTCAGGCCCTATTCTGGTTCCGGGCGGCAGGCTGAGCCTGTGGTTAATTCTTCTTCCTGATGGGAAAATAGAGTGACCTGTGCCTGTCCCAACACCTAGAGCTAGTCTCTCATTGGTTCCCCCTCTTCCCGTTCATCCTCAGGACAAATTGCAACCTGTACGGAACAGGAGGTTAAAGGTGCTGATTCTCCACGGAGGGAGATTGCTACTAACGTGGCTGGAATGGCGAACCCGAGCACAAGGAGATGAGAAATGAGGTGCGTTTTAGAAACCTTTCCCGATCACACGGTGTACCATCTTCTGGGTTTCTCATGCATGTTTTCGATGTAGGAAGATGCCCTTGAACCTGGAGATTTGGGACCCATGGGATGGGTACCATGCAGTATTACTTTAAAGGGTCTGCGTTTGCTCACCCAACCTCACCAAACCTCTCAGCCCCAAGAGTGTCCACCCTTATGTCTCAATCAGCTGTGGGTCTAGAGATGGTCAATCCAGGTGGCATCACAGCCCCTGAACGAATTTTGTAAGAATTTCTCTCTCTTTCACTGTCTTTGTTTCACGGGATTTTAAAAGTAATTGATTTTTATAATGGGGTTTAGCTGCTTTTCACTGCTCTGTTTATGCTGCTTTACACCCACTTGACTCATTTACAGAGAGATATCAATACATAGCTTTGAAGATTCTTCCTAGTCAGGTATATTCTTGGGCGGTGAATAGGGGGTGTCGAGTCCAGTTCACTGAGCAAGGAGTAGGTCTTGTCTATTACATATTGGGTTTATGGAACGGTATCTGAGCTAATTTGAAACCCTTGTTTTCTCCCTCACCCGACCTCACCTTTCCCGTTAAGCAGCCATAGTGTGTTTTGTAAACGTGTGACGCTGTTCTGTTTTGTAATTCAGTTCAAGTGTAGCGGTTTTTACATTCCCTCTCTAAGTGATATCTTATGATAAGTGTCTTTTTCTGTGTGACTTATTTCACTTAGAATCGTCGTACCTAAATCCTCTCATCATGCTGCTACTAGCCTTATGACGTTAATTTCATGGCTGAGTGATATGCCATTGTACATAAGGACCACAACTTCCTTATCCATTTTTCTCTTTCCTGGGATATTTAAGGTGTAACGAAGTGGAGGTTCTTGTCAACAGAGCAGCCCTAAACTTTGGGGTGCCTGTGTCTTGCTGATTTTTAGTTTTCCCAATTTATACGCCCATGAGTGGAAGTGCCTTATGCTCTCTATGCTGAGTTCTTTAGATGTTTCAGGAAACACCGTACACTTCTCCAGAGTGGCTGTTGGCAATTTACATCCCGCCCATCAGCGTAGTAAGGCTCCCGTTTCTCCATGGCCTGTCCTGCATTTCTGGTTTTGACACTTTATTCAGCATGGCCCTTTTGACCGATGGGAAGCGAGACTTCTTTGTAGCGCTGATTTGCCTTTCCAGGTTGCTTGGTTGGCCAAAAAGGGCGTATGCGTTTTTTCCTGAATATATTCAGGAAAAAACGCATACGCCCTTTTTGGCCAAGGGCATCATGGTCGAGGTTTTGCCGCTTTTCCTGTGCTTTAAAGGCGATTCATCTGTACCTCCTGAAATCTCTGTCGTGCAATTCTGCCTTGCTTTCAATTCCTCTTTGTTGCCTTCCCTCAATATATTTGTGGACGAGAGTTATCATTTATAACTCTGCAGGTTTATGAATTGCAGTGCCCCTGAGCTCGATTTTTCAACTCGCTTTTTTGGGAGCTGGCCGCAAAAGCGCAGGATTGCTTCAGGCCCTATTGTGGTTCCGGGCGGCAGGCTGAGCCTGTGGTTAATTCTTCTTCCTGATGGGAAAATAGAGTGACCTGTGCCTGTCCCAACACCTAGAGCTAGTCTCTCACTGGTTCCCCCTCTTCCCGTTCACCTCAGAACAATTTGCAACCTGTACGGAACAGGAGGTTGAAGGTGCTGATTCTCGAAGGAGGGAGATTGCTAGTAAAGCGGCTGTAATGGCCAACCCGAGCACAAGGAGATGAGAAATGAGGTGCGTTTTCGAAACCTTTCCCGATCACACGGTGTACCATCTTCTGGGTTTCTCATGCATGTTTTTGTTTTAGGAAGATGCCCTTGAACTTGGAGATTTGGGACCCATGGGATGGGTACCACGCAGTATTACTTTAAAGGGCCTGCGTTTCCTCAACCAACCTGACCAAACCTCTCAGCCCCAAGAGTGTCCACCCTTATGTCTCAATCAGCTCTGGGTCTAGAGATGGTCAATCCAGGTGGCATCACAGCCCCTGAACGAATATTGTAAGAATTTCTCTCTCTTTCACTGTCTTTGTTTCACGGGTTTTTAAAAGTAATTGATTTTTATAATGGGGTTTAGCTGCTTTTCACTGCTGTTTTTATGCTGCTTTACACCCACTTGACTCACTTACAGAGAGATATCAATACATAGCTTTGAAGATTCTTCCTAGTCAGATATATTCTTGGGCGGTGAATAGGGGGTTTTTGCGTCCAGTTCACTGAGCAAGGAGTAGGTCTTGTCTATTACATATTGGGTTTATTGAACGGTATCTGAGCTAATTTGAAACCCTTGTTTTCTGCCTCACCCGACCTCACCTTTCCCGTTAAGCAGCCATAGTGTGTTTTGTAAACGTGTGTCTCTGTTCTGTTTTGTAATTCAGTTCAAGTGTAGCGGTTTTTACATTCCCTCTATAAGTGATATCTTATGATAAGTGTCGTTTTCTGGTTGACTTATTTCACTTAGAATCGTCGTACCTAAATCCACTCATCATGCTGCTACTAGCCTTATGACGTTGATTTCCTGGCTGAGTGATATTCCATTGTACATAAGGACCACAACTTCTTTATCCATTTTTTTCTTTCCTGGGATATTTAAGGTGTAACGAAGTGGAGGTTCTTGTCAACAGAGCAGCCCTAAACTTTGGGGTGCCTGTGTCTTGCTGATTTTTACTTTTCCCAATTTATACACCCATGAGTGGAAGTGCCCTATGCTCTCTAAGCTGAGTTTTTTAGAGGTTTCAGGACACACCGTACACTTCTCCAGAGTGTCTGTTGGCAATTTACATCACGCCCATCAGCGTAGCAAGGCTCCCGTTTCTCCATGGCCTGTCCTGCATTTCTGGTTTTGACACTTTATTCAGCATGGCCCTTTTGACCGATGGGAAGCGAGACTTCTTTGTAGCGCTGATTTGCCTTTCCAGGTTGCTTGGTTGGCCAAAAAGGGCGTATGCGTTTTTTCCTGAATATATTCAGGAAAAAACGCATACGCCCTTTTTGGCCAAGGGCATCATGGTCGAGGTTTTGCCGCCTTTCCTGTGCTTTAAAGGCGATTCGAATCTACCTCCTGAAATCTGTTTCCTGCAATTCTGCCTTGCTTTCAAATCCTCTTCGTTGCCTTCCCTCAATATATTTGTGGACGAGAGTTATCATTTCTAACTCTGCAGGTTTGTGAATTGCAGTGCCCCTGAGCTCCATTTTTCAACTCGCTTTCTTCGGAGCTGGCCGCAAAAGCGCAGGATTGCTTCAGGCCCTATTGTGGTTCCGGGCGGCAGGCTGAGCCTGTGGTTAATTCTTCTTCCTGATGGGAAAATAGAGTGACCTGTGCCTGTCCCAACACCTAGAGCTAGTCTCTCATTGGTTCCCCCTCTTCCCGTTCATCCTCAGGACAAATTGCAACCTGTACGGAACAGGAGGTTAAAGGTGCTGATTCTCCACGGAGGGAGATTGCTACTAACGTGGCTGGAATGGCGAACCCGAGCACAAGGAGATGAGAAATGAGGTGCGTTTTAGAAACCTTTCCCGATCACACGGTGTACCATCTTCTGGGTTTCTCATGCATGTTTTCGATGTAGGAAGATGCCCTTGAACCTGGAGATTTGGGACCCATGGGATGGGTACCATGCAGTATTACTTTAAAGGGTCTGCGTTTGCTCACCCAACCTCACCAAACCTCTCAGCCCCAAGAGTGTCCACCCTTATGTCTCAATCAGCTGTGGGTCTAGAGATGGTCAATCCAGGTGGCATCACAGCCCCTGAACGAATTTTGTAAGAATTTCTCTCTCTTTCACTGTCTTTGTTTCACGGGATTTTAAAAGTAATTGATTTTTATAATGGGGTTTAGCTGCTTTTCACTGCTCTGTTTATGCTGCTTTACACCCACTTGACTCATTTACAGAGAGATATCAATACATAGCTTTGAAGATTCTTCCTAGTCAGGTATATTCTTGGGCGGTGAATAGGGGGTGTCGAGTCCAGTTCACTGAGCAAGGAGTAGGTCTTGTCTATTACATATTGGGTTTATGGAACGGTATCTGAGCTAATTTGAAACCCTTGTTTTCTCCCTCACCCGACCTCACCTTTCCCGTTAAGCAGCCATAGTGTGTTTTGTAAACGTGTGACGCTGTTCTGTTTTGTAATTCAGTTCAAGTGTAGCGGTTTTTACATTCCCTCTCTAAGTGATATCTTATGATAAGTGTCTTTTTCTGTGTGACTTATTTCACTTAGAATCGTCGTACCTAAATCCTCTCATCATGCTGCTACTAGCCTTATGACGTTAATTTCATGGCTGAGTGATATGCCATTGTACATAAGGACCACAACTTCCTTATCCATTTTTCTCTTTCCTGGGATATTTAAGGTGTAACGAAGTGGAGGTTCTTGTCAACAGAGCAGCCCTAAACTTTGGGGTGCCTGTGTCTTGCTGATTTTTAGTTTTCCCAATTTATACGCCCATGAGTGGAAGTGCCTTATGCTCTCTATGCTGAGTTCTTTAGATGTTTCAGGAAACACCGTACACTTCTCCAGAGTGGCTGTTGGCAATTTACATCCCGCCCATCAGCGTAGTAAGGCTCCCGTTTCTCCATGGCCTGTCCTGCATTTCTGGTTTTGACACTTTATTCAGCATGGCCCTTTTGACCGATGGGAAGCGAGACTTCTTTGTAGCGCTGATTTGCCTTTCCAGGTTGCTTGGTTGGCCAAAAAGGGCGTATGCGTTTTTTCCTGAATATATTCAGGAAAAAACGCATACGCCCTTTTTGGCCAAGGGCATCATGGTCGAGGTTTTGCCGCTTTTCCTGTGCTTTAAAGGCGATTCGACTCTACCTCCTGAAATCTGTTTCCTGCAATTCTGCCTTGCTTTCAAATCCTCCTCGTTGCCTTCCCTCAATATATTTGTGGACGAGAGTTATCATTTATAACTCTGCAGGTTTGTGAATTGCAGTGCCCCTGAGCTCGATTTTTCAACTCGTTTTTTTGGGAGCTGGCCGCAAAAGCACAGGATTGCTTCAGGCCCTGTTCTGCTTCCGGGCGGCAGGCTGAGCCTGTGGTTAATTCTTCTTCCTGATGGGAAAATAGAGTGACCTGTGCCTGTCCCAACACCTAGAGCTAGTCTCTCACTGGTTCCCCCTCTTCCCGTTCATCCTCAGGACAATTTGCAACCTGTACGGAACAGGAGGTTGAAGGTGCTGATTCTCGAAGGAGGGAGATTGCTAGTAAAGCGGCTGTAATGGCCAACCCGAGCACAAGGAGATGAGAAATGAGGTGCGTTTTCGAAACCTTTCCCGATCACACGGTGTACCATCTTCTGGGTTTCTCATGCATGTTTTTGTTATAGGAAGATGCCCTTGAACTTGGAGATTTGGGACCCATGGGATGGGTACCACGCAGTATTACTTTAAAGGGCCTGCGTTTCCTCAACCAACCTGACCAAACCTCTCAGCCACAAGAGTGTCCACCCTTATGTCTCAATCAGCTGTGGGTCTAGAGATGGTCAATCCAGGTGGCATCACAGCCCCTGAACGAATATTGTAAGAATTTCTCTCTCTTTCACTGTCTTTGTTTCACGGGTTTTTAAAAGTAATTGATTTTTATAATGGGGTTTAGCTGCTTTTCACTGCTGTTTTTATGCTGCTTTACACCCACTTGACTCACTTACAGAGAGATATCAATACATAGCTTTGAAGATTCTTCCTAGTCAGATATATTCTTGGGCGGTGAATAGGGGGTTTTTGCGTCCAGTTCACTGAGCAAGGAGTAGGTCTTGTCTATTACATATTGGGTTTATTGAACGGTATCTGAGCTAATTTGAAACCCTTGTTTTCTGCCTCACCCGACCTCACCTTTCCCGTTAAGCAGCCATAGTGTGTTTTGTAAACGTGTGTCTCTGTTCTGTTTTGTAATTCAGTTCAAGTGTAGCGGTTTTTACATTCCCTCTATAAGTGATATCTTATGATAAGTGTCGTTTTCTGGTTGACTTATTTCACTTAGAATCGTCGTACCTAAATCCACTCATCATGCTGCTACTAGCCTTATGACGTTGATTTCCTGGCTGAGTGATATTCCATTGTACATAAGGACCACAACTTCTTTATCCATTTTTTTCTTTCCTGGGATATTTAAGGTGTAACGAAGTGGAGGTTCTTGTCAACAGAGCAGCCCTAAACTTTGGGGTGCCTGTGTCTTGCTGATTTTTACTTTTCCCAATTTATACACCCATGAGTGGAAGTGCCCTATGCTCTCTAAGCTGAGTTTTTTAGAGGTTTCAGGACACACCGTACACTTCTCCAGAGTGGCTGTTGGCAATTTACATCACGCCCATCAGCGTAGCAAGGCTCCCGTTTCTCCATGGCCTGTCCTGCATTTCTGGTTTTGACACTTTATTCAGCATGGCCCTTTTGACCGATGGGAAGCGAGACTTCTTTGTAGCGCTGATTTGCCTTTCCAGGTTGCTTGGTTGGCCAAAAAGGGCGTATGCGTTTTTTCCTGAATATATTCAGGAAAAAACGCATACGCCCTTTTTGGCCAAGGGCATCATGGTCGAGGTTTTGCCGCCTTTCCTGTGCTTTAAAGGCGATTCGAATCTACCTCCTAAAATCTGTTTCCTGCAATTCTGCCTTGCTTTCAAATCCTCTTCGTTGCCTTCCCTCAATATATTTGTGGACGAGAGTTATCATTTCTAACTCTGCAGGTTTGTGAATTGCAGTGCCCCTGAGCTCCATTTTTCAACTCGCTTTCTTCGGAGCTGGCCGCAAAAGCGCAGGATTGCTTCAGGCCCTATTG
Source organism: Balaenoptera borealis (assembly GCF_965194805.1). Lineage (NCBI taxonomy): Eukaryota > Metazoa > Chordata > Mammalia > Artiodactyla > Balaenopteridae > Balaenoptera > Balaenoptera borealis. The sequence goes on from NW_028123521.1 coordinate 213,766, forward strand.
TGGTTCCGGGCGGCAGGCTGAGCCTGTGGTTAATTCTTCTTCCTGATGGGAAAATAGAGTGACCTGTGCCTGTCCCAACACCTAGAGCTAGTCTCTCATTGGTTCCCCCTCTTCCCGTTCATCCTCAGGACAAATTGCAACCTGTACGGAACAGGAGGTTAAAGGTGCTGATTCTCCACGGAGGGAGATTGCTACTAACGCGGCTGGAATGGCGAACCCGAGCACAAGGAGATGAGAAATGAGGTGCGTTTTCGAAACCTTTCCCGATCACACGGTGTACCATCTTCTGGGTTTCTCATGCATGTTTTCGATGTAGGAAGATGCCCTTGAACCTGGAGATTTGGGACCCATGGGATGGGTACCACGCAGTGTTACTTTAAAGGGTCTGCGTTTGCTCACCCAACCTCACCAAACCTCTCAGCCCCAAGAGTGTCCACCCTTATGTCTCAATCAGCTGTGGGTCTAGAGATGGTCAATCCAGGTGGCATCACAGCCCCTGAACGAATTTTGTAAGAATTTCTCTCTCTTTCACTGTCTTTGTTTCACGGGATTTTAAAAGTAATTGATTTTTATAATGGGGTTTAGCTGCTTTTCACTGCTCTGTTTATGCTGCTTTACACCCACTTGACTCATTTACAGAGAGATATCAATACATAGCTTTGAAGATTCTTCCTAGTCAGGTATATTCTTGGGCGGTGAATAGGGGGTGTCGAGTCCAGTTCACTGAGCAAGGAGTAGGTCTTGTCTATTACATATTGGGTTTATGGAACGGTATCTGAGCTAATTTGAAACCCTTGTTTTCTCCCTCACCCGACCTCACCTTTCCCGTTAAGCAGCCATAGTGTGTTTTGTAAACGTGTGACGCTGTTCTGTTTTGTAATTCAGTTCAAGTGTAGCGGTTTTTACATTCCCTCTCTAAGTGATATCTTATGATAAGTGTCTTTTTCTGTGTGACTTATTTCACTTAGAATCGTCGTACCTAAATCCTCTCATCATGCTGCTACTAGCCTTATGACGTTAATTTCATGGCTGAGTGATATGCCATTGTACATAAGGACCACAACTTCCTTATCCATTTTTCTCTTTCCTGGGATATTTAAGGTGTAACGAAGTGGAGGTTCTTGTCAACAGAGCAGCCCTAAACTTTGGGGTGCCTGTGTCTTGCTGATTTTTAGTTTTCCCAATTTATACGCCCATGAGTGGAAGTGCCTTATGCTCTCTATGCTGAGTTCTTTAGATGTTTCAGGAAACACCGTACACTTCTCCAGAGTGGCTGTTGGCAATTTACATCCCGCCCATCAGCGTAGTAAGGCTCCCGTTTCTCCATGGCCTGTCCTGCATTTCTGGTTTTGACACTTTATTCAGCATGGCCCTTTTGACCGATGGGAAGCGAGACTTCTTTGTAGCGCTGATTTGCCTTTCCAGGTTGCTTGGTTGGCCAAAAAGGGCGTATGCGTTTTTTCCTGAATATATTCAGGAAAAAACGCATACGCCCTTTTTGGCCAAGGGCATCATGGTCGAGGTTTTGCCGCTTTTCCTGTGCTTTAAAGGCGATTCGACTCTACCTCCTGAAATCTGTTTCCTGCAATTCTGCCTTGCTTTCAAATCCTCCTCGTTGCCTTCCCTCAATATATTTGTGGACGAGAGTTATCATTTATAACTCTGCAGGTTTGTGAATTGCAGTGCCCCTGAGCTCCATTTTTCAACTCGCTTTCTTCGGAGCTGGCCGCAAAAGCGCAGGATTGCTTCAGGCCCTATTGTGGTTCCGGGCGGCAGGCTGAGCCTGTGGTTAATTCTTCTTCCTGATGGGAAAATAGAGTGACCTGTGCCTGTCCCAACACCTAGAGCTAGTCTCTCACTGGTTCCCCCTCTTCCCGTTCATCCTCAGGACAAATTGCAACCTGTACGGAACAGGAGGTTAAAGGTGCTGATTCTCCACGGAGGGAGATTGCTACTAACGCGGCTGGAATGGCGAACCCGAGCACAAGGAGATGAGAAATGAGGTGCGTTTTCGAAACCTTTCCCGATCACACGGTGTACCATCTTCTGGGTTTCTCATGCATGTTTTCGATGTAGGAAGATGCCCTTGAACCTGGAGATTTGGGACCCATGGGATGGGTACCACGCAGTGTTACTTTAAAGGGTCTGCGTTTGCTCACCCAACCTCACCAAACCTCTCAGCCCCAAGAGTGTCCACCCTTATGTCTCAATCAGCTGTGGGTCTAGAGATGGTCAATCCAGGTGGCATCACAGCCCCTGAACGAATTTTGTAAGAATTTCTCTCTCTTTCACTGTCTTTGTTTCACGGGATTTTAAAAGTAATTGATTTTTATAATGGGGTTTAGCTGCTTTTCACTGCTCTGTTTATGCTGCTTTACACCCACTTGACTCATTTACAGAGAGATATCAATACATAGCTTTGAAGATTCTTCCTAGTCAGGTATATTCTTGGGCGGTGAATAGGGGGTGTCGAGTCCAGTTCACTGAGCAAGGAGTAGGTCTTGTCTATTACATATTGGGTTTATGGAACGGTATCTGAGCTAATTTGAAACCCTTGTTTTCTCCCTCACCCGACCTCACCTTTCCCGTTAAGCAGCCATAGTGTGTTTTGTAAACGTGTGACGCTGTTCTGTTTTGTAATTCAGTTCAAGTGTAGCGGTTTTTACATTCCCTCTCTAAGTGATATCTTATGATAAGTGTCTTTTTCTGTGTGACTTATTTCACTTAGAATCGTCGTACCTAAATCCTCTCATCATGCTGCTACTAGCCTTATGACGTTAATTTCATGGCTGAGTGATATGCCATTGTACATAAGGACCACAACTTCCTTATCCATTTTTCTCTTTCCTGGGATATTTAAGGTGTAACGAAGTGGAGGTTCTTGTCAACAGAGCAGCCCTAAACTTTGGGGTGCCTGTGTCTTGCTGATTTTTAGTTTTCCCAATTTATACGCCCATGAGTGGAAGTGCCTTATGCTCTCTATGCTGAGTTCTTTAGATGTTTCAGGAAACACCGTACACTTCTCCAGAGTGGCTGTTGGCAATTTACATCCCGCCCATCAGCGTAGTAAGGCTCCCGTTTCTCCATGGCCTGTCCTGCATTTCTGGTTTTGACACTTTATTCAGCATGGCCCTTTTGACCGATGGGAAGCGAGACTTCTTTGTAGCGCTGATTTGCCTTTCCAGGTTGCTTGGTTGGCCAAAAAGGGCGTATGCGTTTTTTCCTGAATATATTCAGGAAAAAACGCATACGCCCTTTTTGGCCAAGGGCATCATGGTCGAGGTTTTGCCGCTTTTCCTGTGCTTTAAAGGCGATTCGACTCTACCTCCTGAAATCTGTTTCCTGCAATTCTGCCTTGCTTTCAAATCCTCCTCGTTGCCTTCCCTCAATATATTTGTGGACGAGAGTTATCATTTATAACTCTGCAGGTTTGTGAATTGCAGTGCCCCTGAGCTCGATTTTTCAACTCGTTTTTTTGGGAGCTGGCCGCAAAAGCACAGGATTGCTTCAGGCCCTGTTCTGCTTCCGGGCGGCAGGCTGAGCCTGTGGTTAATTCTTCTTCCTGATGGGAAAATAGAGTGACCTGTGCCTGTCCCAACACCTAGAGCTAGTCTCTCACTGGTTCCCCCTCTTCCCGTTCATCCTCAGGACAATTTGCAACCTGTACGGAACAGGAGGTTGAAGGTGCTGATTCTCGAAGGAGGGAGATTGCTAGTAAAGCGGCTGTAATGGCCAACCCGAGCACAAGGAGATGAGAAATGAGGTGCGTTTTCGAAACCTTTCCCGATCACACGGTGTACCATCTTCTGGGTTTCTCATGCATGTTTTTGTTATAGGAAGATGCCCTTGAACTTGGAGATTTGGGACCCATGGGATGGGTACCACGCAGTATTACTTTAAAGGGCCTGCGTTTCCTCAACCAACCTGACCAAGCCTCTCAGCCACAAGAGTGTCCACCCTTATGTCTCAATCAGCTGTGGGTCTAGAGATGGTCAATCCAGGTGGCATCACAGCCCCTGAACGAATATTGTAAGAATTTCTCTCTCTTTCACTGTCTTTGTTTCACGGGTTTTTAAAAGTAATTGATTTTTATAATGGGGTTTAGCTGCTTTTCACTGCTGTTTTTATGCTGCTTTACACCCACTTGACTCACTTACAGAGAGATATCAATACATAGCTTTGAAGATTCTTCCTAGTCAGATATATTCTTGGGCGGTGAATAGGGGGTTTTTGCGTCCAGTTCACTGAGCAAGGAGTAGGTCTTGTCTATTACATATTGGGCTTATTGAACGGTATCTGAGCTAATTTGAAACCCTTGTTTTCTGCCTCACCCGACCTCACCTTTCCCGTTAAGCAGCCATAGTGTGTTTTGTAAATGTGTGTCTCTGTTCTGTTTTGTAATTCAGTTCAAGTGTAGCGGTTTTTACATTCCCTCTATAAGTGATATCTTATGATAAGTGTCGTTTTCTGGTTGACTTATTTCACTTAGAATCGTCGTACCTAAATCCACTCATCATGCTGCTACTAGCCTTATGACGTTGATTTCCTGGCTGAGTGATATTCCATTGTACATAAGGACCACAACTTCTTTATCCATTTTTTTCTTTCCTGGGATATTTAAGGTGTAACGAAGTGGAGGTTCTTGTCAACAGAGCAGCCCTAAACTTTGGGGTGCCTGTGTCTTGCTGATTTTTACTTTTCCCAATTTATACACCCATGAGTGGAAGTGCCCTATGCTCTCTAAGCTGAGTTTTTTAGAGGTTTCAGGACACACCGTACACTTCTCCAGAGTGGCTGTTGGCAATTTACATCACGCCCATCAGCGTAGCAAGGCTCCCGTTTCTCCATGGCCTGTCCTGCATTTCTGGTTTTGACACTTTATTCAGCATGGCCCTTTTGACCGATGGGAAGCGAGACTTCTTTGTAGCGCTGATTTGCCTTTCCAGGTTGCTTGGTTGGCCAAAAAGGGCGTATGCGTTTTTTCCTGAATATATTCAGGAAAAAACGCATACGCCCTTTTTGGCCAAGGGCATCATGGTCGAGGTTTTGCCGCCTTTCCTGTGCTTTAAAGGCGATTCGAATCTACCTCCTGAAATCTGTTTCCTGCAATTCTGCCTTGCTTTCAAATCCTCTTCGTTGCCTTCCCTCAATATATTTGTGGACGAGAGTTATCATTTCTAACTCTGCAGGTTTGTGAATTGCAGTGCCCCTGAGCTCCATTTTTCAACTCGCTTTCTTCGGAGCTGGCCGCAAAAGCGCAGGATTGCTTCAGGCCCTATTCTGGTTCCGGGCGGCAGGCTGAGCCTGTGGTTAATTCTTCTTCCTGATGGGAAAATAGAGTGACCTGTGCCTGTCCCAACACCTAGAGCTAGTCTCTCATTGGTTCCCCCTCTTCCCGTTCATCCTCAGGACAAATTGCAACCTGTACAGAACAGGAGGTTAAAGGTGCTGATTCTCCACGGAGGGAGATTGCTACTAACGCGGCTGGAATGGCGAACCCGAGCACAAGGAGATGAGAAATGAGGTGCGTTTTAGAAACCTTTCCCGATCACACGGTGTACCATCTTCTGGGTTTCTCATGCATGTTTTCGATGTAGGAAGATGCCCTTGAACCTGGAGATTTGGGACCCATGGGATGGGTACCACGCAGTGTTACTTTAAAGGGTCTGCGTTTGCTCACCCAACCTCACCAAACCTCTCAGCCCCAAGAGTGTCCACCCTTATGTCTCAATCAGCTGTGGGTCTAGAGATGGTCAATCCAGGTGGCATCACAGCCCCTGAACGAATTTTGTAAGAATTTCTCTCTCTTTCACTGTCTTTGTTTCACGGGATTTTAAAAGTAATTGATTTTTATAATGGGGTTTAGCTGCTTTTCACTGCTCTGTTTATGCTGCTTTACACCCACTTGACTCATTTACAGAGAGATATCAATACATAGCTTTGAAGATTCTTCCTAGTCAGGTATATTCTTGGGCGGTGAATAGGGGGTGTCGAGTCCAGTTCACTGAGCAAGGAGTAGGTCTTGTCTTTTACATATTGGGTTTATGGAACGGTATCTGAGCTAATTTGAAACCCTTGTTTTCTCCCTTACCCGACCTCACCTTTCCCGTTAAGCAGCCATAGTGTGTTTTGTAAACGTGTGACGCTGTTCTGTTTTGTAATTCAGTTCAAGTGTAGCGGTTTTTACATTCCCTCTCTAAGTGATATCTTATGATAAGTGTCTTTTTCTGTGTGACTTATTTCACTTAGAATCGTCGTACCTAAATCCTCTCATCATGCTGCTACTAGCCTTATGACGTTAATTTCATGGCTGAGTGATATGCCATTGTACATAAGGACCACAACTTCCTTATCCATTTTTCTCTTTCCTGGGATATTTAAGGTGTAACGAAGTGGAGGTTCTTGTCAACAGAGCAGCCCTAAACTTTGGGGTGCCTGTGTCTTGCTGATTTTTAGTTTTCCCAATTTATACGCCCATGAGTGGAAGTGCCTTATGCTCTCTATGCTGAGTTCTTTAGATGTTTCAGGAAACACCGTACACTTCTCCAGAGTGGCTGTTGGCAATTTACATCCCGCCCATCAGCGTAGTAAGGCTCCCGTTTCTCCATGGCCTGTCCTGCATTTCTGGTTTTGACACTTTATTCAGCATGGCCCTTTTGACCGATGGGAAGCGAGACTTCTTTGTAGCGCTGATTTGCCTTTCCAAGTTGCTTGGTTGGCCAAAAAGGGCGTATGCGTTTTTTCCTGAATATATTCAGGAAAAAACGCATACGCCCTTTTTGGCCAAGGGCATCATGGTCGAGGTTTTGCCGCTTTTCCTGTGCTTTAAAGGCGATTCGACTCTACCTCCTGAAATCTGTTTCCTGCAATTCTGCCTTGCTTTCAAATCCTCCTCGTTGCCTTCCCTCAATATATTTGTGGACGAGAGTTATCATTTATAACTCTGCAGGTTTGTGAATTGCAGTGCCCCTGAGCTCGATTTTTCAACTCGTTTTTTTGGGAGCTGGCCGCAAAAGCACAGGATTGCTTCAGGCCCTGTTCTGCTTCCGGGCGGCAGGCTGAGCCTGTGGTTAATTCTTCTTCCTGATGGGAAAATAGAGTGACCTGTGCCTGTCCCAACACCTAGAGCTAGTCTCTCACTGGTTCCCCCTCTTCCCGTTCATCCTCAGGACAATTTGCAACCTGTACGGAACAGGAGGTTGAAGGTGCTGATTCTCGAAGGAGGGAGATTGCTAGTAAAGCGGCTGTAATGGCCAACCCGAGCACAAGGAGATGAGAAATGAGGTGCGTTTTCGAAACCTTTCCCGATCACACGGTGTACCATCTTCTGGGTTTCTCATGCATGTTTTTGTTATAGGAAGATGCCCTTGAACTTGGAGATTTGGGACCCATGGGATGGGTACCACGCAGTATTACTTTAAAGGGCCTGCGTTTCCTCAACCAACCTGACCAAACCTCTCAGCCACAAGAGTGTCCACCCTTATGTCTCAATCAGCTGTGGGTCTAGAGATGGTCAATCCAGGTGGCATCACAGCCCCTGAACGAATATTGTAAGAATTTCTCTCTCTTTCACTGTCTTTGTTTCACGGGTTTTTAAAAGTAATTGATTTTTATAATGGGGTTTAGCTGCTTTTCACTGCTGTTTTTATGCTGCTTTACACCCACTTGACTCACTTACAGAGAGATATCAATACATAGCTTTGAAGATTCTTCCTAGTCAGATATATTCTTGGGCGGTGAATAGGGGGTTTTTGCGTCCAGTTCACTGAGCAAGGAGTAGGTCTTGTCTATTACATATTGGGCTTATTGAACGGTATCTGAGCTAATTTGAAACCCTTGTTTTCTGCCTCACCCGACCTCACCTTTCCCGTTAAGCAGCCATAGTGTGTTTTGTAAACGTGTGTCTCTGTTCTGTTTTGTAATTCAGTTCAAGTGTAGCGGTTTTTACATTCCCTCTATAAGTGATATCTTATGATAAGTGTCGTTTTCTGGTTGACTTATTTCACTTAGAATCGTCGTACCTAAATCCACTCATCATGCTGCTACTAGCCTTATGACGTTGATTTCCTGGCTGAGTGATATTCCATTGTACATAAGGACCACAACTTCTTTATCCATTTTTTTCTTTCCTGGGATATTTAAGGTGTAACGAAGTGGAGGTTCTTGTCAACAGAGCAGCCCTAAACTTTGGGGTGCCTGTGTCTTGCTGATTTTTACTTGTCCCAATTTATACACCCATGAGTGGAAGTGCCCTATGCTCTCTAAGCTGAGTTTTTTAGAGGTTTCAGGACACACCGTACACTTCTCCAGAGTGGCTGTTGGCAATTTACATCACGCCCATCAGCGTAGCAAGGCTCCCGTTTCTCCATGGCCTGTCCTGCATTTCTGGTTTTGACACTTTATTCAGCATGGCCCTTTTGACCGATGGGAAGCGAGACTTCTTTGTAGCGCTGATTTGCCTTTCCAGGTTGCTTGGTTGGCCAAAAAGGGCGTATGCGTTTTTTCCTGAATATATTCAGGAAAAAACGCATACGCCCTTTTTGGCCAAGGGCATCATGGTCGAGGTTTTGCCGCCTTTCCTGTGCTTTAAAGGCGATTCGACTCTACCTCCTGAAATCTGTTTCCTGCAATTCTGCCTTGCTTTCAAATCCTCTTCGTTGCCTTCCCTCAATATATTTGTGGACGAGAGTTATCATTTCTAACTCTGCAGGTTTGTGAATTGCAGTGCCCCTGAGCTCCATTTTTCAACTCGCTTTCTTCGGAGCTGGCCGCAAAAGCGCAGGATTGCTTCAGGCCCTATTCTGGTTCCGGGCGGCAGGCTGAGCCTGTGGTTAATTCTTCTTCCTGATGGGAAAATAGAGTGACCTGTGCCTGTCCCAACACCTAGAGCTAGTCTCTCATTGGTTCCCCCTCTTCCCGTTCATCCTCAGGACAAATTGCAACCTGTACGGAACAGAAGGTTAAAGGGGCTGATTCTCCAAGGACGGAGATTGCTACTAACGCGGCTGGAATGGCGAACCCGAGCACAAGGAGATGAGAAATGAGGTGCGTTTTAGAAACCTTTCCCGATCACACGGTGTACCATCTTCTGGGTTTCTCATGCATGTTTTCGATGTAGGAAGATGCCCTTGAACCTGGAGATTTGGGACCCATGGGATGGGTACCACGCTGTATTACTTTAAAGGGTCTGCGTTTGCTCACCCAACCTCACCAAACCTCTCAGCCCCAAGAGTGTCCACCCTTATGTCTCAATCAGCTGTGGGTCTAGAGATGGTCAATCCAGGTGGCATCACAGCCCCTGAACGAATTTTGTAAGAATTTCTCTCTCTTTCACTGTCTTTGTTTCACGGGATTTTAAAAGTAATTGATTTTTATAATGGGGTTTAGCTGCTTTTCACTGCTGTTTTTATGCTGCTTTACACCCACTTGACTCACTTACAGAGAGATATCAATACATAGCTTTGAAGATTCTTCCTAGTCAGATATATTCTTGGGCGGTGAATAGGGGGTTTTTGCGTCCAGTTCACTGAGCAAGGAGTAGGTCTTGTCTATTACATATTGGGCTTATTGAACGGTATCTGAGCTAATTTGAAACCCTTGTTTTCTGCCTCACCCGACCTCACCTTTCCCGTTAAGCAGCCATAGTGTGTTTTGTAAACGTGTGTCTCTGTTCTGTTTTGTAATTCAGTTCAAGTGTAGCGGTTTTTACATTCCCTCTATAAGTGATATCTTATGATAAGTGTCGTTTTCTGGTTGACTTATTTCACTTAGAATCGTCGTACCTAAATCCACTCATCATGCTGCTACTAGCCTTATGACGTTGATTTCCTGGCTGAGTGATATTCCATTGTACATAAGGACCACAACTTCTTTATCCATTTTTTTCTTTCCTGGGATATTTAAGGTGTAACGAAGTGGAGGTTCTTGTCAACAGAGCAGCCCTAAACTTTGGGGTGCCTGTGTCTTGCTGATTTTTACTTTTCCCAATTTATACACCCATGAGTGGAAGTGCCCTATGCTCTATAAGCTGAGTTTTTTAGAGGTTTCAGGACACACCGTACACTTCTCCAGAGTGGCTGTTGGCAATTTACATCACGCCCATCAGCGTAGCAAGGCTCCCGTTTCTCCATGGCCTGTCCTGCATTTCTGGTTTTGACACTTTATTCAGCATGGCCCTTTTGACCGATGGGAAGCGAGACTTCTTTGCAGCGCTGATTTGCCTTTCCAGGTTGCTTGGTTGGCCAAAAAGGGCGTATGCGTTTTTTCCTGAATATATTCAGGAAAAAACGCATACGCCCTTTTTGGCCAAGGGCATCATGGTCGAGGTTTTGCCGCCTTTCCTGTGCTTTAAAGGCGATTCGAATCTACCTCCTGAAATCTGTTTCCTGCAATTCTGCCTTGCTTTCAAATCCTCTTCGTTGCCTTCCCTCAATATATTTGTGGACGAGAGTTATCATTTCTAACTCTGCAGGTTTGTGAATTGCAGTGCCCCTGAGCTCCATTTTTCAACTCGCTTTCTTCGGAGCTGGCCGCAAAAGCGCAGGATTGCTTCAGGCCCTATTCTGGTTCCGGGCGGCAGGTTGAGCCTGTGGTTAATTCTTCTTCCTGATGGGAAAATAGAGTGACCTGTGCCTGTCCCAACACCTAGAGCTAGTCTCTCATTGGTTCCCCCTCTTCCCGTTCATCCTCAGGACAAATTGCAACCTGTACGGAACAGGAGGTTAAAGGTGCTGATTCTCCACGGAGGGAGATTGCTACTAACGCGGCTGGAATGGCGAACCCGAGCACAAGGAGATGAGAAATGAGGTGCGTTTTAGAAACCTTTCCCGATCACACGGTGTACCATCTTCTGGGTTTCTCATGCATGTTTTCGATGTAGGAAGATGCCCTTGAACCTGGAGATTTGGGACCCATGGGATGGGTACCACGCAGTATTACTTTAAAGGGTCTGCGTTTGCTCACCCAACCTCACCAAACCTCTCAGCCCCAAGAGTGTCCACCCTTATGTCTCAATCAGCTGTGGGTCTAGAGATGGTCAATCCAGGTGGCATCACAGCCCCTGAACGAATTTTGTAAGAATTTCTCTCTCTTTCACTGTCTTTGTTTCACGGGATTTTAAAAGTAATTGATTTTTATAATGGGGTTTAGCTGCTTTTCACTGCTCTGTTTATGCTGCTTTACACCCACTTGACTCATTTACAGAGAGATATCAATACATAGCTTTGAAGATTCTTCCTAGTCAGGTATATTCTTGGGCGGTGAATAGGGGGTGTCGAGTCCAGTTCACTGAGCAAGGAGTAGGTCTTGTCTTTTACATATTGGGTTTATGGAACGGTATCTGAGCTAATTTGAAACCCTTGTTTTCTCCCTTACCCGACCTCACCTTTCCCGTTAAGCAGCCATAGTGTGTTTTGTAAACGTGTGACGCTGTTCTGTTTTGTAATTCAGTTCAAGTGTAGCGGTTTTTACATTCCCTCTCTAAGTGATATCTTATGATAAGTGTCTTTTTCTGTGTGACTTATTTCACTTAGAATCGTCGTACCTAAATCCTCTCATCATGCTGCTACTAGCCTTATGACGTTAATTTCATGGCTGAGTGATATGCCATTGTACATAAGGACCACAACTTCCTTATCCATTTTTCTCTTTCCTGGGATATTTAAGGTGTAACGAAGTGGAGGTTCTTGTCAACAGAGCAGCCCTAAACTTTGGGGTGCCTGTGTCTTGCTGATTTTTAGTTTTCCCAATTTATACGCCCATGAGTGGAAGTGCCTTATGCTCTCTATGCTGAGTTCTTTAGATGTTTCAGGAAACACCGTACACTTCTCCAGAGTGGCTGTTGGCAATTTACATCCCGCCCATCAGCGTAGTAAGGCTCCCGTTTCTCCATGGCCTGTCCTGCATTTCTGGTTTTGACACTTTATTCAGCATGGCCCTTTTGACCGATGGGAAGCGAGACTTCTTTGTAGCGCTGATTTGCCTTTCCAAGTTGCTTGGTTGGCCAAAAAGGGCGTATGCGTTTTTTCCTGAATATATTCAGGAAAAAACGCATACGCCCTTTTTGGCCAAGGGCATCATGGTCGAGGTTTTGCCGCTTTTCCTGTGCTTTAAAGGCGATTCGACTCTACCTCCTGAAATCTGTTTCCTGCAATTCTGCCTTGCTTTCAAATCCTCCTCGTTGCCTTCCCTCAATATATTTGTGGACGAGAGTTATCATTTATAACTCTGCAGGTTTGTGAATTGCAGTGCCCCTGAGCTCGATTTTTCAACTCGTTTTTTTGGGAGCTGGCCGCAAAAGCACAGGATTGCTTCAGGCCCTGTTCTGCTTCCGGGCGGCAGGCTGAGCCTGTGGTTAATTCTTCTTCCTGATGGGAAAATAGAGTGACCTGTGCCTGTCCCAACACCTAGAGCTAGTCTCTCACTGGTTCCCCCTCTTCCCGTTCATCCTCAGGACAATTTGCAACCTGTACGGAACAGGAGGTTGAAGGTGCTGATTCTCGAAGGAGGGAGATTGCTAGTAAAGCGGCTGTAATGGCCAACCCGAGCACAAGGAGATGAGAAATGAGGTGCGTTTTCGAAACCTTTCCCGATCACACGGTGTACCATCTTCTGGGTTTCTCATGCATGTTTTTGTTATAGGAAGATGCCCTTGAACTTGGAGATTTGGGACCCATGGGATGGGTACCACGCAGTATTACTTTAAAGGGCCTGCGTTTCCTCAACCAACCTGACCAAACCTCTCAGCCACAAGAGTGTCCACCCTTATGTCTCAATCAGCTGTGGGTCTAGAGATGGTCAATCCAGGTGGCATCACAGCCCCTGAACGAATATTGTAAGAATTTCTCTCTCTTTCACTGTCTTTGTTTCACGGGTTTTTAAAAGTAATTGATTTTTATAATGGGGTTTAGCTGCTTTTCACTGCTGTTTTTATGCTGCTTTACACCCACTTGACTCACTTACAGAGAGATATCAATACATAGCTTTGAAGATTCTTCCTAGTCAGATATATTCTTGGGCGGTGAATAGGGGGTTTTTGCGTCCAGTTCACTGAGCAAGGAGTAGGTCTTGTCTATTACATATTGGGCTTATTGAACGGTATCTGAGCTAATTTGAAACCCTTGTTTTCTGCCTCACCCGACCTCACCTTTCCCGTTAAGCAGCCATAGTGTGTTTTGTAAACGTGTGTCTCTGTTCTGTTTTGTAATTCAGTTCAAGTGTAGCGGTTTTTACATTCCCTCTATAAGTGATATCTTATGATAAGTGTCGTTTTCTGGTTGACTTATTTCACTTAGAATCGTCGTACCTAAATCCACTCATCATGCTGCTACTAGCCTTATGACGTTGATTTCCTGGCTGAGTGATATTCCATTGTACATAAGGACCACAACTTCTTTATCCATTTTTTTCTTTCCTGGGATATTTAAGGTGTAACGAAGTGGAGGTTCTTGTCAACAGAGCAGCCCTAAACTTTGGGGTGCCTGTGTCTTGCTGATTTTTACTTGTCCCAATTTATACACCCATGAGTGGAAGTGCCCTATGCTCTCTAAGCTGAGTTTTTTAGAGGTTTCAGGACACACCGTACACTTCTCCAGAGTGGCTGTTGGCAATTTACATCACGCCCATCAGCGTAGCAAGGCTCCCGTTTCTCCATGGCCTGTCCTGCATTTCTGGTTTTGACACTTTATTCAGCATGGCCCTTTTGACCGATGGGAAGCGAGACTTCTTTGTAGCGCTGATTTGCCTTTCCAGGTTGCTTGGTTGGCCAAAAAGGGCGTATGCGTTTTTTCCTGAATATATTCAGGAAAAAACGCATACGCCCTTTTTGGCCAAGGGCATCATGGTCGAGGTTTTGCCGCCTTTCCTGTGCTTTAAAGGCGATTCGACTCTACCTCCTGAAATCTGTTTCCTGCAATTCTGCCTTGCTTTCAAATCCTCTTCGTTGCCTTCCCTCAATATATTTGTGGACGAGAGTTATCATTTCTAACTCTGCAGGTTTGTGAATTGCAGTGCCCCTGAGCTCCATTTTTCAACTCGCTTTCTTCGGAGCTGGCCGCAAAAGCGCAGGATTGCTTCAGGCCCTATTCTGGTTCCGGGCGGCAGGCTGAGCCTGTGGTTAATTCTTCTTCCTGATGGGAAAATAGAGTGACCTGTGCCTGTCCCAACACCTAGAGCTAGTCTCTCATTGGTTCCCCCTCTTCCCGTTCATCCTCAGGACAAATTGCAACCTGTACGGAACAGAAGGTTAAAGGGGCTGATTCTCCAAGGACGGAGATTGCTACTAACGCGGCTGGAATGGCGAACCCGAGCACAAGGAGATGAGAAATGAGGTGCGTTTTAGAAACCTTTCCCGATCACACGGTGTACCATCTTCTGGGTTTCTCATGCATGTTTTCGATGTAGGAAGATGCCCTTGAACCTGGAGATTTGGGACCCATGGGATGGGTACCACGCTGTATTACTTTAAAGGGTCTGCGTTTGCTCACCCAACCTCACCAAACCTCTCAGCCCCAAGAGTGTCCACCCTTATGTCTCAATCAGCTGTGGGTCTAGAGATGGTCAATCCAGGTGGCATCACAGCCCCTGAACGAATTTTGTAAGAATTTCTCTCTCTTTCACTGTCTTTGTTTCACGGGATTTTAAAAGTAATTGATTTTTATAATGGGGTTTAGCTGCTTTTCACTGCTCTGTTTATGCTGCTTTACACCCACTTGACTCATTTACAGAGAGATATCAATACATAGCTTTGAAGATTCTTCCTAGTCAGGTATATTCTTGGGCGGTGAATAGGGGGTGTCGAGTCCAGTTCACTGAGCAAGGAGTAGGTCTTGTCTATTACATATTGGGTTTATGGAACGGTATCTGAGCTAATTTGAAACCCTTGTTTTCTCCCTCACCCGACCTCACCTTTCCCGTTAAGCAGCCATAGTGTGTTTTGTAAACGTGTGACGCTGTTCTGTTTTGTAATTCAGTTCAAGTGTAGCGGTTTTTACATTCCCTCTCTAAGTGATATCTTATGATAAGTGTCTTTTTCTGTGTGACTTATTTCACTTAGAATCGTCGTACCTAAATCCTCTCATCATGCTGCTACTAGCCTTATGACGTTAATTTCATGGCTGAGTGATATGCCATTGTACATAAGGACCACAACTTCCTTATCCATTTTTCTCTTTCCTGGGATATTTAAGGTGTAACGAAGTGGAGGTTCTTGTCAACAGAGCAGCCCTAAACTTTGGGGTGCCTGTGTCTTGCTGATTTTTAGTTTTCCCAATTTATACGCCCATGAGTGGAAGTGCCTTATGCTCTCTATGCTGAGTTCTTTAGATGTTTCAGGAAACACCGTACACTTCTCCAGAGTGGCTGTTGGCAATTTACATCCCGCCCATCAGCGTAGTAAGGCTCCCGTTTCTCCATGGCCTGTCCTGCATTTCTGGTTTTGACACTTTATTCAGCATGGCCCTTTTGACCGATGGGAAGCGAGACTTCTTTGTAGCGCTGATTTGCCTTTCCAAGTTGCTTGGTTGGCCAAAAAGGGCGTATGCGTTTTTTCCTGAATATATTCAGGAAAAAACGCATACGCCCTTTTTGGCCAAGGGCATCATGGTCGAGGTTTTGCCGCTTTTCCTGTGCTTTAAAGGCGATTCGACTCTACCTCCTGAAATCTGTTTCCTGCAATTCTGCCTTGCTTTCAAATCCTCCTCGTTGCCTTCCCTCAATATATTTGTGGACGAGAGTTATCATTTATAACTCTGCAGGTTTGTGAATTGCAGTGCCCCTGAGCTCGATTTTTCAACTCGTTTTTTTGGGAGCTGGCCGCAAAAGCACAGGATTGCTTCAGGCCCTGTTCTGCTTCCGGGCGGCAGGCTGAGCCTGTGGTTAATTCTTCTTCCTGATGGGAAAATAGAGTGACCTGTGCCTGTCCCAACACCTAGAGCTAGTCTCTCACTGGTTCCCCCTCTTCCCGTTCATCCTCAGGACAATTTGCAACCTGTACGGAACAGGAGGTTGAAGGTGCTGATTCTCGAAGGAGGGAGATTGCTAGTAAAGCGGCTGTAATGGCCAACCCGAGCACAAGGAGATGAGAAATGAGGTGCGTTTTCGAAACCTTTCCCGATCACACGGTGTACCATCTTCTGGGTTTCTCATGCATGTTTTTGTTATAGGAAGATGCCCTTGAACTTGGAGATTTGGGACCCATGGGATGGGTACCACGCAGTATTACTTTAAAGGGCCTGCGTTTCCTCAACCAACCTGACCAAACCTCTCAGCCACAAGAGTGTCCACCCTTATGTCTCAATCAGCTGTGGG
The DNA here is from genome assembly GCF_965194805.1 of Balaenoptera borealis. NCBI lineage: Eukaryota > Metazoa > Chordata > Mammalia > Artiodactyla > Balaenopteridae > Balaenoptera > Balaenoptera borealis. The sequence goes on from NW_028123521.1 coordinate 230,071, forward strand.
TCTAGAGATGGTCAATCCAGGTGGCATCACAGCCCCTGAACGAATATTGTAAGAATTTCTCTCTCTTTCACTGTCTTTGTTTCACGGGTTTTTAAAAGTAATTGATTTTTATAATGGGGTTTAGCTGCTTTTCACTGCTGTTTTTATGCTGCTTTACACCCACTTGACTCACTTACAGAGAGATATCAATACATAGCTTTGAAGATTCTTCCTAGTCAGATATATTCTTGGGCGGTGAATAGGGGGTTTTTGCGTCCAGTTCACTGAGCAAGGAGTAGGTCTTGTCTATTACATATTGGGCTTATTGAACGGTATCTGAGCTAATTTGAAACCCTTGTTTTCTGCCTCACCCGACCTCACCTTTCCCGTTAAGCAGCCATAGTGTGTTTTGTAAACGTGTGTCTCTGTTCTGTTTTGTAATTCAGTTCAAGTGTAGCGGTTTTTACATTCCCTCTATAAGTGATATCTTATGATAAGTGTCGTTTTCTGGTTGACTTATTTCACTTAGAATCGTCGTACCTAAATCCACTCATCATGCTGCTACTAGCCTTATGACGTTGATTTCCTGGCTGAGTGATATTCCATTGTACATAAGGACCACAACTTCTTTATCCATTTTTTTCTTTCCTGGGATATTTAAGGTGTAACGAAGTGGAGGTTCTTGTCAACAGAGCAGCCCTAAACTTTGGGGTGCCTGTGTCTTGCTGATTTTTACTTGTCCCAATTTATACACCCATGAGTGGAAGTGCCCTATGCTCTCTAAGCTGAGTTTTTTAGAGGTTTCAGGACACACCGTACACTTCTCCAGAGTGGCTGTTGGCAATTTACATCACGCCCATCAGCGTAGCAAGGCTCCCGTTTCTCCATGGCCTGTCCTGCATTTCTGGTTTTGACACTTTATTCAGCATGGCCCTTTTGACCGATGGGAAGCGAGACTTCTTTGTAGCGCTGATTTGCCTTTCCAGGTTGCTTGGTTGGCCAAAAAGGGCGTATGCGTTTTTTCCTGAATATATTCAGGAAAAAACGCATACGCCCTTTTTGGCCAAGGGCATCATGGTCGAGGTTTTGCCGCCTTTCCTGTGCTTTAAAGGCGATTCGACTCTACCTCCTGAAATCTGTTTCCTGCAATTCTGCCTTGCTTTCAAATCCTCTTCGTTGCCTTCCCTCAATATATTTGTGGACGAGAGTTATCATTTCTAACTCTGCAGGTTTGTGAATTGCAGTGCCCCTGAGCTCCATTTTTCAACTCGCTTTCTTCGGAGCTGGCCGCAAAAGCGCAGGATTGCTTCAGGCCCTATTCTGGTTCCGGGCGGCAGGCTGAGCCTGTGGTTAATTCTTCTTCCTGATGGGAAAATAGAGTGACCTGTGCCTGTCCCAACACCTAGAGCTAGTCTCTCATTGGTTCCCCCTCTTCCCGTTCATCCTCAGGACAAATTGCAACCTGTACGGAACAGAAGGTTAAAGGGGCTGATTCTCCAAGGACGGAGATTGCTACTAACGCGGCTGGAATGGCGAACCCGAGCACAAGGAGATGAGAAATGAGGTGCGTTTTAGAAACCTTTCCCGATCACACGGTGTACCATCTTCTGGGTTTCTCATGCATGTTTTCGATGTAGGAAGATGCCCTTGAACCTGGAGATTTGGGACCCATGGGATGGGTACCACGCTGTATTACTTTAAAGGGTCTGCGTTTGCTCACCCAACCTCACCAAACCTCTCAGCCCCAAGAGTGTCCACCCTTATGTCTCAATCAGCTGTGGGTCTAGAGATGGTCAATCCAGGTGGCATCACAGCCCCTGAACGAATTTTGTAAGAATTTCTCTCTCTTTCACTGTCTTTGTTTCACGGGATTTTAAAAGTAATTGATTTTTATAATGGGGTTTAGCTGCTTTTCACTGCTGTTTTTATGCTGCTTTACACCCACTTGACTCACTTACAGAGAGATATCAATACATAGCTTTGAAGATTCTTCCTAGTCAGATATATTCTTGGGCGGTGAATAGGGGGTTTTTGCGTCCAGTTCACTGAGCAAGGAGTAGGTCTTGTCTATTACATATTGGGCTTATTGAACGGTATCTGAGCTAATTTGAAACCCTTGTTTTCTGCCTCACCCGACCTCACCTTTCCCGTTAAGCAGCCATAGTGTGTTTTGTAAACGTGTGTCTCTGTTCTGTTTTGTAATTCAGTTCAAGTGTAGCGGTTTTTACATTCCCTCTATAAGTGATATCTTATGATAAGTGTCGTTTTCTGGTTGACTTATTTCACTTAGAATCGTCGTACCTAAATCCACTCATCATGCTGCTACTAGCCTTATGACGTTGATTTCCTGGCTGAGTGATATTCCATTGTACATAAGGACCACAACTTCTTTATCCATTTTTTTCTTTCCTGGGATATTTAAGGTGTAACGAAGTGGAGGTTCTTGTCAACAGAGCAGCCCTAAACTTTGGGGTGCCTGTGTCTTGCTGATTTTTACTTTTCCCAATTTATACACCCATGAGTGGAAGTGCCCTATGCTCTATAAGCTGAGTTTTTTAGAGGTTTCAGGACACACCGTACACTTCTCCAGAGTGGCTGTTGGCAATTTACATCACGCCCATCAGCGTAGCAAGGCTCCCGTTTCTCCATGGCCTGTCCTGCATTTCTGGTTTTGACACTTTATTCAGCATGGCCCTTTTGACCGATGGGAAGCGAGACTTCTTTGCAGCGCTGATTTGCCTTTCCAGGTTGCTTGGTTGGCCAAAAAGGGCGTATGCGTTTTTTCCTGAATATATTCAGGAAAAAACGCATACGCCCTTTTTGGCCAAGGGCATCATGGTCGAGGTTTTGCCGCCTTTCCTGTGCTTTAAAGGCGATTCGAATCTACCTCCTGAAATCTGTTTCCTGCAATTCTGCCTTGCTTTCAAATCCTCTTCGTTGCCTTCCCTCAATATATTTGTGGACGAGAGTTATCATTTCTAACTCTGCAGGTTTGTGAATTGCAGTGCCCCTGAGCTCCATTTTTCAACTCGCTTTCTTCGGAGCTGGCCGCAAAAGCGCAGGATTGCTTCAGGCCCTATTCTGGTTCCGGGCGGCAGGTTGAGCCTGTGGTTAATTCTTCTTCCTGATGGGAAAATAGAGTGACCTGTGCCTGTCCCAACACCTAGAGCTAGTCTCTCATTGGTTCCCCCTCTTCCCGTTCATCCTCAGGACAAATTGCAACCTGTACGGAACAGGAGGTTAAAGGTGCTGATTCTCCACGGAGGGAGATTGCTACTAACGCGGCTGGAATGGCGAACCCGAGCACAAGGAGATGAGAAATGAGGTGCGTTTTAGAAACCTTTCCCGATCACACGGTGTACCATCTTCTGGGTTTCTCATGCATGTTTTCGATGTAGGAAGATGCCCTTGAACCTGGAGATTTGGGACCCATGGGATGGGTACCACGCAGTATTACTTTAAAGGGTCTGCGTTTGCTCACCCAACCTCACCAAACCTCTCAGCCCCAAGAGTGTCCACCCTTATGTCTCAATCAGCTGTGGGTCTAGAGATGGTCAATCCAGGTGGCATCACAGCCCCTGAACGAATTTTGTAAGAATTTCTCTCTCTTTCACTGTCTTTGTTTCACGGGATTTTAAAAGTAATTGATTTTTATAATGGGGTTTAGCTGCTTTTCACTGCTCTGTTTATGCTGCTTTACACCCACTTGACTCATTTACAGAGAGATATCAATACATAGCTTTGAAGATTCTTCCTAGTCAGGTATATTCTTGGGCGGTGAATAGGGGGTGTCGAGTCCAGTTCACTGAGCAAGGAGTAGGTCTTGTCTATTACATATTGGGTTTATGGAACGGTATCTGAGCTAATTTGAAACCCTTGTTTTCTCCCTCACCCGACCTCACCTTTCCCGTTAAGCAGCCATAGTGTGTTTTGTAAACGTGTGACGCTGTTCTGTTTTGTAATTCAGTTCAAGTGTAGCGGTTTTTACATTCCCTCTCTAAGTGATATCTTATGATAAGTGTCTTTTTCTGTGTGACTTATTTCACTTAGAATTGTCGTACCTAAATCCTCTCATCATGCTGCTACTAGCCTTATGACGTTAATTTCATGGCTGAGTGATATGCCATTGTACATAAGGACCACAACTTCCTTATCCATTTTTCTCTTTCCTGGGATATTTAAGGTGTAACGAAGTGGAGGTTCTTGTCAACAGAGCAGCCCTAAACTTTGGGGTGCCTGTGTCTTGCTGATTTTTAGTTTTCCCAATTTATACGCCCATGAGTGGAAGTGCCTTATGCTCTCTATGCTGAGTTCTTTAGATGTTTCAGGAAACACCGTACACTTCTCCAGAGTGGCTGTTGGCAATTTACATCCCGCCCATCAGCGTAGTAAGGCTCCCGTTTCTCCATGGCCTGTCCTGCATTTCTGGTTTTGACACTTTATTCAGCATGGCCCTTTTGACCGATGGGAAGCGAGACTTCTTTGTAGCGCTGATTTGCCTTTCCAGGTTGCTTGGTTGGCCAAAAAGGGCGTATGCGTTTTTTCCTGAATATATTCAGGAAAAAACGCATACGCCCTTTTTGGCCAAGGGCATCATGGTCGAGGTTTTGCCGCTTTTCCTGTGCTTTAAAGGCGATTCGACTCTACCTCCTGAAATCTGTTTCCTGCAATTCTGCCTTGCTTTCAAATCCTCCTCGTTGCCTTCCCTCAATATATTTGTGGACGAGAGTTATCATTTATAACTCTGCAGGTTTGTGAATTGCAGTGCCCCTGAGCTCGATTTTTCAACTCGTTTTTTTGGGAGCTGGCCGCAAAAGCACAGGATTGCTTCAGGCCCTGTTCTGCTTCCGGGCGGCAGGCTGAGCCTGTGGTTAATTCTTCTTCCTGATGGGAAAATAGAGTGACCTGTGCCTGTCCCAACACCTAGAGCTAGTCTCTCACTGGTTCCCCCTCTTCCCGTTCATCCTCAGGACAATTTGCAACCTGTACGGAACAGGAGGTTGAAGGTGCTGGTTCTCGAAGGAGGGAGATTGCTAGTAAAGCGGCTGTAATGGCCAACCCGAGCACAAGGAGATGAGAAATGAGGTGCGTTTTCGAAACCTTTCCCGATCACACGGTGTACCATCTTCTGGGTTTCTCATGCATGTTTTTGTTATAGGAAGATGCCCTTGAACTTGGAGATTTGGGACCCATGGGATGGGTACCACGCAGTATTACTTTAAAGGGCCTGCGTTTCCTCAACCAACCTGACCAAACCTCTCAGCCACAAGAGTGTCCACCCTTATGTCTCAATCAGCTGTGGGTCTAGAGATGGTCAATCCAGGTGGCATCACAGCCCCTGAACGAATATTGTAAGAATTTCTCTCTCTTTCACTGTCTTTGTTTCACGGGTTTTTAAAAGTAATTGATTTTTATAATGGGGTTTAGCTGCTTTTCACTGCTGTTTTTATGCTGCTTTACACCCACTTGACTCACTTACAGAGAGATATCAATACATAGCTTTGAAGATTCTTCCTAGTCAGATATATTCTTGGGCGGTGAATAGGGGGTTTTTGCGTCCAGTTCACTGAGCAAGGAGTAGGTCTTGTCTATTACATATTGGGCTTATTGAACGGTATCTGAGCTAATTTGAAACCCTTGTTTTCTGCCTCACCCGACCTCACCTTTCCCGTTAAGCAGCCATAGTGTGTTTTGTAAACGTGTGTCTCTGTTCTGTTTTGTAATTCAGTTCAAGTGTAGCGGTTTTTACATTCCCTCTATAAGTGATATCTTATGATAAGTGTCGTTTTCTGGTTGACTTATTTCACTTAGAATCGTCGTACCTAAATCCACTCATCATGCTGCTACTAGCCTTATGACGTTGATTTCCTGGCTGAGTGATATTCCATTGTACATAAGGACCACAACTTCTTTATCCATTTTTTTCTTTCCTGGGATATTTAAGGTGTAACGAAGTGGAGGTTCTTGTCAACAGAGCAGCCCTAAACTTTGGGGTGCCTGTGTCTTGCTGATTTTTACTTGTCCCAATTTATACACCCATGAGTGGAAGTGCCCTATGCTCTCTAAGCTGAGTTTTTTAGAGGTTTCAGGACACACCGTACACTTCTCCAGAGTGGCTGTTGGCAATTTACATCACGCCCATCAGCGTAGCAAGGCTCCCGTTTCTCCATGGCCTGTCCTGCATTTCTGGTTTTGACACTTTATTCAGCATGGCCCTTTTGACCGATGGGAAGCGAGACTTCTTTGTAGCGCTGATTTGCCTTTCCAGGTTGCTTGGTTGGCCAAAAAGGGCGTATGCGTTTTTTCCTGAATATATTCAGGAAAAAACGCATACGCCCTTTTTGGCCAAGGGCATCATGGTCGAGGTTTTGCCGCCTTTCCTGTGCTTTAAAGGCGATTCGAATCTACCTCCTGAAATCTGTTTCCTGCAATTCTGCCTTGCTTTCAAATCCTCTTCGTTGCCTTCCCTCAATATATTTGTGGACGAGAGTTATCATTTCTAACTCTGCAGGTTTGTGAATTGCAGTGCCCCTGAGCTCCATTTTTCAACTCGCTTTCTTCGGAGCTGGCCGCAAAAGCGCAGGATTGCTTCAGGCCCTATTCTGGTTCCGGGCGGCAGGCTGAGCCTGTGGTTAATTCTTCTTCCTGATGGGAAAATAGAGTGACCTGTGCCTGTCCCAACACCTAGAGCTAGTCTCTCATTGGTTCCCCCTCTTCCCGTTCATCCTCAGGACAAATTGCAACCTGTACGGAACAGGAGGTTAAAGGTGCTGATTCTCCACGGAGGGAGATTGCTACTAACGCGGCTGGAATGGCGAACCCGAGCACAAGGAGATGAGAAATGAGGTGCGTTTTAGAAACCTTTCCCGATCACACGGTGTACCATCTTCTGGGTTTCTCATGCATGTTTTCGATGTAGGAAGATGCCCTTGAACCTGGAGATTTGGGACCCATGGGATGGGTACCACGCTGTATTACTTTAAAGGGTCTGCGTTTGCTCACCCAACCTCACCAAACCTCTCAGCCCCAAGAGTGTCCACCCTTATGTCTCAATCAGCTGTGGGTCTAGAGATGGTCAATCCAGGTGGCATCACAGCCCCTGAACGAATTTTGTAAGAATTTCTCTCTCTTTCACTGTCTTTGTTTCACGGGATTTTAAAAGTAATTGATTTTTATAATGGGGTTTAGCTGCTTTTCACTGCTGTTTTTATGCTGCTTTACACCCACTTGACTCACTTACAGAGAGATATCAATACATAGCTTTGAAGATTCTTCCTAGTCAGATATATTCTTGGGCGGTGAATAGGGGGTTTTTGCGTCCAGTTCACTGAGCAAGGAGTAGGTCTTGTCTATTACATATTGGGCTTATTGAACGGTATCTGAGCTAATTTGAAACCCTTGTTTTCTGCCTCACCCGACCTCACCTTTCCCGTTAAGCAGCCATAGTGTGTTTTGTAAACGTGTGTCTCTGTTCTGTTTTGTAATTCAGTTCAAGTGTAGCGGTTTTTACATTCCCTCTATAAGTGATATCTTATGATAAGTGTCGTTTTCTGGTTGACTTATTTCACTTAGAATCGTCGTACCTAAATCCACTCATCATGCTGCTACTAGCCTTATGACGTTGATTTCCTGGCTGAGTGATATTCCATTGTACATAAGGACCACAACTTCTTTATCCATTTTTTTCTTTCCTGGGATATTTAAGGTGTAACGAAGTGGAGGTTCTTGTCAACAGAGCAGCCCTAAACTTTGGGGTGCCTGTGTCTTGCTGATTTTTACTTTTCCCAATTTATACACCCATGAGTGGAAGTGCCCTATGCTCTATAAGCTGAGTTTTTTAGAGGTTTCAGGACACACCGTACACTTCTCCAGAGTGGCTGTTGGCAATTTACATCACGCCCATCAGCGTAGCAAGGCTCCCGTTTCTCCATGGCCTGTCCTGCATTTCTGGTTTTGACACTTTATTCAGCATGGCCCTTTTGACCGATGGGAAGCGAGACTTCTTTGCAGCGCTGATTTGCCTTTCCAGGTTGCTTGGTTGGCCAAAAAGGGCGTATGCGTTTTTTCCTGAATATATTCAGGAAAAAACGCATACGCCCTTTTTGGCCAAGGGCATCATGGTCGAGGTTTTGCCGCCTTTCCTGTGCTTTAAAGGCGATTCGAATCTACCTCCTGAAATCTGTTTCCTGCAATTCTGCCTTGCTTTCAAATCCTCTTCGTTGCCTTCCCTCAATATATTTGTGGACGAGAGTTATCATTTCTAACTCTGCAGGTTTGTGAATTGCAGTGCCCCTGAGCTCCATTTTTCAACTCGCTTTCTTCGGAGCTGGCCGCAAAAGCGCAGGATTGCTTCAGGCCCTATTCTGGTTCCGGGCGGCAGGTTGAGCCTGTGGTTAATTCTTCTTCCTGATGGGAAAATAGAGTGACCTGTGCCTGTCCCAACACCTAGAGCTAGTCTCTCATTGGTTCCCCCTCTTCCCGTTCATCCTCAGGACAAATTGCAACCTGTACGGAACAGGAGGTTAAAGGTGCTGATTCTCCACGGAGGGAGATTGCTACTAACGCGGCTGGAATGGCGAACCCGAGCACAAGGAGATGAGAAATGAGGTGCGTTTTAGAAACCTTTCCCGATCACACGGTGTACCATCTTCTGGGTTTCTCATGCATGTTTTCGATGTAGGAAGATGCCCTTGAACCTGGAGATTTGGGACCCATGGGATGGGTACCACGCAGTATTACTTTAAAGGGTCTGCGTTTGCTCACCCAACCTCACCAAACCTCTCAGCCCCAAGAGTGTCCACCCTTATGTCTCAATCAGCTGTGGGTCTAGAGATGGTCAATCCAGGTGGCATCACAGCCCCTGAACGAATTTTGTAAGAATTTCTCTCTCTTTCACTGTCTTTGTTTCACGGGATTTTAAAAGTAATTGATTTTTATAATGGGGTTTAGCTGCTTTTCACTGCTCTGTTTATGCTGCTTTACACCCACTTGACTCATTTACAGAGAGATATCAATACATAGCTTTGAAGATTCTTCCTAGTCAGGTATATTCTTGGGCGGTGAATAGGGGGTGTCGAGTCCAGTTCACTGAGCAAGGAGTAGGTCTTGTCTATTACATATTGGGTTTATGGAACGGTATCTGAGCTAATTTGAAACCCTTGTTTTCTCCCTCACCCGACCTCACCTTTCCCGTTAAGCAGCCATAGTGTGTTTTGTAAACGTGTGACGCTGTTCTGTTTTGTAATTCAGTTCAAGTGTAGCGGTTTTTACATTCCCTCTCTAAGTGATATCTTATGATAAGTGTCTTTTTCTGTGTGACTTATTTCACTTAGAATTGTCGTACCTAAATCCTCTCATCATGCTGCTACTAGCCTTATGACGTTAATTTCATGGCTGAGTGATATGCCATTGTACATAAGGACCACAACTTCCTTATCCATTTTTCTCTTTCCTGGGATATTTAAGGTGTAACGAAGTGGAGGTTCTTGTCAACAGAGCAGCCCTAAACTTTGGGGTGCCTGTGTCTTGCTGATTTTTAGTTTTCCCAATTTATACGCCCATGAGTGGAAGTGCCTTATGCTCTCTATGCTGAGTTCTTTAGATGTTTCAGGAAACACCGTACACTTCTCCAGAGTGGCTGTTGGCAATTTACATCCCGCCCATCAGCGTAGTAAGGCTCCCGTTTCTCCATGGCCTGTCCTGCATTTCTGGTTTTGACACTTTATTCAGCATGGCCCTTTTGACCGATGGGAAGCGAGACTTCTTTGTAGCGCTGATTTGCCTTTCCAGGTTGCTTGGTTGGCCAAAAAGGGCGTATGCGTTTTTTCCTGAATATATTCAGGAAAAAACGCATACGCCCTTTTTGGCCAAGGGCATCATGGTCGAGGTTTTGCCGCTTTTCCTGTGCTTTAAAGGCGATTCGACTCTACCTCCTGAAATCTGTTTCCTGCAATTCTGCCTTGCTTTCAAATCCTCCTCGTTGCCTTCCCTCAATATATTTGTGGACGAGAGTTATCATTTATAACTCTGCAGGTTTGTGAATTGCAGTGCCCCTGAGCTCGATTTTTCAACTCGTTTTTTTGGGAGCTGGCCGCAAAAGCACAGGATTGCTTCAGGCCCTGTTCTGCTTCCGGGCGGCAGGCTGAGCCTGTGGTTAATTCTTCTTCCTGATGGGAAAATAGAGTGACCTGTGCCTGTCCCAACACCTAGAGCTAGTCTCTCACTGGTTCCCCCTCTTCCCGTTCATCCTCAGGACAATTTGCAACCTGTACGGAACAGGAGGTTGAAGGTGCTGATTCTCCACGGAGGGAGATTGCTACTAACGCGGCTGGAATGGCGAACCCGAGCACAAGGAGATGAGAAATGAGGTGCGTTTTAGAAACCTTTCCCGATCACACGGTGTACCATCTTCTGGGTTTCTCATGCATGTTTTCGATGTAGGAAGATGCCCTTGAACCTGGAGATTTGGGACCCATGGGATGGGTACCACGCTGTATTACTTTAAAGGGTCTGCGTTTGCTCACCCAACCTCACCAAACCTCTCAGCCCCAAGAGTGTCCACCCTTATGTCTCAATCAGCTGTGGGTCTAGAGATGGTCAATCCAGGTGGCATCACAGCCCCTGAACGAATTTTGTAAGAATTTCTCTCTCTTTCACTGTCTTTGTTTCACGGGATTTTAAAAGTAATTGATTTTTATAATGGGGTTTAGCTGCTTTTCACTGCTGTTTTTATGCTGCTTTACACCCACTTGACTCACTTACAGAGAGATATCAATACATAGATTTGAAGATTCTTCCTAGTCAGATATATTCTTGGGCGGTGAATAGGGGGTTTTTGCGTCCAGTTCACTGAGCAAGGAGTAGGTCTTGTCTATTACATATTGGGCTTATTGAACGGTATCTGAGCTAATTTGAAACCCTTGTTTTCTGCCTCACCCGACCTCACCTTTCCCGTTAAGCAGCCATAGTGTGTTTTGTAAACGTGTGTCTCTGTTCTGTTTTGTAATTCAGTTCAAGTGTAGCGGTTTTTACATTCCCTCTATAAGTGATATCTTATGATAAGTGTCGTTTTCTGGTTGACTTATTTCACTTAGAATCGTCGTACCTAAATCCACTCATCATGCTGCTACTAGCCTTATGACGTTGATTTCCTGGCTGAGTGATATTCCATTGTACATAAGGACCACAACTTCTTTATCCATTTTTTTCTTTCCTGGGATATTTAAGGTGTAACGAAGTGGAGGTTCTTGTCAACAGAGCAGCCCTAAACTTTGGGGTGCCTGTGTCTTGCTGATTTTTACTTTTCCCAATTTATACACCCATGAGTGGAAGTGCCCTATGCTCTATAAGCTGAGTTTTTTAGAGGTTTCAGGACACACCGTACACTTCTCCAGAGTGGCTGTTGGCAATTTACATCACGCCCATCAGCGTAGCAAGGCTCCCGTTTCTCCATGGCCTGTCCTGCATTTCTGGTTTTGACACTTTATTCAGCATGGCCCTTTTGACCGATGGGAAGCGAGACTTCTTTGCAGCGCTGATTTGCCTTTCCAGGTTGCTTGGTTGGCCAAAAAGGGCGTATGCGTTTTTTCCTGAATATATTCAGGAAAAAACGCATACGCCCTTTTTGGCCAAGGGCATCATGGTCGAGGTTTTGCCGCCTTTCCTGTGCTTTAAAGGCGATTCGAATCTACCTCCTGAAATCTGTTTCCTGCAATTCTGCCTTGCTTTCAAATCCTCTTCGTTGCCTTCCCTCAATATATTTGTGGACGAGAGTTATCATTTCTAACTCTGCAGGTTTGTGAATTGCAGTGCCCCTGAGCTCCATTTTTCAACTCGCTTTCTTCGGAGCTGGCCGCAAAAGCGCAGGATTGCTTCAGGCCCTATTCTGGTTCCGGGCGGCAGGTTGAGCCTGTGGTTAATTCTTCTTCCTGATGGGAAAATAGAGTGACCTGTGCCTGTCCCAACACCTAGAGCTAGTCTCTCATTGGTTCCCCCTCTTCCCGTTCATCCTCAAGACAAATTGCAACCTGTACGGAACAGGAGGTTAAAGGTGCTGATTCTCCACGGAGGGAGATTGCTACTAACGCGGCTGGAATGGCGAACCCGAGCACAAGGAGATGAGAAATGAGGTGCGTTTTAGAAACCTTTCCCGATCACACGGTGTACCATCTTCTGGGTTTCTCATGCATGTTTTCGATGTAGGAAGATGCCCTTGAACCTGGAGATTTGGGACCCATGGGATGGGTACCACGCAGTATTACTTTAAAGGGTCTGCGTTTGCTCACCCAACCTCACCAAACCTCTCAGCCCCAAGAGTGTCCACCCTTATGTCTCAATCAGCTGTGGGTCTAGAGATGGTCAGTCCAGGTGGCATCACAGCCCCTGAACGAATTTTGTAAGAATTTCTCTCTCTTTCACTGTCTTTGTTTCACGGGATTTTAAAAGTAATTGATTTTTATAATGGGGTTTAGCTGCTTTTCACTGCTCTGTTTATGCTGCTTTACACCCACTTGACTCATTTACAGAGAGATATCAATACATAGCTTTGAAGATTCTTCCTAGTCAGGTATATTCTTGGGCGGTGAATAGGGGGTGTCGAGTCCAGTTCACTGAGCAAGGAGTAGGTCTTGTCTATTACATATTGGGTTTATGGAACGGTATCTGAGCTAATTTGAAACCCTTGTTTTCTCCCTCACCCGACCTCACCTTTCCCGTTAAGCAGCCATAGTGTGTTTTGTAAACGTGTGACGCTGTTCTGTTTTGTAATTCAGTTCAAGTGTAGCGGTTTTTACATTCCCTCTCTAAGTGATATCTTATGATAAGTGTCTTTTTCTGTGTGACTTATTTCACTTAGAATTGTCGTACCTAAATCCTCTCATCATGCTGCTACTAGCCTTATGACGTTAATTTCATGGCTGAGTGATATGCCATTGTACATAAGGACCACAACTTCCTTATCCATTTTTCTCTTTCCTGGGATATTTAAGGTGTAACGAAGTGGAGGTTCTTGTCAACAGAGCAGCCCTAAACTTTGGGGTGCCTGTGTCTTGCTGATTTTTAGTTTTCCCAATTTATACGCCCATGAGTGGAAGTGCCTTATGCTCTCTATGCTGAGTTCTTTAGATGTTTCAGGAAACACCGTACACTTCTCCAGAGTGGCTGTTGGCAATTTACATCCCGCCCATCAGCGTAGTAAGGCTCCCGTTTCTCCATGGCCTGTCCTGCATTTCTGGTTTTGACACTTTATTCAGCATGGCCCTTTTGACCGATGGGAAGCGAGACTTCTTTGTAGCGCTGATTTGCCTTTCCAGGTTGCTTGGTTGGCCAAAAAGGGCGTATGCGTTTTTTCCTGAATATATTCAGGAAAAAACGCATACGCCCTTTTTGGCCAAGGGCATCATGGTCGAGGTTTTGCCGCTTTTCCTGTGCTTTAAAGGCGATTCGACTCTACCTCCTGAAATCTGTTTCCTGCAATTCTGCCTTGCTTTCAAATCCTCCTCGTTGCCTTCCCTCAATATATTTGTGGACGAGAGTTATCATTTATAACTCTGCAGGTTTGTGAATTGCAGTGCCCCTGAGCTCGATTTTTCAACTCGCTTTTTTGGGAGCTGGCCGCAAAAGCACAGGATTGCTTCAGGCCCTGTTCTGCTTCCGGGCGGCAGGCTGAGCCTGTGGTTAATTCTTCTTCCTGATGGGAAAATAGAGTGACCTGTGCCTGTCCCAACACCTAGAGCTAGTCTCTCACTGGTTCCCCCTCTTCCCGTTCATCCTCAGGACAATTTGCAACCTGTACGGAACAGGAGGTTGAAGGTGCTGATTCTCGAAGGAGGGAGATTGCTAGTAAAGTGGCTGTAATGGCCAACCCGAGCACAAGGAGATGAGAAATGAGGTGCGTTTTCGAAACCTTTCCCGATCACACGGTGTACCATCTTCTGGGTTTCTCATGCATGTTTTTGTTATAGGAAGATGCCCTTGAACTTGGAGATTTGGGACCCATGGGATGGGTACCACGCAGTATTACTTTAAAGGGCCTGCGTTTCCTCAACCAACCTGACCAAACCTCTCAGCCACAAGAGTGTCCACCCTTATGTCTCAATCAGCTGTGGGTCTAGAGATGGTCAATCCAGGTGGCATCACAGCCCCTGAACGAATATTGTAAGAATTTCTCTCTCTTTCACTGTCTTTGTTTCACGGGTTTTTAAAAGTAATTGATTTTTATAATGGGGTTTAGCTGCTTTTCACTGCTGTTTTTATGCTGCTTTACACCCACTTGACTCACTTACAGAGAGATATCAATACATAGCTTTGAAGATTCTTCCTAGTCAGATATATTCTTGGGCGGTGAATAGGGGGTTTTTGCGTCCAGTTCACTGAGCAAGGAGTAGGTCTTGTCTATTACATATTGGGCTTATTGAACGGTATCTGAGCTAATTTGAAACCCTTGTTTTCTGCCTCACCCGACCTCACCTTTCCCGTTAAGCAGCCATAGTGTGTTTTGTAAACGTGTGTCTCTGTTCTGTTTTGTAATTCAGTTCAAGTGTAGCGGTTTTTACATTCCCTCTATAAGTGATATGTTATGATAAGCGTCGTTTTCTGGTTGACTTATTTCACTTAGAATCATCGTACCTAAATCCACTCATCATGCTGCTACTAGCCTTATGACGTTGATTTCCTGGCTGAGTGATATTCCATTGTACATAAGGACCACAACTTCTTTATCCATTTTTTTCTTTCCTGGGATATTTAAAGTGTAACGAAGTGGAGGTTCTTGTCAAGAGAGCAGCCCTAAACTTTGGGGTGCCTGTGTCTTGCTGATTTTTACTTTTCCCAATTTATACACCCATGAGTGGAAGTGCCCTATGCTCTCTAAGCTGAGTTTTTTAGAGGTTTCAGGACACACCGTACACTTCTCCAGAGTGGCTGTTGGCAATTTACATCACGCCCATCAGCGTAGCAAGGCTCCCGTTTCTCCATGGCCTGTCCTGCATTTCTGGTTTTGACACTTTATTCAGCATGGCCCTTTTGACCGATGGGAAGCGAGACTTCTTTGTAGCGCTGATTTGCCTTTCCAGGTTGCTTGGTTGGCCAAAAAGGGCGTATGCGTTTTTTCCTGAATATATTCAGGAAAAAACGCATACGCCCTTTTTGGCCAAGGGCATCATGGTCGAGGTTTTGCCGCCTTTCCTGTGCTTTAAAGGCGATTCGAATCTACCTCCTGAAATCTGTTTCCTGCAATTCTGCCTTGCTTTCAAATCCTCCTCGTTGCCTTCCCTCAATATATTTGTGGACGAGAGTTATCATTTATAACTCTGCAGGTTTGTGAATTGCAGTGCCCCTGAGCTCCATTTTTCAACTCGCTTTCTTCGGAGCTGGCCGCAAAAGCGCAGGATTGCTTCAGGCCCTATTCTGGTTCCGGGCGGCAGGCTGAGCCTGTGGTTAATTCTTCTTCCTGATGGGAAAATAGAGTGACCTGTGCCTGTCCCAACACCTAGAGCTAGTCTCTCACTGGTTCCCCCTCTTCCCGTTCATCCTCAGGACAAATTGCAACCTGTACGGAACAGGAGGTTAAAGGTGCTGATTCTCCACGGAGGGAGATTGCTACTAACGCGGCTGGAATGGCGAACCCGAGCACAAGGAGATGAGAAATGAGGTGCGTTTTAGAAACCTTTCCCGATCACACGGTGTACCATCTTCTGGGTTTCTCATGCATGTTTTCGATGTAGGAAGATGCCCTTGAACCTGGAGATTTGGGACCCATGGGATGGGTACCACGCAGTATTACTTTAAAGGGTGTGCGTTTGCTCACCCAACCTCACCAAACCTCTCAGCCCCAAGAGTGTCCACCCTTATGTCTCAATCAGCTGTGGGTCTAGAGATGGTCAATCCAGGTGGCATCACAGCCCCTGAACGAATTTTGTAAGAATTTCTCTCTCCTTCACTGTCTTTGTTTCACGGGATTTTAAAAGTAATTGATTTTTATAATGGGGTTTAGCTGCTTTTCACTGCTCTGTTTATGCTGCTTTACACCCACTTGACTCATTTACAGAGAGATATCAATACATAGCTTTGAAGATTCTTCCTAGTCAGGTATATTCTTGGGCGGTGAATAGGGGGTGTTGAGTCCAGTTCACTGAGCAAGGAGTAGGTCTTGTCTATTACATATTGGGTTTATGGAACGGTATCTGAGCTAATTTGAAACCCTTGTTTTCTACCTCACCCGACCTCACCTTTCCCGTTAAGCAGCCATAGTGTGTTTTGTAAACGTGTGACGCTGTTCTGTTTTGTAATTCAGTTCAAGTGTAGCGGTTTTTACATTCCCTCTCTAAGTGATACCTTATGATAAGTGTCTTTTTCTGTGTGACTTATTTCACTTAGAATCGTCGTACCTAAATCCTCTCATCATGCTGCTACTAGCCTTATGACGTTAATTTCATGGCTGAGTGATATGCCATTGTACATAAGGACCACAACTTCCTTATCCATTTTTCTCTTTCCTGGGATATTTAAGGTGTAACGAAGTGGAGGTTCTTGTCAACAGAGCAGCCCTAAACTTTGGGGTGCCTGTGTCTTGCTGATTTTTAGTTTTCCCAATTTATACGCCCATGAGTGGAAGTGCCTTATGCTCTCTATGCTGAGTTCTTTAGATGTTTCAGGAAACACCGTACACTTCTCCAGAGTGGCTGTTGGCAATTTACATCCCGCCCATCAGCGTAGTAAGGCTCCCGTTTCTCCATGGCCTGTCCTGCATTTCTGGTTTTGACACTTTATTCAGCATGGCCCTTTTGACCGATGGGAAGCGAGACTTCTTTGTAGCGCTGATTTGCCTTTCCAGGTTGCTTGGTTGGCCAAAAAGGGCGTATGCGTTTTTTCCTGAATATATTCAGGAAAAAACGCATACGCCCTTTTTGGCCAAGGGCATCATGGTCGAGGTTTTGCCGCTTTTCCTGTGCTTTAAAGGCGATTCGACTCTACCTCCTGAAATCTGTTTCCTGCAATTCTGCCTTGCTTTCAAATCCTCCTCGTTGCCTTCCCTCAATATATTTGTGGACGAGAGTTATCATTTATAACTCTGCAGGTTTGTGAATTGCAGTGCCCCTGAGCTCGATTTTCCAACTCGCTTTTTTGGGAGCTGGCCGCAAAAGCACAGGATTGCTTCAGGCCCTGTTCTGCTTCCGGGCGGCAGGCTGAGCCTGTGGTTAATTCTTCTTCCTGATGGGAAAATAGAGTGACCTGTGCCTGTCCCAACACATAGAGCTAGTCTCTCACTGGTTTCCCCTCTTCCCGTTCATCCTCAGGACAATTTGCAACCTGTACGGAACAGGAGGTTGAAGGTGCTGATTCTCGAAGGAGGGAGATTGCTAGTAAAGCGGCTGTAATGGCCAACCCGAGCACAAGGAGATGAGAAATGAGGTGCGTTTTCGAAACCTTTCCAGATCACACGGTGTACCATCTTCTGGGTTTCTCATGCATGTTTTTGTTATAGGAAGATGCCCTTGAACCTGGAGATTTTGGACCCATGGGATGGGTACCACGCAGTATTACTTTAAAGGGTCTGCGTTTGCTCACCCAACCTCACCAAACCTCTCAGCCCCAAGAGTGTCCACCCTTATGTCTCAATCTGCTGTGGGTCTAGAGATGGTCTATCCAGGTGGCATCACAGCCCCTGAACGAATTTTGTAAGAATTTCTCTCTCTTTCACTGTCTTTGTTTCACGGGTTTTTAAAAGTCATTGATTTTTATAATGGGGTTTAGCTGCTTTTCACTGGTGTGTTTATGCCGCTTTACACCCACTTGACTCACTTACAGAGGGATATCAATACATTGGTTTTAAGATTCTTACTAGTCAGATATATTCTTGGGCGGTGAACAGGGGGTGTTTAGTCCACTTCACTGAGCAAGGAGTAGGTCTTGTCTATTACATATTGGGTTTATGGAACGGTATCTGAGCTAATTTGAAACCCTTGTTTTATGCATCACCCCACCTCACCTTTCCCGTTAAGCAGCCATAGTGTGTCTTCTAAACGTATGACGCTGTTCTGTTTTGTAATTCAGTTCAAGTGTAGCGGTTTTTACATTCCCTCTCTAAGTGATATCTTATGATAAGTGTCTTTTTCTGTGTGACTTATTTCACTTAGCATCGTCATACCTAAATCCTCTCATCATGCTGCTACTAGCCTTATGACGTTAATTTCATGGCTGAGTGATATGCCATTGTACAGAAGGACCACAACTTCCTTATCCATTTTTCTCTTTACTGGGATATTTAAGGTGTAACGAAGTGGAGGTTCTTGTCAACAGAGCAGCCCTAAACTTTGGGGTGCCTGTGTCTTGCTGATTTTTAGTTTTCCCAATTTATACGCCCATGAGTGGAAGTGCCCTATGCTCTCTAAGCTGAGTTTTTTAGATGTTTCAGGACACACCGTACACTTCTCCTGAGTGGCTGTTTGCAATTTACATCGCGCCTATCAGCGAAGCAAGGCTCCCTTTTCTCCATGGCCTGTCCTGCATTTCTGGTTTTGACACTTTATTCAGCATGACCCTTTTGACCGATGGGAAGCGAGACTTCTTTGTAGCGCTGATTTGCCTTTCCAGGTTGCTTGGTTGGCCAAAAAGGGCGTATGCGTTTTTTCCTGAATATATTCAGGAAAAAACGCATACGCCCTTTTTGGCCAAGGGCATCATGGTCGAGGTTTTGCCGCTTTTCCTGTGCTTTAAAGGCGATTCGACTCTACCTCCTGAAATCTGTTTCCAGCAATTCTGCCTTGCTTTCAAATCCTCCTCGTTGCCTTCCCTCAATATATTTGTGGACGAGAGTTATCATTTCTAACTCTGCAGGTTTGTGAATTGCAGTGCCCCTGAGCTCGATTTTTCAACTCGCTTTTTTGGGAGCTGGCGGCAAAAGCACAGGATTGCTTCAGGCCCTGTTCTGCTTCCGGGCGGCAGGCTGAACCTGTGGTTAATTCTTCTTCCTGATGGGAAAATAGAGTGACCTGTGCCTGTCCCAACACCTAGAGCTAGTCTCTCACTGGTTCCCCCTCTTCCCGTTCATCCTGAGGACAAATTGCAACCTGTACGGAACAGGAGGTTAAAGGTGCTGATTCTCGAAGGAGGGAGATTGCTAGTAAAGTGGCTGTAATGGCCAACCCGAGCACAAGGAGATGAGAAATGAGGTGCGTTTTCGAAACCTTTCCCGATCACACGGTGTACCATCTTCTGGGTTTCTCATGCATGTTTTCGATGTAGGAAGATGCCCTTGAACCTGGAGATTTTGGACCCATGGGATGGGTACCACGCAGTATTACTTTAAAGGGTCTGCCTTTTCTCACCGAACCTAACCAAACCTCTCAGCCCCAAGAGTGTCCACCCTTATGTCTCAATCAGCTGTGGGTCTAGAGATGGTCAATCCAGGTGGCATCACAGCCCCTGAAAGAATTTTGTAAGAATTTCTCTCTCTTTCACTGTCTTTGTTTCACGGGTTTTTAAAAGTAATTGATTTTTATAATGGGGTTTAGCTGCTTTTCACTGCTGTGTTTATGCCGCTTTACACCCACTTGACTCACTTACAGAGGGATATCAATACTTTGGTTTTAAGATTCTTACTAGTCAGATATATTATTGGGCGGTGAACAGGGGGTGTTGAGTCCAGTTCACTGAGCAAGGAGTAGGTCTTGTCTATTACATATTGGGTTCATGGAACGGTATCTGAGCTAATTTGAAACCCTTGTTTTATGCATCACCCCACCTCACCTTTCCCGTTAAGCAGCCATAGTGTGTCTTCTAAACGTGTGACGCTGTTCTGTTTTGTAATTCAGTTCAAGTGTAGCGGTTTTTACATTCCCTCTCTAAGTGATATCTTATGATAAGTGTCTTTTTCTGTGTGACTTATTTCACTTAGAATCGTCGTACCTAAATCCTCTCATCATGCTGCTACTAGCCTTATGACGTTAATTTCATGGCTGAGTGATATGCCATTGTACATATGGACAACAACTTCCTTATCCATTTTTCTCTTTCCTGCGATATTTAAGGTGTAACGAAGTGGAGGTTTTGTCAACAGAGCAACCCTAAACTTTGGGGTGCCTGTGTCCTACTGATTTTTAGTTTTCCCAATTTATACGCCCATGAGTGGAAGTGCCCTATGCTCTCTAAGCTGAGTTTTTTAGATGTTTCAGGACACCCCGTACCCTTCTCCAGAGTGGCTGTTGGCAATTTACATCCCGCCCATCAGCGTAGCAAGGCTCCCGTTTCTCCATGGCCTGTCCTGCATTTCTGGTTTTGACACTTTATTCAGCATGGCCCTTTTGACCGATGGGAAGCGAGACTTCTTTGTAGCGCTGATTTGCCTTTCCAGGTTGCTTGCTTGGCCAAAAAGGGCGTATGCGTTTTTTCCTGAATATATTCAGGAAAAAACGCATACGCCCTTTTTGGCCAAGGGCATCATTGTCGAGGTTTTGCCGCTTTTCCTGAGCTTTAAAGGCGATTCGACTCTACCTCCTGAAATCTGTTTCCTGCTATTCTGCCTTGCTTTCAAATCCTCTTCGTTGCCTTCCCTCAATATATTTGTGGACGAGAGTTATCATTTATAACTCTGCAGGTTTGTGAATTGCAGTGCCCCTGAGCTCGATTTTTCAACTCGCTTTTTTGGGAGCTGGCGGCAAAAGCACAGGATTGCTTCAGGCCCTGTTCTGCTTCCGGGCGGCAGGCTGAGCCTGTGGTTAATTCTTCTTCCTGATGGGAAAATAGAGTGACCTGTGCCTGTCCCAACACCTAGAGCTAGTCTCTTACTGGTTCCACCTCTTCCCGTTCATCCTCAGGACAAATTGCAACCTGTACGGAACAGGAGGTTAAAGGTGCTGATTCTCGAAGGAGGGAGATTGCTAGTAAAGCGGCTGTAATGGCCAACCCGAGCACAAGGAGATGAGAAATGAGGTGCGTTTTAGAAACCTTTCCCGATCACACCGTGTACCATCTTCCGAGTTTCTCATGCATGTTTTCGATGTAGGAAGATGCCCTTGAACCTGGAGATTTTGGACCCATGGGATGGGTACCACGCAGTATTACTTTAAAGGGTCTGCGTTTGCTCACCCAACCTCACCAAACCTCTCAGCCCCAAGAGTGTCCACCCTTATGTCTCAATCTGCTGTGGGTCTAGAGATGGTCTATCCAGGTGGCATCACAGCCCCTGAACGAATTTTGTAAGAATTTTTCTCTCTTTCACTGTCTTTGTTTCACGGGTTTTTAAAAGTCATTGATTTTTATAATGGGGTTTAGCTGCTTTTCACTGGTGTGTTTATGCCGCTTTACACCCACTTGACTCACTTACAGAGGGATATCAATACATTGGTTTTAAGATTCTTACTAGTCAGATATATTCTTGGGCGGTGAACAGGGGGTGTTTAGTCCACTTCACTGAGCAAGGAGTAGGTCTTGTCTATTACATATTGGGTTTATGGAACGGTATCTGAGCTAATTTGAAACCCTTGTTTTATGCATCACCCCACCTCACCTTTCCCGTTAAGCAGCCATAGTGTGTCTTCTAAACGTGTGACGCTGTTCTGTTTTGTAATTCAGTTCAAGTGTAGCGGTTTTTACATTCCCTCTCTAAGTGATATCTTATGATAAGTGTCTTTTTCTGTGTGACTTATTTCACTTAGAATCGTCATACCTAAATCCTCTCATCATGCTGCTACTAGCCTTATGACGTTAATTTCATGGCTGAGTGATATGCCATTGTACAGAAGGACCACAACTTCCTTATCCATTTTTCTCTTTACTGGGATATTTAAGGTGTAACGAAGTGGAGGTTCTTGTCAACAGAGCAGCCCTAAACTTTGGGGTGCCTGTGTCTTGCTGATTTTTAGTTTTCCCAATTTATACGCCCATGAGTGGAAGTGCCCTATGCTCTCTAAGCTGAGTTTTTTAGATGTTTCAGGACACACCGTACACTTCTCCAGAGTGGCTGTTTGCAATTTACATCACGCCTATCAGCGAAGCAAGGCTCCCGTTTCTCCATGGCCTGTCCTGCATTTCTGGTTTTGACACTTTATTCAGCATGACCCTTTTGACCGATGGGAAGCGAGACTTCTTTGTAGCGCTGATTTGCCTTTCCAGGTTGCTTGGTTGGCCAAAAAGGGCGTATGCGTTTTTTCCTGAATATATTCAGGAAAAAACGCATACGCCCTTTTTGGCCAAGGGCATCATGGTCGAGGTTTTGCCGCTTTTCCTGTGCTTTAAAGGCGATTCGACTCTACCTCCTGAAATCTGTTTCCAGCAATTCTGCCTTGCTTTCAAATCCTCCTCGTTGCCTTCCCTCAATATATTTGTGGACGAGAGTTATCATTTATAACTCTGCAGGTTTGTGAATTGCAGTGCCCCTGAGCTCGATTTTTCAACTCGCTTTTTTGGGAGCTGGCGGCAAAAGCACAGGATTGCTTCAGGCCCTGTTCTGCTTCCGGGCGGCAGGCTGAACCTGTGGTTAATTCTTCTTCCTGATGGGAAAATAGAGTGACCTGTGCCTGTCCCAACACCTAGAGCTAGTCTCTCACTGGTTCCCCCTCTTCCCGTTCATCCTGAGGACAAATTGCAACCTGTACGGAACAGGAGGTTAAAGGTGCTGATTCTCGAAGGAGGGAGATTGCTAGTAAAGTGGCTGTAATGGCCAACCCGAGCACAAGGAGATGAGAAATGAGGTGCGTTTTCGAAACCTTTCCCGATCACACGGTGTACCATCTTCTGGGTTTCTCATGCATGTTTTCGATGTAGGAAGATGCCCTTGAACCTGGAGATTTTGGACCCATGGGATGGGTACCACGCAGTATTACTTTAAAGGGTCTGCCTTTTCTCACCGAACCTAACCAAACCTCTCAGCCCCAAGAGTGTCCACCCTTATGTCTCAATCAGCTGTGGGTCTAGAGATGGTCAATCCAGGTGGCATCACAGCCCCTGAACGAATTTTGTAAGAATTTCTCTCTCTTTCACTGTCTTTGTTTCACGGGGTTTTAAAAGTAATTGATTTTTATAATGGGGTTTAGCTGCTTTTCACTGCTGTGTTTATGCCGCTTTACACCCACTTGACTCACTTACAGAGGGATATCAATACATTGGTTTTAAGATTCTTACTAGTCAGATATATTCTTGGGTGGTGAACAGGGGGTGTTGAGTCCATTTCACTGAGCAAGGAGTAGGTCTTGTCTATTACATATTGGGTTTATGGAACGGTATCTGAGCTCATTTGAAACCCTTGTTTTATGCATCACCCACCTCACCTTTCCTGTTAAGCAGCCATAGTGTGTCTTCTAAACGTGTGACGCTGTTCTGTTTTGTAATTCAGTTCAAGTGTAGCGGTTTTTACATTCCCTCTATAAGTGATATCTTATGATAAGTGTCTTTTTCTGTGTGACTTATTTCACTTAGAATCGTCGTACCTAAATCCTCTCATCATGCTGCTACTAGCCTTATGACGTTAATTTCATGGCTGAGTGATATGCCATTGTACATATGGACAACAACTTCCTTATCCATTTTTCTCTTTCCTGCGATATTTAAGGTGTAACGAAGTGGAGGTTTTGTCAACAGAGCAACCCTAAACTTTGGGGTGCCTGTGTCCTACTGATTTTTAGTTTTCCCAATTTATACGCCCATGAGTGGAAGTGCCCTATGCTCTCTAAGCTGAGTTTTTTAGATGTTTCAGGACACCCCGTACCCTTCTCCAGAGTGGCTGTTGGCAATTTACATCCCGCCCATCAGCGTAGCAAGGCTCCCGTTTCTCCATGGCCTGTCCTGCATTTCTGGTTTTGACACTTTATTCAGCATGGCCCTTTTGACCGATGGGAAGCGAGACTTCTTTGTAGCGCTGATTTGCCTTTCCAGGTTGCTTGGTTGGCCAAAAAGGGCGTATGCGTTTTTTCCTGAATATATTCAGGAAAAAACGCATACGCCCTTTTTGGCCAAGGGCATCATTGTCGAGGTTTTGCCGCTTTTCCTGAGCTTTAAAGGCGATTCGACTCTACCTCCTGAAATCTGTTTCCTGCTATTCTGCCTTGCTTTCAAATCCTCTTCGTTGCCTTCCCTCAATATATTTGTGGACGAGAGTTATCATTTATAACTCTGCAGGTTTGTGAATTGCAGTGCCCCTGAGCTCGATTTTTCAACTCGCTTTTTTGGGAGCTGGCGGCAAAACCACAGGATTGCTTCAGGCCCTGTTCTGCTTCCGGGCGGCAGGCTGAACCTGTGGTTAATTCTTCTTCCTCATGGGAAAATAGAGTGACCTGTGCCTGTCCCAACACCTAGAGCTAGTCTCTCACTGGTTCCCCCTCTTCCCGTTCATCCTGAGGACAAATTGCAACCTGTACGGAACAGGAGGTTAAAGGTGCTGATTCTCGAAGGAGGGAGATTGCTAGTAAAGTGGCTGTAATGGCCAACCCGAGCAAAAGGAGATGAGAAATGAGGTGCGTTTTAGAAACCTTTCCCGATCACACGGTGTACCATCTTCTGGGTTTCTCATGCATGTTTTCGATGTAGGAAGATGCCCTTGAACCTGGAGATTTTGGACCCATGGGATGGGTACCACGCAGTATTACTTTAAAGGGTCTGCCTTTTCTCACCGAACCTAACCAAACCTCTCAGCCCCAAGAGTGTCCACCCTTATGTCTCAATCAGCTGTGGGTCTAGAGATGGTCAATCCAGGTGGCATCACAGCCCCTGAACGAATTTTGTAAGAATTTCTCTCTCTTTCACTGTCTTTGTTTCACGGGTTTTTAAAAGTAATTGATTTTTATAATGGGGTTTAGCTGCTTTTCACTGCTGTGTTTATGCCGCTTTACACCCACTTGACTCACTTACAGAGGGATATCAATACTTTGGTTTTAAGATTCTTACTAGTCAGATATATTCTTGGGCGGTGAACAGGGGGTGTTGAGTCCAGTTCACTGAGCAAGGAGTAGGTCTTGTCTATTATATATTGGGTTCATGGAACGGTATCTGAGCTAATTTGAAACCCTTGTTTTATGCATCACCCCACCTCACCTTTCCCGTTAAGCAGCCATAGTGTGTCTTCTAAACGTGTGACGCTGTTCTGTTTTGTAATTCAGTTCAAGTGTAGCGGTTTTTACATTCCCTCTCTAAGTGATATCTTATGATAAGTGATTTTTTCTGTGTGACTTATTTCACTTAGAATCGTCGTACCTAAATCCTCTAATCATGCTACTACTAGCCTTATGACGTTAATTTCATGGCTGAGTGATATGCCATTGTACATATGGACAACAACTTCCTTATCCATTTTTCTCTTTCCTGCGATATTTAAGGTGTAACGAAGTGGAGGTTTTGTCAACAGAGCAACCCTAAACTTTGGGGTGCCTGTGTCCTACTGATTTTTAGTTTTCCCAATTTATACGCCCATGAGTGGAAGTGCCCTATGCTCTCTAAGCTGAGTTTTTTAGATGTTTCAGGACACCCCGTACCCTTCTCCAGAGTGGCTGTTGGCAATTTACATCCCGCCCATCAGCGTAGCAAGGCTCCCGTTTCTCCATGGCCTGTCCTGCATTTCTGGTTTTGACACTTTATTCAGCATGGCCCTTTTGACCGATGGGAAGCGAGACTTCTTTGTAGCGCTGATTTGCCTTTCCAGGTTGCTTGGTTGGCCAAAAAGGGCGTATGCGTTTTTTCCTGAATATATTCAGGAAAAAACGCATACGCCCTTTTTGGCCAAGGGCATCATGGTCGAGGTTTTGCCGCTTTTCCTGAGCTTTAAAGGCGATTCGACTCTACCTCCTGAAATCTGTTTCCTGCAATTCTGCCTTGCTTTCAAATCCTCTTCGTTGCCTTCCCTCAATATATTTGTGGACGAGAGTTATCATTTATAACTCTGCAGGTTTGTGAATTGCAGTGCCCCTGAGCTCGATTTTTCAACTCGCTTTTTTGGGAGCTGGCGGCAAAACCACAGGATTGCTTCAGGCCCTGTTCTGCTTCCGCGCGGCAGGCTGAACCTGTGGTTAATTCTTCTTCCTGATGGGAAAATAGAGTGACCTGTGCCTGTCCCAACACCTAGAGCTAGTCTCTCACTGGTTCCCCCTCTTCCCGTTCATCCTCAGGACAAATTGCAACCTGTACGGAACAGGAGGTTAAAGGTGCTGATTCTCGAAGGAGGGAGATTGCTAGTAAAGTGGCTGTAATGGCCAACCCGAGCACAAGGAGATGAGAAATGAGGTGCGTTTTAGAAACCTTTCCCGATCACACGGTGTACCATCTTCTGGGTTTCTCATGCATGTTTTCGATGTAGTAAGATGCCCTTGAACCTGGAGATTTTGGACCCATGGGATGGGTACCACGCAGTATTACTTTAAAGGGTCTGCCTTTTCTCACCGAACCTAACCAAACCTCTCAGCCCCAAGAGTGTCCACCCTTATGTCTCAATCAGCTGTGGGTCTAGAGATGGTCAATCCAGGTGGCATCACAGCCCCTGAACGAATTTTGTAAGAATTTCTCTCTCTTTCACTGTCTTTGTTTCACGGGGTTTTAAAAGTAATTGATTTTTATAATGGGGTTTAGCTGCTTTTCACTGCTGTGTTTATGCCGCTTTACACCCACTTGACTCACTTACAGAGGGATATCAGTACATTGGTTTTAAGATTCTTACTAGTCAGATATATTCTTGGGCGGTGAACAGGGGGTGTTGAGTCCATTTCACTGAGCAAGGAGTAGGTCTTGTCTATTACATATTGGGTTTATGGAACGGTATCTGAGCTCATTTGAAACCCTTGTTTTATGCATCACCCACCTCACCTTTCCTGTTAAGCAGCCATAGTGTGTCTTCTAAACGTGTGACGCTGTTCTGTTTTGTAATTCAGTTCAAGTGTAGCGGTTTTTACATTCCCTCTCTAAGTGATATCTTATGATAAGTGTCTTTTTCTGTGTGACTTATTTCACTTAGAATCGTCGTACCTAAATCCTCTCATCATGCTGCTACTAGCCTTATGACGTTAATTTCATGGCTGAGTGATATGCCATTGTACATAAGGACCACAACTTCCTTATCCATTTTTCTCTTTCCTTTGAGATTTAAGGTGTAACGAAGTGGAGGTTCTTGTCAACAGAGCAGCCCTAAACTTTGGGGTGCCTGTGTCTTGCTGATTTTTAGTTTTCCCAATTTATACGCCCATGAGTGGAAGTGCCCTATGCTCTCTAAGCTGAGTTTTTTAGATGTTTTAGGACACCCCGTACTCTTCTCCAGAGTGGCTGTTGGCAATTTACATCCCGCCCATCAGCGTAGCAAGGCTCCCGTTTCTCCATGGCCTGTCCTGCATTTCTGGTTTTGACACTTTATTCAGCATGGCCCTTTTGACCGATGGGAAGCGAGACTTCTTTGTAGCGCTGATTTGCCTTTCCAGGTTGCTTGGTTGGCCAAAAAGGGCGTATGCGTTTTTTCCGGAATATATTCAGGAAAAAACGCATACGCCCTTTTTGGCCAAGGGCATCATGGTCGAGGTTTTGCCGCTTTTCCTGTGCTTTAAAGGCGATTCGAATCTACCTCCTGAAATCTGTTTCCTGCAATTCTGCCTTGCTTTCAAATCCTCTTCGTTGCCTTCCCTCAATATATTTGTGGACGAGAGTTATCATTTATAACTCTGTAGGTTCGTGAATTGCAGTGCCCCTGAGCTCGATTTTTCAACTCGCTTTTTTGGGAGCTGGCGGCAAAAGCACAGGATTGCTTCAGGCCCTGTTCTGCTTCCGGGCGGCAGGCTGAACCTGTGCTTAATTCTTCTTCCTGATGGGAAAATAGAGTGACCTGTGCCTGTCCCCACACCTACACCTAGTCTCTCATTGGTTCCCCCTCTTCCCGTTCATCCTCAGGACAAATTTGCAACCTGTACAGAACAGGAGGTTAAAGGTGCTCATTCTCCAAGGAGGGAGATTGCTAGTAAAGCTGCTGTAATGGCGAGCCCGAGCACAAGGAGATGAGAAATGAGGTGCGATTTAGAAATCTGTCCCGATCACACGGTGTACCATCTTCTGGGTTTCTCATGCATGTTTTCGATGTAGGAAGATGCCCTTGAACCTGGAGATTTTGGACCCATGGGATGGGTACCACGCAGTATTACTTTAAAGGGTCTGCATTTGCTCACCCAACCTCACCAAACCTCTCAGCCCGAAGAGTGTCCACCCTTTTGTCTCAATCAGCTGTGGGTCTAGAGATGGTCAATAAAGGTGGCATCCCAGCCCCTGAACGAATTTTGTAAGAATTTCTCTCTCTTTCACTGTCTTTGTTTCACGGGTTTTTAAAAGTAATTGATTTTTATAATGGGGTTTAGCTGCCTTTCACTGCTGTGTTTATGCCGCTTTACACCCACTTGACTCACTTACAGACGGATATCAATACATTGGTTTTAAGATTCTTACTAGTCAGATATATTCTTGGGCGGTGAACAGGGGGTGTTTAGTCCACTTCACTGAGCAAGGAGTAGGTCTTGTCTATTACATATTGGGTTTATGTAACGGTATCTGAGCTAATTTGAAACCCTTGTTTTATGCATCACCCCACCTCACCTTTCCCGTTAAGCAGCCATAGTGTGTCTTCTAAACGTGTGACGCTGTTCTGTTTTGTAATTCAGTTCAAGTGTAGCGGTTTTTACATTCCCTCTCTAAGTGATATCTTATGATAAGTGTCTTTTTCTGTGTGACTTATTTCACTTAGAATCGTCATACCTAAATCCTCTCATCATGCTGCTACTAGCCTTATGACGTTAATTTCATGGCTGAGTGATATGCCATTGTACAGAAGGACCACAACTTCCTTATCCATTTTTCTCTTTACTGGGATATTTAAGGTGTAACGAAGTGGAGGTTCTTGTCAACAGAGCAGCCCTAAACTTTGGGGTGCCTGTGTCTTGCTGATTTTTAG
Source organism: Balaenoptera borealis (assembly GCF_965194805.1). NCBI lineage: Eukaryota > Metazoa > Chordata > Mammalia > Artiodactyla > Balaenopteridae > Balaenoptera > Balaenoptera borealis. The sequence goes on from NW_028123521.1 coordinate 258,947, forward strand.
TTTTCCCAATTTATACGCCCATGAGTGGAAGTGCCCTATGCTCTCTAAGCTGAGTTTTTTAGATGTTTCAGGACACACCGTACACTTCTCCAGAGTGGCTGTTTGCAATTTACATCGCGCCTATCAGCGAAGCAAGGCTCCCGTTTCTCCATGGCCTGTCCTGCATTTCTGGTTTTGACACTTTATTCAGCATGGCCCTTTTGACCGATGGGAAGCGAGACTTCTTTGTAGCGCTGATTTGCCTTTCCAGGTTGCTTGGTTGGCCAAAAAGGGCGTATGCGTTTTTTCCTGAATATATTCAGGAAAAAACGCATACGCCCTTTTTGGCCAAGGGCATCATGGTCGAGGTTTTGCCCCTTTTCCTGTGCTTTAAAGGCGATTCGACTCTACCTCCTGAAATCTGTTTCCAGCAATTCTGCCTTGCTTTCAAATCCTCCTCGTTGCCTTCCCTCAATATATTTGTGGACGAGAGTTATCATTTATAACTCTGCAGGTTTGTGAATTGCAGTGCCCCTGAGCTCGATTTTTCAACTCGCTTTTTTGGGAGCTGGCGGCAAAAGCACAGGATTGCTTCAGGCCCTGTTCTGCTTCCGGGCGGCAGGCTGAACCTGTGGTTAATTCTTCTTCCTGATGGGAAAATAGAGTGACCTGTGCCTGTCCCAACACCTAGAGCTAGTCTCTTATTGGTTCCCCCTCTTCCCGTTTATCCTCAGGACAAATTGCAACCTGTTCGGAACAGAAGGTTAAAGGGGCTGATTCTCCAAGGAGGGAGATTGCTCGTAAAGCGGCTGTAATGGCCAACCCGAGCACAAGTAGATGAGAAATGACGTGCGTTTTAGAAACCTTTCCCGATCACACGGTGTACCATCTTCTGGGTTTCTCATGCATGTTTTCGATGTAGGAAGATGCCCTTGAACCTGGAGATTTTGGACCCATGGGATGGGTACCACGCAGTATTACTTTAAAGGGTCTGCCTTTTCTCACCGAACCTAACCAAACCTCTCAGCCCCAAGAGTGTCCACCCTTATGTCTCAATCAGCTGTGGGTCTAGAGATGGTCAATCCAGGTGGCATCACAGCCCCTGAACGAATTTTGTAAGAATTTCTCTCTCTTTCACTGTCTTTGTTTCACGGGTTTTTAAAAGTAATTGATTTTTATAATGGGGTTTAGCTGCTTTTCACTGCTGTGTTTATGCCGCTTTACACCCACTTGACTCACTTACAGAGGGATATCAATACTTTGGTTTTAAGATTCTTACTAGTCAGATATATTCTTGGGCGGTGAACAGGGGGTGTTGAGTCCAGTTCACTGAGCAAGGAGTAGGTCTTGTCTATTACATATTGGGTTCATGGAACGGTATCTGAGCTAATTTGAAACCCTTGTTTTATGCATCACCCCACCTCACCTTTCCCGTTAAGCAGCCATAGTGTGTCTTCTAAACGTGTGACGCTGTTCTGTTTTGTAATTCAGTTCAAGTGTAGCGGTTTTTACATTCCCTCTCTAAGTGATATCTTATGATAAGTGATTTTTTCTGTGTGACTTATTTCACTTAGAATCGTCGTACCTAAATCCTCTAATCATGCTGCTACTAGCCTTATGACGTTAATTTCATGGCTGAGTGATATGCCATTGTACATGTGGACAACAACTTCCTTATCCATTTTTCTCTTTCCTGCGATATTTAAGGTGTAACGAAGTGGAGGTTTTGTCAACAGAGCAACCCTAAACTTTGGGGTGCCTGTGTCCTACTGACTTTTAGTTTTCCCAATTTATACGCCCATGAGTGGAAGTGCCCTATGCTCTCTAAGCTGAGTTTTTTAGATGTTTCAGGACACCCCGTACCCTTCTCCAGAGTGGCTGTTGGCAATTTACATCCCGCCCATCAGCGTAGCAAGGCTCCCGTTTCTCCATGGCCTGTCCTGCATTTCTGGTTTTGACACTTTATTCAGCATGGCCCTTTTGACCGATGGGAAGCGAGACTTCTTTGTAGCGCTGATTTGCCTTTCCAGGTTGCTTGCTTGGCCAAAAAGGGCGTATGCGTTTTTTCCTGAATATATTCAGGAAAAAACGCATACGCCCTTTTTGGCCAAGGGCATCATGGTCGAGGTTTTGCCGCTTTTCCTGAGCTTTAAAGGCGATTCGACTCTACCTCCTGAAATCTGTTTCCTGCTATTCTGCCTTGCTTTCAAATCCTCTTCGTTGCCTTCCCTCAATATATTTGTGGACGAGAGTTATCATTTCTAACTCTGCAGGTTTGTGAATTGCAGTGCCCCTGAGCTCCATTTTTCAACTCGCTTTCTTCGGAACTGGCCGCAAAAGCGCAGGATTGCTTCAGGCCCTATTCTGGTTCCGGGCGGCAGGCTGAGCCTGTGGTTAATTCTTCTTCCTGATGGGAAAATAGAGTGACCTGTGCCTGTCCCAACACCTAGAGCTAGTCTCTCACTGGTTCCCCCTCTTCCCGTTCATCCTCAGGACAAATTGCAACCTGTACGGAACAGGAGGTTAAAGGTGCTGATTCTCGAAGGAGGGAGATTGCTAGTAAAGCGACTGTAATGGCCAACCCGAGCACAAGGAGATGAGAAATGAGGTGCGTTTTAGAAACCTTTCCCGATCACACCGTGTACCATCTTCCGAGTTTCTCATGCATGTTTTCGATGTAGGAAGATGCCCTTGAACCTGGAGATTTTGGACCCATGGGATGGGTACCACGCAGTATTACTTTAAAGGGTCTGCGTTTGCTCACCCAACCTCACCAAACCTCTCAGCCCCAAGAGTGTCCACCCTTATGTCTCAATCTGCTGTGGGTCTAGAGATGGTCTATCCAGGTGGCATCACATCCCCTGAACGAATTTTGTAAGAATTTCTCTCTCTTTCACTGTCTTTGTTTCACGGGTTTTTAAAAGTCATTGATTTTTATAATGGGGTTTAGCTGCTTTTCACTGGTGTGTTTATGCCGCTTTACACCCACTTGACTCACTTACAGAGGGATATCAATACATTGGTTTTAAGATTCTTACTAGTCAGATATATTCTTCGGCGGTGAACAGGGGGTGTTTAGTCCACTTCACTGAGCAAGGAGTAGGTTTTGTCTATTACATATTGGGTTTATGGAACGGTATCTGAGCTAATTTGAAACCCTTGTTTTATGCATCACCCCACCTCACCTTTCCCGTTAAGCAGCCATAGTGTGTCTTCTAAACGTGTGACGCTGTTCTGTTCTGTAATTCAGTTCAAGTGTAGCGGTTTTTACATTCCCTCTCTAAGTGATATCTTATGATAAGTGTCTTTTTCTGTGTGACTTATTTCACTTAGAATCGTCGTACCTAAATCCTCTCATCATGCTGCTACTAGCCTTATGACGTTAATTTCATGGCTGAGTGATATGCCATTGTACATAAGGACCACAACTTCCTTATCCATTTTTCTCTTTCCTTTGAGATTTAAGGTGTAACGAAGTGGAGGTTCTTGTCAACAGAGCAGCCCTAAACTTTGGGGTGCCTGTGTCTTGCTGATTTTTAGTTTTCCCAATTTATACGCCCATGAGTGGAAGTGCCCTATGCTCTCTAAGCTGAGTTTTTTAGATGTTTCAGGACACCCCGTACTCTTCTCCAGAGTGGCTGTTGGCAATTTACATCCCGCCCATCAGCGTAGCAAGGCTCCCGTTTCTCCATGGCCTGTCCTGCATTTCTGGTTTTGACACTTTATTCAGCATGGCCCTTTTGACCGATGGGAAGCGAGACTTCTTTGTAGCGCTGATTTGCCTTTCCAGGTTGCTTGGTTGGCCAAAAAGGGCGTATGCGTTTTTTCCTGAATATATTCAGGAAAAAACGCATACGCCCTTTTTGGCCAAGGGCATCATGGTCGAGGTTTTGCCGCCTTTCCTGTGCTTTAAAGGCGATTCGACTCTACCTCCTGAAATCTGTTTCCTGCAATTCTGCCTTGCTTTCAAATCCTCCTCGTTGCCTTCCCTCAATATATTTGTGGACGAGAGTTATCATTTATAACTCTGCAGGTTTGTGAATTGCAGTGCCCCTGAGCTCGATTTTTCAACTCGCTTTTTTGGGAGCTGGCGGCAAAAGCACAGGATTGCTTCAGGCCCTGTTCTGCTTCCGGGCGGCAGGCTGAACCTGTGGTTAATTCTTCTTCCTGATGGGAAAATAGAGTGACCTGTGCCTGTCCCAACACCTAGAGCTAGTCTCTCATTGGTTCCCCCTCTTCCCGTTCATCCTCAGGACAAATTGCAACCTGTACGGAACAGGAGGTTAAAGGTGCTGATTCTCCACGGAGGGAGATTGCTACTAACGCGGCTGGAATGGCGAACCCGAGCACAAGGAGATGAGAAATGAGGTGCGTTTTAGAAACCTTTCCCGATCACACGGTGTACCATCTTCTGGGTTTCTCATGCATGTTTTCGATGTAGGAAGATGCCCTTGAACCTGGAGATTTGGGACCCATGGGATGGGTACCACGCAGTGTTACTTTAAAGGGTCTGCGTTTGCTCACCCAACCTCACCAAACCTCTCAGCCACAAGAGTGTCCACCCTTATGTCTCAATCAGCTGTGGGTCTAGAGATGGTCAATCCAGGTGGCATCACAGCCCCTGAACGAATTTTGTAAGAATTTCTCTCTCTTTCACTGTCTTTGTTTCACGGGATTTTAAAAGTAATTGATTTTTATAATGGGGTTTAGCTGCTTTTCACTGCTCTGTTTATGCTGCTTTACACCCACTTGACTCATTTACAGAGAGATATCAATACATAGCTTTGAAGATTCTTCCTAGTCAGGTATATTCTTGGGCGGTGAATAGGGGGTGTCGAGTCCAGTTCACTGAGCAAGGAGTAGGTCTTGTCTATTACATATTGGGTTTATGGAACGGTATCTGAGCTAATTTGAAACCCTTGTTTTCTCCCTCACCCGACCTCACCTTTCCCGTTAAGCAGCCATAGTGTGTTTTGTAAACGTGTGACGCTGTTCTGTTTTGTAATTCAGTTCAAGTGTAGCGGTTTTTACATTCCCTCTCTAAGTGATATCTTATGATAAGTGTCTTTTTCTGTGTGACTTATTTCACTTAGAATCGTCGTACCTAAATCCTCTCATCATGCTGCTACTAGCCTTATGACGTTAATTTCATGGCTGAGTGATATGCCATTGTACATAAGGACCACAACTTCCTTATCCATTTTTCTCTTTCCTGGGATATTTAAGGTGTAACGAAGTGGAGGTTCTTGTCAACAGAGCAGCCCTAAACTTTGGGGTGCCTGTGTCTTGCTGATTTTTAGTTTTCCCAATTTATACGCCCATGAGTGGAAGTGCCTTATGCTCTCTATGCTGAGTTCTTTAGATGTTTCAGGAAACACCGTACACTTCTCCAGAGTGGCTGTTGGCAATTTACATCCCGCCCATCAGCGTAGTAAGGCTCCCGTTTCTCCATGGCCTGTCCTGCATTTCTGGTTTTGACACTTTATTCAGCATGGCCCTTTTGACCGATGGGAAGCGAGACTTCTTTGTAGCGCTGATTTGCCTTTCCAGGTTGCTTGGTTGGCCAAAAAGGGCGTATGCGTTTTTTCCTGAATATATTCAGGAAAAAACGCATACGCCCTTTTTGGCCAAGGGCATCATGGTCGAGGTTTTGCCGCTTTTCCTGTGCTTTAAAGGCGATTCGACTCTACCTCCTGAAATCTGTTTCCTGCAATTCTGCCTTGCTTTCAAATCCTCCTCGTTGCCTTCCCTCAATATATTTGTGGACGAGAGTTATCATTTATAACTCTGCAGGTTTGTGAATTGCAGTGCCCCTGAGCTCGATTTTTCAACTCGCTTTTTTGGGAGCTGGCCGCAAAAGCACAGGATTGCTTCAGGCCCTGTTCTGCTTCCGGGCGACAGGCTGAGCCTGTGGTTAATTCTTCTTCCTGATGGGAAAATAGAGTGACCTGTGCCTGTCCCAACACCTAGAGCTACTCTCTCACTGGTTCCCCCTCTTCCCGTTCATCCTCAGGACAATTTGCAACCTGTACGGAACAGGAGGTTGAAGGTGCTGATTCTCGAAGGAGGGAGATTGCTAGTAAAGTGGCTGTAATGGCCAACCCGAGCACAAGGAGATGAGAAATGAGGTGCGTTTTCGAAACCTTTCCCGATCACACGGTGTACCATCTTCTGGGTTTCTCATGCATGTTTTTGTTATAGGAAGATGCCCTTGAACTTGGAGATTTGGGACCCATGGGATGGGTACCACGCAGTATTACTTTAAAGGGCCTGCGTTTCCTCAACCAACCTGACCAAACCTCTCAGCCACAAGAGTGTCCACCCTTATGTCTCAATCAGCTGTGGGTCTAGAGATGGTCAATCCAGGTGGCATCACAGCCCCTGAACGAATATTGTAAGAATTTCTCTCTCTTTCACTGTCTTTGTTTCACGGGTTTTTAAAAGTAATTGATTTTTATAATGGGGTTTAGCTGCTTTTCACTGCTGTTTTTATGCTGCTTTACACCCACTTGACTCACTTACAGAGAGATATCAATACATAGCTTTGAAGATTCTTCCTAGTCAGATATATTCTTGGGCGGTGAATAGGGGGTTTTTGCGTCCAGTTCACTGAGCAAGGAGTAGGTCTTGTCTATTACATATTGGGCTTATTGAACGGTATCTGAGCTAATTTGAAACCCTTGTTTTCTGCCTCACCCGACCTCACCTTTCCCGTTAAGCAGCCATAGTGTGTTTTGTAAACGTGTGTCTCTGTTCTGTTTTGTAATTCAGTTCAAGTGTAGCGGTTTTTACATTCCCTCTATAAGTGATATGTTATGATAAGCGTCGTTTTCTGGTTGACTTATTTCACTTAGAATCATCGTACCTAAATCCACTCATCATGCTGCTACTAGCCTTATGACGTTGATTTCCTGGCTGAGTGATATTCCATTGTACATAAGGACCACAACTTCTTTATCCATTTTTTTCTTTCCTGGGATATTTAAAGTGTAACGAAGTGGAGGTTCTTGTCAAGAGAGCAGCCCTAAACTTTGGGGTGCCTGTGTCTTGCTGATTTTTACTTTTCCCAATTTATACACCCATGAGTGGAAGTGCCCTATGCTCTCTAAGCTGAGTTTTTTAGAGGTTTCAGGACACACCGTACACTTCTCCAGAGTGGCTGTTGGCAATTTACATCACGCCCATCAGCGTAGCAAGGCTCCCGTTTCTCCATGGCCTGTCCTGCATTTCTGGTTTTGACACTTTATTCAGCATGGCCCTTTTGACCGATGGGAAGCGAGACTTCTTTGTAGCGCTGATTTGCCTTTCCAGGTTGCTTGGTTGGCCAAAAAGGGCGTATGCGTTTTTTCCTGAATATATTCAGGAAAAAACGCATACGCCCTTTTTGGCCAAGGGCATCATGGTCGAGGTTTTGCCGCCTTTCCTGTGCTTTAAAGGCGATTCGAATCTACCTCCTGAAATCTGTTTCCTGCAATTCTGCCTTGCTTTCAAATCCTCCTCGTTGCCTTCCCTCAATATATTTGTGGACTAGAGTTATCATTTATAACTCTGCAGGTTTGTGAATTGCAGTGCCCCTGAGCTCCATTTTTCAACTCGCTTTCTTCGGAGCTGGCCGCAAAAGCGCAGGATTGCTTCAGGCCCTATTCTGGTTCCGGGCGGCAGGCTGAGCCTGTGGTTAATTCTTCTTCCTGATGGGAAAATAGAGTGACCTGTGCCTGTCCCAACACCTAGAGCTAGTCTCTCACTGGTTCCCCCTCTTCCCGTTCATCCTCAGGACAAATTGCAACCTGTACGGAACAGGAGGTTAAAGGTGCTGATTCTCCACGGAGGGAGATTGCTACTAACGCGGCTGGAATGGCGAACCCGAGCACAAGGAGATGAGAAATGAGGTGCGTTTTAGAAACCTTTCCCGATCACACGGTGTACCATCTTCTGGGTTTCTCATGCATGTTTTCGATGTAGGAAGATGCCCTTGAACCCGGAGATTTGGGACCCATGGGATGGGTACCACGCAGTATTACTTTAAAGGGTGTGCGTTTGCTCACCCAACCTCACCAAACCTCTCAGCCCCAAGAGTGTCCACCCTTATGTCTCAATCAGCTGTGGGTCTAGAGATGGTCAATCCAGGTGGCATCACAGCCCCTGAACGAATTTTGTAAGAATTTCTCTCTCCTTCACTGTCTTTGTTTCACGGGATTTTAAAAGTAATTGATTTTTATAATGGGGTTTAGCTGCTTTTCACTGCTCTGTTTATGCTGCTTTACACCCACTTGACTCATTTACAGAGAGATATCAATACATAGCTTTGAAGATTCTTCCTAGTCAGGTATATTCTTGGGCGGTGAATAGGGGGTGTTGAGTCCAGTTCACTGAGCAAGGAGTAGGTCTTGTCTATTACATATTGGGTTTATGGAACGGTATCTGAGCTAATTTGAAACCCTTGTTTTCTACCTCACCCGACCTCACCTTTCCCGTTAAGCAGCCATAGTGTGTTTTGTAAACGTGTGACGCTGTTCTGTTTTGTAATTCAGTTCAAGTGTAGCGGTTTTTACATTCCCTCTCTAAGTGATACCTTATGATAAGTGTCTTTTTCTGTGTGACTTATTTCACTTAGAATCGTCGTACCTAAATCCTCTCATCATGCTGCTACTAGCCTTATGACGTTAATTTCATGGCTGAGTGATATGCCATTGTACATAAGGACCACAACTTCCTTATCCATTTTTCTCTTTCCTGGGATATTTAAGGTGTAACGAAGTGGAGGTTCTTGTCAACAGAGCAGCCCTAAACTTTGGGGTGCCTGTGTCTTGCTGATTTTTAGTTTTCCCAATTTATACGCCCATGAGTGGAAGTGCCTTATGCTCTCTATGCTGAGTTCTTTAGATGTTTCAGGAAACACCGTACACTTCTCCAGAGTGGCTGTTGGCAATTTACATCCCGCCCATCAGCGTAGTAAGGCTCCCGTTTCTCCATGGCCTGTCCTGCATTTCTGGTTTTGACACTTTATTCAGCATGGCCCTTTTGACCGATGGGAAGCGAGACTTCTTTGTAGCGCTGATTTGCCTTTCCAGGTTGCTTGGTTGGCCAAAAAGGGCGTATGCGTTTTTTCCGGAATATATTCAGGAAAAAACGCATACGCCCTTTTTGGCCAAGGGCATCATGGTCGAGGTTTTGCCGCTTTTCCTGTGCTTTAAAGGCGATTCGAATCTACCTCCTGAAATCTGTTTCCTGCAATTCTGCCTTGCTTTCAAATCCTCCTCGTTGCCTTCCCTCAATATATTTGTGGACGAGAGTTATCATTTATAACTCTGCAGGTTTGTGAATTGCAGTGCCCCTGAGCTCGATTTTTCAACTCGCTTTTTTGGGAGCTGGCCGCAAAAGCACAGGATTGCTTCAGGCCCTGTTCTGCTTCCGGGCGGCAGGCTGAGCCTGTGGTTAATTCTTCTTCCTGATGGGAAAATAGAGTGACCTGTGCCTGTCCCAACACATAGAGCTAGTCTCTCACTGGTTTCCCCTCTTCCCGTTCATCCTCAGGACAATTTGCAACCTGTACGGAACAGGAGGTTGAAGGTGCTGATTCTCGAAGGAGGGAGATTGCTAGTAAAGCGGCTGTAATGGCCAACCCGAGCACAAGGAGATGAGAAATGAGGTGCGTTTTCGAAACCTTTCCAGATCACACGGTGTACCATCTTCTGGGTTTCTCATGCATGTTTTTGTTATAGGAAGATGCCCTTGAACCTGGAGATTTTGGACCCATGGGATGGGTACCACGCAGTATTACTTTAAAGGGTCTGCGTTTGCTCACCCAACCTCACCAAACCTCTCAGCCCCAAGAGTGTCCACCCTTATGTCTCAATCTGCTGTGGGTCTAGAGATGGTCTATCCAGGTGGCATCACAGCCCCTGAACGAATTTTGTAAGAATTTCTCTCTCTTTCACTGTCTTTGTTTCACGGGTTTTTAAAAGTCATTGATTTTTATAATGGGGTTTAGCTGCTTTTCACTGGTGTGTTTATGCCGCTTTACACCCACTTGACTCACTTACAGAGGGATATCAATACATTGGTTTTAAGATTCTTACTAGTCAGATATATTCTTGGGCGGTGAACAGGGGGTGTTTAGTCCACTTCACTGAGCAAGGAGTAGGTCTTGTCTATTACATATTGGGTTTATGGAACGGTATCTGAGCTAATTTGAAACCCTTGTTTTATGCATCACCCCACCTCACCTTTCCCGTTAAGCAGCCATAGTGTGTCTTCTAAACGTATGACGCTGTTCTGTTTTGTAATTCAGTTCAAGTGTAGCGGTTTTTACATTCCCTCTCTAAGTGATATCTTATGATAAGTGTCTTTTTCTGTGTGACTTATTTCACTTAGCATCGTCATACCTAAATCCTCTCATCATGCTGCTACTAGCCTTATGACGTTAATTTCATGGCTGAGTGATATGCCATTGTACAGAAGGACCACAACTTCCTTATCCATTTTTCTCTTTACTGGGATATTTAAGGTGTAACGAAGTGGAGGTTCTTGTCAACAGAGCAGCCCTAAACTTTGGGGTGCCTGTGTCTTGCTGATTTTTAGTTTTCCCAATTTATACGCCCATGAGTGGAAGTGCCCTATGCTCTCTAAGCTGAGTTTTTTAGATGTTTCAGGACACACCGTACACTTCTCCTGAGTGGCTGTTTGCAATTTACATCGCGCCTATCAGCGAAGCAAGGCTCCCTTTTCTCCATGGCCTGTCCTGCATTTCTGGTTTTGACACTTTATTCAGCATGACCCTTTTGACCGATGGGAAGCGAGACTTCTTTGTAGCGCTGATTTGCCTTTCCAGGTTGCTTGGTTGGCCAAAAAGGGCGTATGCGTTTTTTCCTGAATATATTCAGGAAAAAACGCATACGCCCTTTTTGGCCAAGGGCATCATGGTCGAGGTTTTGCCGCTTTTCCTGTGCTTTAAAGGCGATTCGACTCTACCTCCTGAAATCTGTTTCCAGCAATTCTGCCTTGCTTTCAAATCCTCTTCGTTGCCTTCCCTCAATATATTTGTGGACGAGAGTTATCATTTATAACTCTGCAGGTTTGTGAATTGCAGTGCCCCTGAGCTCGATTTTTCAACTCGCTTTTTTGGGAGCTGGCGGCAAAAGCACAGGATTGCTTCAGGCCCTGTTCTGCTTCCGGGCGGCAGGCTGAGCCTGTGGTTAATTCTTCTTCCTGATGGGAAAATAGAGTGACCTGTGCCTGTCCCAACACCTAGAGCTAGTCTCTTACTGGTTCCACCTCTTCCCGTTCATCCTCAGGACAAATTGCAACCTGTACGGAACAGGAGGTTAAAGGTGCTGATTCTCGAAGGAGGGAGATTGCTAGTAAAGCGGCTGTAATGGCCAACCCGAGCACAAGGAGATGAGAAATGAGGTGCGTTTTAGAAACCTTTCCCGATCACACCGTGTACCATCTTCCGAGTTTCTCATGCATGTTTTCGATGTAGGAAGATGCCCTTGAACCTGGAGATTTTGGACCCATGGGATGGGTACCACGCAGTATTACTTTAAAGGGTCTGCGTTTGCTCACCCAACCTCACCAAACCTCTCAGCCCCAAGAGTGTCCACCCTTATGTCTCAATCTGCTGTGGGTCTAGAGATGGTCTATCCAGGTGGCATCACAGCCCCTGAACGAATTTTGTAAGAATTTTTCTCTCTTTCACTGTCTTTGTTTCACGGGTTTTTAAAAGTCATTGATTTTTATAATGGGGTTTAGCTGCTTTTCACTGGTGTGTTTATGCCGCTTTACACCCACTTGACTCACTTACAGAGGGATATCAATACATTGGTTTTAAGATTCTTACTAGTCAGATATATTCTTGGGCGGTGAACAGGGGGTGTTTAGTCCACTTCACTGAGCAAGGAGTAGGTCTTGTCTATTACATATTGGGTTTATGGAACGGTATCTGAGCTAATTTGAAACCCTTGTTTTATGCATCACCCCACCTCACCTTTCCCGTTAAGCAGCCATAGTGTGTCTTCTAAACGTGTGACGCTGTTCTGTTTTGTAATTCAGTTCAAGTGTAGCGGTTTTTACATTCCCTCTCTAAGTGATATCTTATGATAAGTGTCTTTTTCTGTGTGACTTATTTCACTTAGAATCGTCATACCTAAATCCTCTCATCATGCTGCTACTAGCCTTATGACGTTAATTTCATGGCTGAGTGATATGCCATTGTACAGAAGGACCACAACTTCCTTATCCATTTTTCTCTTTACTGGGATATTTAAGGTGTAACGAAGTGGAGGTTCTTGTCAACAGAGCAGCCCTAAACTTTGGGGTGCCTGTGTCTTGCTGATTTTTAGTTTTCCCAATTTATACGCCCATGAGTGGAAGTGCCCTATGCTCTCTAAGCTGAGTTTTTTAGATGTTTCAGGACACACCGTACACTTCTCCAGAGTGGCTGTTTGCAATTTACATCACGCCTATCAGCGAAGCAAGGCTCCCGTTTCTCCATGGCCTGTCCTGCATTTCTGGTTTTGACACTTTATTCAGCATGACCCTTTTGACCGATGGGAAGCGAGACTTCTTTGTAGCGCTGATTTGCCTTTCCAGGTTGCTTGGTTGGCCAAAAAGGGCGTATGCGTTTTTTCCTGAATATATTCAGGAAAAAACGCATACGCCCTTTTTGGCCAAGGGCATCATGGTCGAGGTTTTGCCGCTTTTCCTGTGCTTTAAAGGCGGTTCGACTCTACCTCCTGAAATCTGTTTCCAGCAATTCTGCCTTGCTTTCAAATCCTCCTCGTTGCCTTCCCTCAATATATTTGTGGACGAGAGTTATCATTTATAACTCTGCAGGTTTGTGAATTGCAGTGCCCCTGAGCTCGATTTTTCAACTCGCTTTTTTGGGAGCTGGCGGCAAAAGCACAGGATTGCTTCAGGCCCTGTTCTGCTTCCGGGCGGCAGGCTGAACCTGTGGTTAATTCTTCTTCCTGATGGGAAAATAGAGTGACCTGTGCCTGTCCCAACACCTAGAGCTAGTCTCTCACTGGTTCCCCCTCTTCCCGTTCATCCTGAGGACAAATTGCAACCTGTACGGAACAGGAGGTTAAAGGTGCTGATTCTCGAAGGAGGGAGATTGCTAGTAAAGTGGCTGTAATGGCCAACCCGAGCACAAGGAGATGAGAAATGAGGTGCGTTTTCGAAACCTTTCCCGATCACACGGTGTACCATCTTCTGGGTTTCTCATGCATGTTTTCGATGTAGGAAGATGCCCTTGAACCTGGAGATTTTGGACCCATGGGATGGGTACCACGCAGTATTACTTTAAAGGGTCTGCCTTTTCTCACCGAACCTAACCAAACCTCTCAGCCCCAAGAGTGTCCACCCTTATGTCTCAATCAGCTGTGGGTCTAGAGATGGTCAATCCAGGTGGCATCACAGCCCCTGAACGAATTTTGTAAGAATTTCTCTCTCTTTCACTGTCTTTGTTTCACGGGGTTTTAAAAGTAATTGATTTTTATAATGGGGTTTAGCTGCTTTTCACTGCTGTGTTTATGCCGCTTTACACCCACTTGACTCACTTACAGAGGGATATCAATACATTGGTTTTAAGATTCTTACTAGTCAGATATATTCTTGGGTGGTGAACAGGGGGTGTTGAGTCCATTTCACTGAGCAAGGAGTAGGTCTTGTCTATTACATATTGGGTTTATGGAACGGTATCTGAGCTCATTTGAAACCCTTGTTTTATGCATCACCCACCTCACCTTTCCTGTTAAGCAGCCATAGTGTGTCTTCTAAACGTGTGACGCTGTTCTGTTTTGTAATTCAGTTCAAGTGTAGCGGTTTTTACATTCCCTCTATAAGTGATATCTTATGATAAGTGTCTTTTTCTGTGTGACTTATTTCACTTAGAATCGTCGTACCTAAATCCTCTCATCATGCTGCTACTAGCCTTATGACGTTAATTTCATGGCTGAGTGATATGCCATTGTACATATGGACAACAACTTCCTTATCCATTTTTCTCTTTCCTGCGATATTTAAGGTGTAACGAAGTGGAGGTTTTGTCAACAGAGCAACCCTAAACTTTGGGGTGCCTGTGTCCTACTGATTTTTAGTTTTCCCAATTTATACGCCCATGAGTGGAAGTGCCCTATGCTCTCTAAGCTGAGTTTTTTAGATGTTTCAGGACACCCCGTACCCTTCTCCAGAGTGGCTGTTGGCAATTTACATCCCGCCCATCAGCGTAGCAAGGCTCCCGTTTCTCCATGGCCTGTCCTGCATTTCTGGTTTTGACACTTTATTCAGCATGGCCCTTTTGACCGATGGGAAGCGAGACTTCTTTGTAGCGCTGATTTGCCTTTCCAGGTTGCTTGCTTGGCCAAAAAGGGCGTATGCGTTTTTTCCTGAATATATTCAGGAAAAAACGCATACGCCCTTTTTGGCCAAGGGCATCATTGTCGAGGTTTTGCCGCTTTTCCTGAGCTTTAAAGGCGATTCGACTCTACCTCCTGAAATCTGTTTCCTGCTATTCTGCCTTGCTTTCAAATCCTCTTCGTTGCCTTCCCTCAATATATTTGTGGACGAGAGTTATCATTTATAACTCTGCAGGTTTGTGAATTGCAGTGCCCCTGAGCTCGATTTTTCAACTCGCTTTTTTGGGAGCTGGCGGCAAAACCACAGGATTGCTTCAGGCCCTGTTCTGCTTCCGGGCGGCAGGCTGAACCTGTGGTTAATTCTTCTTCCTCATGGGAAAATAGAGTGACCTGTGCCTGTCCCAACACCTAGAGCTAGTCTCTCACTGGTTCCCCCTCTTCCCGTTCATCCTGAGGACAAATTGCAACCTGTACGGAACAGGAGGTTAAAGGTGCTGATTCTCGAAGGAGGGAGATTGCTAGTAAAGTGGCTGTAATGGCCAACCCGAGCAAAAGGAGATGAGAAATGAGGTGCGTTTTAGAAACCTTTCCCGATCACACGGTGTACCATCTTCTGGGTTTCTCATGCATGTTTTCGATGTAGGAAGATGCCCTTGAACCTGGAGATTTTGGACCCATGGGATGGGTACCACGCAGTATTACTTTAAAGGGTCTGCCTTTTCTCACCGAACCTAACCAAACCTCTCAGCCCCAAGAGTGTCCACCCTTATGTCTCAATCAGCTGTGGGTCTAGAGATGGTCAATCCAGGTGGCATCACAGCCCCTGAACGAATTTTGTAAGAATTTCTCTCTCTTTCACTGTCTTTGTTTCACGGGTTTTTAAAAGTAATTGATTTTTATAATGGGGTTTAGCTGCTTTTCACTGCTGTGTTTATGCCGCTTTACACCCACTTGACTCACTTACAGAGGGATATCAATACTTTGGTTTTAAGATTCTTACTAGTCAGATATATTCTTGGGCGGTGAACAGGGGGTGTTGAGTCCAGTTCACTGAGCAAGGAGTAGGTCTTGTCTATTATATATTGGGTTCATGGAACGGTATCTGAGCTAATTTGAAACCCTTGTTTTATGCATCACCCCACCTCACCTTTCCCGTTAAGCAGCCATAGTGTGTCTTCTAAACGTGTGACGCTGTTCTGTTTTGTAATTCAGTTCAAGTGTAGCGGTTTTTACATTCCCTCTCTAAGTGATATCTTATGATAAGTGATTTTTTCTGTGTGACTTATTTCACTTAGAATCGTCGTACCTAAATCCTCTAATCATGCTACTACTAGCCTTATGACGTTAATTTCATGGCTGAGTGATATGCCATTGTACATATGGACAACAACTTCCTTATCCATTTTTCTCTTTCCTGCGATATTTAAGGTGTAACGAAGTGGAGGTTTTGTCAACAGAGCAACCCTAAACTTTGGGGTGCCTGTGTCCTACTGATTTTTAGTTTTCCCAATTTATACGCCCATGAGTGGAAGTGCCCTATGCTCTCTAAGCTGAGTTTTTTAGATGTTTCAGGACACCCCGTACCCTTCTCGAGAGTGGCTGTTGGCAATTTACATCCCGCCCATCAGCGTAGCAAGGCTCCCGTTTCTCCATGGCCTGTCCTGCATTTCTGGTTTTGACACTTTATTCAGCATGGCCCTTTTGACCGATGGGAAGCGAGACTTCTTTGTAGCGCTGATTTGCCTTTCCAGGTTGCTTGGTTGGCCAAAAAGGGCGTATGCGTTTTTTCCTGAATATATTCAGGAAAAAACGCATACGCCCTTTTTGGCCAAGGGCATCATGGTCGAGGTTTTGCCGCTTTTCCTGAGCTTTAAAGGCGATTCGACTCTACCTCCTGAAATCTGTTTCCTGCAATTCTGCCTTGCTTTCAAATCCTCTTCGTTGCCTTCCCTCAATATATTTGTGGACGAGAGTTATCATTTATAACTCTGCAGGTTTGTGAATTGCAGTGCCCCTGAGCTCGATTTTTCAACTCGCTTTTTTGGGAGCTGGCGGCAAAACCACAGGATTGCTTCAGGCCCTGTTCTGCTTCCGCGCGGCAGGCTGAACCTGTGGTTAATTCTTCTTCCTGATGGGAAAATAGAGTGACCTGTGCCTGTCCCAACACCTAGAGCTAGTCTCTCACTGGTTCCCCCTCTTCCCGTTCATCCTCAGGACAAATTGCAACCTGTACGGAACAGGAGGTTAAAGGTGCTGATTCTCGAAGGAGGGAGATTGCTAGTAAAGTGGCTGTAATGGCCAACCCGAGCACAAGGAGATGAGAAATGAGGTGCGTTTTAGAAACCTTTCCCGATCACACGGTGTACCATCTTCTGGGTTTCTCATGCATGTTTTCGATGTAGTAAGATGCCCTTGAACCTGGAGATTTTGGACCCATGGGATGGGTACCACGCAGTATTACTTTAAAGGGTCTGCCTTTTCTCACCGAACCTAACCAAACCTCTCAGCCCCAAGAGTGTCCACCCTTATGTCTCAATCAGCTGTGGGTCTAGAGATGGTCAATCCAGGTGGCATCACAGCCCCTGAACGAATTTTGTAAGAATTTCTCTCTCTTTCACTGTCTTTGTTTCACGGGGTTTTAAAAGTAATTGATTTTTATAATGGGGTTTAGCTGCTTTTCACTGCTGTGTTTATGCCGCTTTACACCCACTTGACTCACTTACAGAGGGATATCAGTACATTGGTTTTAAGATTCTTACTAGTCAGATATATTCTTGGGCGGTGAACAGGGGGTGTTGAGTCCATTTCACTGAGCAAGGAGTAGGTCTTGTCTATTACATATTGGGTTTATGGAACGGTATCTGAGCTCATTTGAAACCCTTGTTTTATGCATCACCCACCTCACCTTTCCTGTTAAGCAGCCATAGTGTGTCTTCTAAACGTGTGACGCTGTTCTGTTTTGTAATTCAGTTCAAGTGTAGCGGTTTTTACATTCCCTCTCTAAGTGATATCTTATGATAAGTGTCTTTTTCTGTGTGACTTATTTCACTTAGAATCGTCGTACCTAAATCCTCTCATCATGCTGCTACTAGCCTTATGACGTTAATTTCATGGCTGAGTGATATGCCATTGTACATAAGGACCACAACTTCCTTATCCATTTTTCTCTTTCCTTTGAGATTTAAGGTGTAACGAAGTGGAGGTTCTTGTCAACAGAGCAGCCCTAAACTTTGGGGTGCCTGTGTCTTGCTGATTTTTAGTTTTCCCAATTTATACGCCCATGAGTGGAAGTGCCCTATGCTCTCTAAGCTGAGTTTTTTAGATGTTTTAGGACACCCCGTACTCTTCTCCAGAGTGGCTGTTGGCAATTTACATCCCGCCCATCAGCGTAGCAAGGCTCCCGTTTCTCCATGGCCTGTCCTGCATTTCTGGTTTTGACACTTTATTCAGCATGGCCCTTTTGACCGATGGGAAGCGAGACTTCTTTGTAGCGCTGATTTGCCTTTCCAGGTTGCTTGGTTGGCCAAAAAGGGCGTATGCGTTTTTTCCGGAATATATTCAGGAAAAAACGCATACGCCCTTTTTGGCCAAGGGCATCATGGTCGAGGTTTTGCCGCTTTTCCTGTGCTTTAAAGGCGATTCGAATCTACCTCCTGAAATCTGTTTCCTGCAATTCTGCCTTGCTTTCAAATCCTCTTCGTTGCCTTCCCTCAATATATTTGTGGACGAGAGTTATCATTTATAACTCTGTAGGTTCGTGAATTGCAGTGCCCCTGAGCTCGATTTTTCAACTCGCTTTTTTGGGAGCTGGCGGCAAAAGCACAGGATTGCTTCAGGCCCTGTTCTGCTTCCGGGCGGCAGGCTGAACCTGTGCTTAATTCTTCTTCCTGATGGGAAAATAGAGTGACCTGTGCCTGTCCCCACACCTACACCTAGTCTCTCATTGGTTCCCCCTCTTCCCGTTCATCCTCAGGACAAATTTGCAACCTGTACAGAACAGGAGGTTAAAGGTGCTCATTCTCCAAGGAGGGAGATTGCTAGTAAAGCTGCTGTAATGGCGAGCCCGAGCACAAGGAGATGAGAAATGAGGTGCGATTTAGAAATCTGTCCCGATCACACGGTGTACCATCTTCTGGGTTTCTCATGCATGTTTTCGATGTAGGAAGATGCCCTTGAACCTGGAGATTTTGGACCCATGGGATGGGTACCACGCAGTATTACTTTAAAGGGTCTGCATTTGCTCACCCAACCTCACCAAACCTCTCAGCCCGAAGAGTGTCCACCCTTTTGTCTCAATCAGCTGTGGGTCTAGAGATGGTCAATAAAGGTGGCATCCCAGCCCCTGAACGAATTTTGTAAGAATTTCTCTCTCTTTCACTGTCTTTGTTTCACGGGTTTTTAAAAGTAATTGATTTTTATAATGGGGTTTAGCTGCCTTTCACTGCTGTGTTTATGCCGCTTTACACCCACTTGACTCACTTACAGACGGATATCAATACATTGGTTTTAAGATTCTTACTAGTCAGATATATTCTTGGGCGGTGAACAGGGGGTGTTTAGTCCACTTCACTGAGCAAGGAGTAGGTCTTGTCTATTACATATTGGGTTTATGTAACGGTATCTGAGCTAATTTGAAACCCTTGTTTTATGCATCACCCCACCTCACCTTTCCCGTTAAGCAGCCATAGTGTGTCTTCTAAACGTGTGACGCTGTTCTGTTTTGTAATTCAGTTCAAGTGTAGCGGTTTTTACATTCCCTCTCTAAGTGATATCTTATGATAAGTGTCTTTTTCTGTGTGACTTATTTCACTTAGAATCGTCATACCTAAATCCTCTCATCATGCTGCTACTAGCCTTATGACGTTAATTTCATGGCTGAGTGATATGCCATTGTACAGAAGGACCACAACTTCCTTATCCATTTTTCTCTTTACTGGGATATTTAAGGTGTAACGAAGTGGAGGTTCTTGTCAACAGAGCAGCCCTAAACTTTGGGGTGCCTGTGTCTTGCTGATTTTTAGTTTTCCCAATTTATACGCCCATGAGTGGAAGTGCCCTATGCTCTCTAAGCTGAGTTTTTTAGATGTTTCAGGACACACCGTACACTTCTCCAGAGTGGCTGTTTGCAATTTACATCGCGCCTATCAGCGAAGCAAGGCTCCCGTTTCTCCATGGCCTGTCCTGCATTTCTGGTTTTGACACTTTATTCAGCATGGCCCTTTTGACCGATGGGAAGCGAGACTTCTTTGTAGCGCTGATTTGCCTTTCCAGGTTGCTTGGTTGGCCAAAAAGGGCGTATGCGTTTTTTCCTGAATATATTCAGGAAAAAACGCATACGCCCTTTTTGGCCAAGGGCATCATGGTCGAGGTTTTGCCCCTTTTCCTGTGCTTTAAAGGCGATTCGACTCTACCTCCTGAAATCTGTTTCCAGCAATTCTGCCTTGCTTTCAAATCCTCCTCGTTGCCTTCCCTCAATATATTTGTGGACGAGAGTTATCATTTATAACTCTGCAGGTTTGTGAATTGCAGTGCCCCTGAGCTCGATTTTTCAACTCGCTTTTTTGGGAGCTGGCGGCAAAAGCACAGGATTGCTTCAGGCCCTGTTCTGCTTCCGGGCGGCAGGCTGAACCTGTGGTTAATTCTTCTTCCTGATGGGAAAATAGAGTGACCTGTGCCTGTCCCAACACCTAGAGCTAGTCTCTTATTGGTTCCCCCTCTTCCCGTTTATCCTCAGGACAAATTGCAACCTGTTCGGAACAGAAGGTTAAAGGGGCTGATTCTCCAAGGAGGGAGATTGCTCGTAAAGCGGCTGTAATGGCCAACCCGAGCACAAGTAGATGAGAAATGACGTGCGTTTTAGAAACCTTTCCCGATCACACGGTGTACCATCTTCTGGGTTTCTCATGCATGTTTTCGATGTAGGAAGATGCCCTTGAACCTGGAGATTTTGGACCCATGGGATGGGTACCACGCAGTATTACTTTAAAGGGTCTGCCTTTTCTCACCGAACCTAACCAAACCTCTCAGCCCCAAGAGTGTCCACCCTTATGTCTCAATCAGCTGTGGGTCTAGAGATGGTCAATCCAGGTGGCATCACAGCCCCTGAACGAATTTTGTAAGAATTTCTCTCTCTTTCACTGTCTTTGTTTCACGGGTTTTTAAAAGTCATTGATTTTTATAATGGGGTTTAGCTGCTTTTCACTGCTGTGTTTATGCCGCTTTACACCCACTTGACTCACTTACAGAGGGATATCAATACTTTGGTTTTAAGATTCTTACTAGTCAGATATATTCTTGGGCGGTGAACAGGGGGTGTTGAGTCCAGTTCACTGAGCAAGGAGTAGGTCTTGTCTATTACATATTGGGTTCATGGAACGGTATCTGAGCTAATTTGAAACCCTTGTTTTATGCATCACCCCACCTCACCTTTCCCGTTAAGCAGCCATAGTGTGTCTTCTAAACGTGTGACGCTGTTCTGTTTTGTAATTCAGTTCAAGTGTAGCGGTTTTTACATTCCCTCTCTAAGTGATATCTTATGATAAGTGATTTTTTCTGTGTGACTTATTTCACTTAGAATCGTCGTACCTAAATCCTCTAATCATGCTGCTACTAGCCTTATGACGTTAATTTCATGGCTGAGTGATATGCCATTGTACATGTGGACAACAACTTCCTTATCCATTTTTCTCTTTCCTGCGATATTTAAGGTGTAACGAAGTGGAGGTTTTGTCAACAGAGCAACCCTAAACTTTGGGGTGCCTGTGTCCTACTGATTTTTAGTTTTCCCAATTTATACGCCCATGAGTGGAAGTGCCCTATGCTCTCTAAGCTGAGTTTTTTAGATGTTTCAGGACACCCCGTACCCTTCTCCAGAGTGGCTGTTGGCAATTTACATCCCGCCCATCAGCGTAGCAAGGCTCCCGTTTCTCCATGGCCTGTCCTGCATTTCTGGTTTTGACACTTTATTCAGCATGGCCCTTTTGACCGATGGGAAGCGAGACTTCTTTGTAGCGCTGATTTGCCTTTCCAGGTTGCTTGCTTGGCCAAAAAGGGCGTATGCGTTTTTTCCTGAATATATTCAGGAAAAAACGCATACGCCCTTTTTGGCCAAGGGCATCATGGTCGAGGTTTTGCCGCTTTTCCTGAGCTTTAAAGGCGATTCGACTCTACCTCCTGAAATCTGTTTCCTGCTATTCTGCCTTGCTTTCAAATCCTCTTCGTTGCCTTCCCTCAATATATTTGTGGACGAGAGTTATCATTTCTAACTCTGCAGGTTTGTGAATTGCAGTGCCCCTGAGCTCCATTTTTCAACTCGCTTTCTTCGGAACTGGCCGCAAAAGCGCAGGATTGCTTCAGGCCCTATTCTGGTTCCGGGCGGCAGGCTGAGCCTGTGGTTAATTCTTCTTCCTGATGGGAAAATAGAGTGACCTGTGCCTGTCCCAACACCTAGAGCTAGTCTCTCACTGGTTCCCCCTCTTCCCGTTCATCCTCAGGACAAATTGCAACCTGTACGGAACAGGAGGTTAAAGGTGCTGATTCTCGAAGGAGGGAGATTGCTAGTAAAGTCGCTGGAATGGCGAGCCCGAGCACAAGGAGATGAGAAATGAGGTGCGTTTTAGAAACCTTTCCCGATCACATGGTGTACCATCTTCTGGGTTTCTCATGCATGTTTTCGATGTAGGAAGATGCCCTTGAAGCTGGAGATTTGGGACCTATGGGATGGGTACCACGCAGTATTACTTTAAGGGGTCTGCGTTTGCTCACCCAACCTCACCAAACCTCTCAGCCCCAAGAGTGTCCACCCTTATGTCTCAATCAGCTGTGGGTCTAGATATGGTCAATCCAGGTGGCATCACAGCCCCTGAACGAATTTTGTAAGAATTTCTCTCTCTTTCACTGTCTTTGTTTCACGGGTTTTTAAAAGTAATTGATTTTTATAATGGGGTTTAGCTGCTTTTCACTGCTGTGTTTATGCCGCTTTACACCCACTTGACTCACTTACAGAGGGATATCAATACATTGGTTTTAAGAGTCTTACTAGTCAGATATATTCTTGGGCGGTGAACAGGGGGTGTTGAGTCCAGTTCACTGAGCAAGGAGTAGGTCTTGTCTATTACATATTGGGTTTATGGAACGGTATCTGAGCTAATTTGAAACCCTTGTTTTATGCATCACACCACCTCACCTTTCCCGTTAAGCAGCCATAGTGTGTCTTCTAAACGTGTGACGCTGTTCTGTTTTGTAATTCAGTTCAAGTGTAGCGGTTTTTACATTCCCTCTCTAAGTGATATCTTATGATAAGTGTCTTTTTCTGTGTGACTTATTTCACTTAGAATCGTCGTACCTAAATCCTCTCATCATGCTGCTACTAGCCTTATGACGTTGATTTCATGCCTGAGTGATATTCCATTGTACATAAGGACCACAACTTCTTTATCCATTTTTCTCTTTCCTGGGATATTTAAGGTGTAATGAAGTGGAGGTTCTTGTCATCAGAGCAGCCCTAAACTTTGGGGTGCCTGTGTCTTGCTGATTTTTAGTTTTCCCAATTTATACGCCCATGAGTGGAAGTGCCCTATGCTCTCTAAGCTGAGTGTTTTAGATGTTTCAGGACACACCGTACACTTCTCCAGAGTGGCTGTTGGCAATTTAAATCCCGCCCATCAGCGTAGCAAGGCTCCCGTTTCTCCATGGCCTGTCCTGCATTTCTGGTTTTGACACTTTATTCAGCATGGCCCTTTTGACCGATGGGAAGCGAGACTTCTTTGTAGCGCTGATTTGCCTTTCCAGGTTGCTTGGTTGGCCAAAAAGGGCGTATGCGTTTTTTCCTGAATATATTCAGGAAAAAACGCATACGCCCTTTTTGGCCAAGGGCATCATGGTCGAGGTTTTGCCGCTTTTCCTGTGCTTTAAAGGCGATTCGAATCTACCTCCTGAAATCTGTTTCCTGCAATTCTGCCTTGCTTTCAAATCCTCTTCGTTGCCTTCCCTCAATATATTTGTGGACGAGAGTTATCATTTCTAACTCTGCAGGTTTGTGAATTGCAGTGCCCCTGAGCTCCATTTTTCAACTCGCTTTCTTGGGAGCTGGCCGCAAAAGCGCAGGATTGCTTCAGGCCCTATTGTGGTTCTGGGCGGCAGGCTGAGCCTGTGGTTAATTCTTCTTCCTGATGGGAAAATAGAGTGACCTGTGCCTGTCCCCACACCTAGACCTAGTCTCTCATTGGTTCCCCCTCTTCCCGTTCATCCTCAGGACAAATTTGCAACCTGTACAGAACAGGAGGTTAAAGGTGCTCATTCTCCAAGGAGGGAGATTGCTAGTAAAGCGGCTGGAATGGCGAGCCCGAGCACAAGGAGATGAGAAATGAGGTGCGTTTTAGAAACCTTTCCCGATCACACGGTGTACCGTCTTCTGGGTTTCTCATGCATGTTTTCGATGTAGGAAGATGCCCTTGAACCTGGAGATTTTGGACCCATGGGATGGGTACCACGCAGTATTACTTTAAAGGGCCTGCGTTTGCTCACCCAACCTCACCAAACCTCTCAGCCCTAAGAGTGTCCACCCTTTTGTCTCAATCAGCTGCGGGTCTAGAGATGGTCAATAAAGGTGGCATCCCAGCCCCTGAACGAATTTTGTAAGAATTTCTCTCTCTTTCACTGTCTTTGTTTCACGGGTTTTTAAAAGTAATTGATTTTTATAATGGGGTTTAGCTGCCTTTCACTGCTGTGTTTATGCCGCTTTACACCCACTTGACTCACTTACAGAGGGATATCAATACATTGGTTTTAAGATTCTTACTAGTCAGATATATTCTTGGGCGGTGAACAGGGGGTGTTGAGTCCAGTTCACTGAGCAAGGAGTAGGTCTTGTCTATTACATATTGGGTTTATGGAACGATATCTGAGCTAATTTGAAACCCTTGTTTTATGCATCACCCCACCTCACCTTTCCCTTTAAGCAGCCATAGTGTGTCTTCTAAACGTGTGACGCTGTTCTGTTTTGTAATTCAGTTCAAGTGTAGCGGTTTTTCCATTCCCTCTCTAAGTGATATCTTATGATAAGTGTCTTTTTCTGTGTGACTTATTTCACTTAGAATCGTCGTACCTAAATCCTCTCATCATGCTGCTACTAGCCTTATGACGTTAATTTCATGGCTGAGTGATATGCCATTGTACATAAGGACCACAACTTCCTTATCCATTTTTCTCTTTCCTGGGATATTTAAGGTGTAACGAAGTGGAGGTTCTTGTCAACAGAGCAGCCCTAAACTTTGGGGTGCCTGTGTCTTGCTGATTTTTAGTTTTCCCAATTTATACGCCCATGAGTGGAAGTGCCCTATGCTCTCTAAGCTGAGTTTTTTAGGTGTTTCAGGACACACCGTACACTTCTCCAGAGTGGCTGTTGGCAATTTACATCCCGCCCATCAGCGTAGCAAGGCTCCCGTTTCTCCATGGCCTGTCCTGCATTTCTGGTTTTGACACTTTATTCAGCATGGCCCTTTTGACCGATGGGAAGCGAGACTTCTTTGTAGCACTGATTTGCCTTTCCAGGTTGCTTGGTTGGCCAAAAAGGGCGTATGCGTTTTTTCCTGAATATATTCAGGAAAAAACGCATACGCCCTTTTTGGCCAAGGGCATCATGGTCGAGGTTTTGCCGCTTTTCCTGTGCTTTAAAGGCGATTCGACTCTACCTCCTGAAATCAGTTTCCTGCAATTCTGCTATGCTTTCAAATCCTCTTCGTTGCCTTCCCTCAATATATTTGTGGACGAGAGTTATCATTTATAACTCTGCAGGTTTGTGAATTGCAGTGCCCCTGAGCTCGATTTTTCAACTCGCTTTTTTGGGAGCTGGCCGCAAAAGCACAGGATTGCTTCAGGCCCTGTTCTGCTTCCGGGCGGCAGGCTGAGCCTGTCGTTAATCCTTCTTCCTGATGGGAAAATAGAGTGACATGTGGCTGTCCCAACACCTAGAGCTAGTCTCTCATTGGTTCCCCCTCTTCCCGTTTATCCTCAGGACAAATTGCAACCTGTTCGGAACAGAAGGTTAAAGGGGCTGATTCTCCAAGGAGGGAGATTGCTAGTAAAGCGGCTGTAATGGCCAACCCGAGCACAAGGAGATGAGAAATGAGGTGCGTTTTAGAAACCTTTCCCGATCACACGGTGTACCATCTTCTGGGTTTCTCATGCATGTTTTCGATGTAGGAAGATGCCCTTGAACCTGGAGATTTTGGACCCATGGGATGGGTACCACGCAATATTACGTTACAGGGTCTGTGTTTTCTCACCCAACCTCAGCAAACCTCTCAGCCCCAAGAGTGTCCACCCTTATGACTCAATCAGCTGTGGGTCTAGAGATGGTCAATAAAGGTGGCATCCCAGCCCCTGAACGAATTCTGTATGAATTTCTCTCTCTTTCACTGTCTTTGTTTCACGGGTTTATAAAAGTAATTGATTTTTATAATGGGGTTTAGCTGCCTTTCACTGCTGTGTTTATGCCGCTTTACACCCACTTGACTCACTTACAGAGAGATATCAATTCATTGGTTTTAAGAGTCTTACTAGTCAGATATATTCTTGGGCGGTGAACAGGGGGTGTTGAATCCAGTTCACTGAGCAAGGAGTAGGTCTTCTCTGTTACATATTGGGTTTATGGAACAGTATCTGAGCTAATTTGATACCCTTGTTTTATGCATCACCCCACCTCACCTTTCCCGTTAAGCAGCCATAGTGTGTTTTCTAAACGTGTGACGCTGTTCTGTTTTGTAATTCAGTTCAAGTGTAGCGGTTTTTACATTCCCTCTATAAGTGATATCTTATGATAAGTGCCTTTTTCTGTGTGACTTATTTCACTTAGAATCGTCGTACCTAAATCTTCTCATCATGCTGCTACTAGCCTTATGATGTTGATTTCATTGCTGAGTGATATGCCATTATACATATGGACCACAACTTCTTTATCCATTTTTCTCTTTCCTTGGATATTTAAGGTGTAACGAAGTGGAGGTTCTTGTCAACAGAGCAGCCCTAAACTTTGGGGTGCCTGTGTCTTGCTGATTTTTAGTTTTCCCAATTTATACGCCCATGAGTGGAAGTGCCCTATGCTCTCTAAGCTGAGTTTTTTAGGTGTTTCAGGACACACCGTACACTTCTCCAGAGTGGCTGTTGGCAATTTACATCCCGCCCATCAGCGTAGCAAGGCTCCCGTTTCTCCATGGCCTGTCCTGCATTTCTGGTTTTGACACTTTATTCAGCATGGCCCTTTTGACCGATGGGAAGCGAGACTTCTTTGTAGCGCTGATTTGCCTTTCCAGGTTGCTTGGTTGGCCAAAAAGGGCGTATGCGTTTTTTCCTGAATATATTCAGGAAAAAACGCATACGCCCTTTTTGGCCAAGGGCATCATGGTCGAGGTTTTGCCGCTTTTCCTGTGCTTTAAAGGCGATTCGAACCTACCTCCTGAAATCTGTTTCCTGCAATTCTGCCTTGCTTTAAAATCCTCTTCATTGCCTTCCCTCAATATATTTGTGGACGAGAGTTATCATTTATAACTCTGCAGGTTTGTGAATTGCAGTGCCCCTGAGCTCCATTTTTCAACTCGCTTTCTTGGGAGCTGGCCCCAAAAGCGCAGGATTGCTTCAGGCCCTATTGTGGTTCCGGGCGGCAGGCTGAGCCTGTGGTTAATTCTTCTTCCTGATGGGAAAATAGAGTGACCTGTGCCTGTCCCCACACCTAGACCTAGTCTCTCATTGGTTCCCCCTCTTCACGTTCATCCTCAGGACAAATTTCAACCTGTACAGAACAGGAGGTTAAAGGTGCTCATTCTACAAGGAGGGAGATTGCTAGTAAAGTCGCTGGAATGGCGAGCCCGAGCACAAGGAGATGAGAAATGAGGTGCGTTTTAGAAACCTTTCCCGATCACATGGTGTACCATCTTCTGGGTTTCTCATGCATGTTTTCGATGTAGGAAGATGCCCTTGAAGCTGGAGATTTGGGACCTATGGGATGGGTACCACGCAGTATTACTTTAAGGGGTCTGCGTTTGCTCACCCAACCTCACCAAACCTCTCAGCCCCAAGAGTGTCCACCCTTATGTCTCAATCAGCTGTGGGTCTAGATATGGTCAATCCAGGTGGCATCACAGCCCCTGAACGAATTTTGTAAGAATTTCTCTCTCTTTCACTGTCTTTGTTTCACGGGTTTTTAAAAGTAATTGATTTTTATAATGGGGTTTAGCTGCTTTTCACTGCTGTGTTTATGCCGCTTTACACCCACTTGACTCACTTACAGAGGGATATCAATACATTGGTTTTAAGAGTCTTACTAGTCAGATATATTCTTGGGCGGTGAACAGGGGGTGTTGAGTCCAGTTCACTGAGCAAGGAGTAGGTCTTGTCTATTACATATTGGGTTTATGGAACGGTATCTGAGCTAATTTGAAACCCTTGTTTTATGCATCACCCCACCTCACCTTTCCCGTTAAGCAGCCATAGTGTGTCTTCTAAACGTGTGACGCTGTTCTGTTTTGTAATTCAGTTCAAGTGTAGCGGTTTTTACATTCCCTCTCTAAGTGATATCTTATGATAAGTGTCTTTTTCTGTGTGACTTATTTCACTTAGAATCGTCGTACCTAAATCCTCTCATCATGCTGCTACTAGCCTTATGACGTTGATTTCATGCCTGAGTGATATTCCATTGTACATAAGGACCACAACTTCTTTATCCATTTTTCTCTTTCCTGGGATATTTAAGGTGTAACGAAGTGGAGGTTCTTGTCAACAGAGCAGCCCTAAACTTTGGGGTGCCTGTGTCTTGCTGATTTTTAGTTTTCCCAATTTATACGCCCATGAGTGGAAGTGCCCTATGCTCTCTAAGCTGAGTTTTTTAGGTGTTTCAGGACACACCGTACACTTCTCCAGAGTGGCTGTTGGCAATTTACATCCCGCCCATCAGCGTAGCAAGGCTCCCGTTTCTCCATGGCCTGTCCTGCATTTCTGGTTTTGACACTTTATTCAGCATGGCCCTTTTGACCGATGGGAAGCGAGACTTCTTTGTAGCGCTGATTTGCCTTTCCAGGTTGCTTGGTTGGCCAAAAAGGGCGTATGCGTTTTTTCCTGAATATATTCAGGAATAAACGCATACGCCCTTTTTGGCCAAGGGCATCATTGTCGAGGTTTTGCCGCCTTTCCTGTGCTTTAAAGGCGATTCGACTCTACCTCCTGAAATCTGTTTCCGGCAATTCTGCTATGCTTTCAAATCCTCTTCGTTGCCTTCCCTCAATATATTTGTGGACGAGAGTTATCATTTCTAACTCTGCAGGTTTGTGAATTGCAGTGCCCCTGAGCTCGATTTTTCAACTCGCTTTTTTGGGAGCTGGCCGCAAAAGCACAGGATTGCTTCAGGCCCTCTTCTGCTTCCGGGCGGCAGGCTGAGCCTGTGGTTAATCCTTCTTCCTGATGGGAAAATAGAGTGACCTGTGCCTGTCCCCACACCTAGACCTAGTCTCTCATTGGTTCCCCCTCTTCCCGTTCATCCTCAGGACAAATTGCAACCTGTTCGGAACAGGAGGTTAAAGGTGCTGATTCTCCAAGGAGGGAGATTGCTAGTAAAGTGGCTGTAATGGCGAGCCCGAGCACAAGGAGATGAGAAATGAGGTGCGTTTTAGAAACCTTTCCCGATCACACGGTGTACCGTCTTCTGGGTTTCTCATGCATGTTTTCGATGTAGGAAGATGCCCTTGAACCTGGAGATTTTGGACCCATGGGATGGGTACCACGCAGTATTACTTTAAAGGGTCTGCGTTTGCTCACCCAACCTCACCAAACCTCTCAGCCCGAAGAGTGTCCACCCTTATGTCTCAATGAGCTGTGGGTCTAGAGATGGTCAATAAAGGTGGCATCCCAGCCCCTGAACGAATTCTGTATGAATTTCTCTCTGTTTCACTGTCTTTGTTTCACGGGTTTTTAAAAGTAATTGACTTTTATAATGGGGTTTAGCTGCTTTTCACTGCTGTGTTTATGCCGATTTACACCCACTTGACTCACTTACAGAGAGATATCAATACATTGGTTTTAAGAGTCTTACTAGTCAGATATATTCTTGGGCGGTGAACAGGGGGTATTGAGTCCAGTTCACTGAGCAAGGAGTAGGTCTTGTCTGTTACATATTGGGTTTATGGAACAGTATCTGAGCTAATTTGATACCCTTGTTTTATGCATCACCCCACCTCACCTTTCCCGTTAAGCAGCCATAGTGTGTCTTCTAAACGTGTGACGCTGTTCTGTTTTGTAATTCAGTTCAAGTGTAGCGGTTTTTACATTCCCTCTCTAAGTGATATCTTATGATAAGTGTCTTTTTCTGTGTGACTTATTTCACTTAGAATCGTCGTACCTAAATCCTCTCATCATGCTGCTACTAGCCTTATGACGTTAATTTCATGGCTGAGTGATATGCCATTGTACATAAGGACCACAACTTCCTTATCCATTTTTCTCTTTCCTGGGATATTTAAGGTGTAACGAAGTGGAGGTTCTTGTCAACAGAGCAGCCCTAAACTTTGGGGTTCCTGTGTCTTGCTGATTTTTAGTTTTCCCAATTTATACGCCCATGAGTGGAAGTGCCCTATGCTCTCTAAGCTGAGTTTTTTAGAGGTTTCAGGACACACCGTACACTTCTCCAGAGTGGCTGTTGGCAATTTACATCCCGCCCATCCGCGTAGCAAGGCTCCCGTTTCTCCATGGCCTGTCCTGCATTTCTGGTTTTGACACTTTATTCAGCATGGCCCTTTTGACCGATGGGAAGCGAGACTTCTTTGTAGCGCTGATTTGCCTTTCCAGGTTGCTTGGTTGGCCAAAAAGGGCGTATGCGTTTTTTCCTGAATATATTCAGGAAAAAACGCATACGCCCTTTTTGGCCAAGGGCATCATGGTCGAGGTTTTGCCGCTTTTCCTGTGCTTTAAAGGCGATTCGAATCTACCTCCTGAAATCTGTTTCCTGCAATTCTGCCTTGCTTTCAAATCCTCTTCGTTGCCTTCCCTCAATATATTTGTGGACGAGAGTTATCATTTCTAACTCTGCAGGTTTGTGAATTGCAGTGCCCCTGAGCTCCATTTTTCAACTCGCTTTCTTGGGAGCTGGCCGCAAAAGCACAGGATTGCTTCAGGCGCTGTTCTGCTTCCGGGCGGCAGGCTGAGCCTGTGGTTAATCCTTCTTCCTGATGGGAAAATAGAGTGACATGTGGCTGTCCCAACACCTAGAGCTAGTCTCTCATTGGTTCCCCCTCTTCCCGTTCATCCTCAGGACAAATTGCAACCTGTACGGAACAGAAGGTTAAAGGGGCTGATTCTCCAAGGAGGGAGATTGCTAGTAAAGCGGCTGTAATGGCCAACCCCAGCACAAGGAGATGAGAAATGAGGTGCGTTTTAGAAACCTTTCCCGATCACACGGTGTACCATCTTCTGGGTTTCTCATGCATGTTTTCGATGTAGGAAGATGCCCTTGAACCTGGAGATTTTGGACCCATGGGATGGATACCACGCAGTATTACTTTAAAGGGTCTGCGTTTGCTCACCCAACCTCACCAAACCTCTCAGCCCCAAGAGTGTCCACCCTTATGACTCAATCAGCTGTGGGTCTAGAGATGGTCAATAAAGGTGGCATCCCAGCCCCTGAACGAATTCTGTATGAATTTCTCTCTCTTTCACTGTCTTTGTTTCACGGGTTTTTAAAAGTAATTGATTTTTATAATGGGGTTTAGCTGCTTTTCACTGCTGTGTTTATGCCGCTTTACACCCACTTGACTCACTTACAGAGGGATATCAATACATTGGTTTTAAGAGTCTTACTAGTCAGATATATTCTTGGGCGGTGAACAGGGGGTGTTGAGTCCAGTTCACTGAGCAAGGAGTAGGTCTTGTCTATTACATATTGGGTTTATGGAACGGTATCTGAGCTAATTTGAAACCCTTGTTTTATGCATCACACCACCTCACCTTTCCCGTTAAGCAGCCATAGTGTGTCTTCTAAACGTGTGACGCTGTTCTGTTTTGTAATTCAGTTCAAGTGTAGCGGTTTTTACATTCCCTCTCTAAGTGATATCTTATGATAAGTGTCTTTTTCTGTGTGACTTATTTCACTTAGAATCGTCGTACCTAAATCCTCTCATCATGCTGCTACTAGCCTTATGACGTTGATTTCATGCCTGAGTGATATTCCATTGTACATAAGGACCACAACTTCTTTATCCATTTTTCTCTTTCCTGGGATATTTAAGGTGTAATGAAGTGGAGGTTCTTGTCATCAGAGCAGCCCTAAACTTTGGGGTGCCTGTGTCTTGCTGATTTTTAGTTTTCCCAATTTATACGCCCATGAGTGGAAGTGCCCTATGCTCTCTAAGCTGAGTGTTTTAGATGTTTCAGGACACACCGTACACTTCTCCAGAGTGGCTGTTGGCAATTTAAATCCCGCCCATCAGCGTAGCAAGGCTCCCGTTTCTCCATGGCCTGTCCTGCATTTCTGGTTTTGACACTTTATTCAGCATGGCCCTTTTGACCGATGGGAAGCGAGACTTCTTTGTAGCGCTGATTTGCCTTTCCAGGTTGCTTGGTTGGCCAAAAAGGGCGTATGCGTTTTTTCCTGAATATATTCAGGAAAAAACGCATACGCCCTTTTTGGCCAAGGGCATCATGGTCGAGGTTTTGCCGCTTTTCCTGTGCTTTAAAGGCGATTCGAATCTACCTCCTGAAATCTGTTTCCTGCAATTCTGCCTTGCTTTCAAATCCTCTTCGTTGCCTTCCCTCAATATATTTGTGGACGAGAGTTATCATTTCTAACTCTGCAGGTTTGTGAATTGCAGTGCCCCTGAGCTCCATTTTTCAACTCGCTTTCTTGGGAGCTGGCCGCAAAAGCGCAGGATTGCTTCAGGCCCTATTGTGGTTCTGGGCGGCAGGCTGAGCCTGTGGTTAATTCTTCTTCCTGATGGGAAAATAGAGTGACCTGTGCCTGTCCCCACACCTAGACCTAGTCTCTCATTGGTTCCCCCTCTTCCCGTTCATCCTCAGGACAAATTTGCAACCTGTACAGAACAGGAGGTTAAAGGTGCTCATTCTCCAAGGAGGGAGATTGCTAGTAAAGCGGCTGGAATGGCGAGCCCGAGCACAAGGAGATGAGAAATGAGGTGCGTTTTAGAAACCTTTCCCGATCACACGGTGTACCGTCTTCTGGGTTTCTCATGCATGTTTTCGATGTAGGAAGATGCCCTTGAACCTGGAGATTTTGGACCCATGGGATGGGTACCACGCAGTATTACTTTAAAGGGCCTGCGTTTGCTCACCCAACCTCACCAAACCTCTCAGCCCGAAGAGTGTCCACCCTTATGTCTCAATCAGCTGTGGGTCTAGAGATGGTCAATCCAGGTGGCATCACAGCCCCTGAACGAATTTTGTAAGAATTTCTCTCTCTTTCACTGTCTTTGTTTCACGGGTTTTTAAAAGTAATTGATTTTTATAATGGGGTTTAGCTGCTTTTCACTGCTGTGTTTATGCCGCTTTACACCCACTTGACTCACTTACAGAGGGATATCAATACACTGGTTTTAAGATTCTTACTAGTCAGATATATTCTTGGGCGGTGAACAGAGGGTGTTGAGTCCAGTTCACTGAGCAAGGAGTAGGTCTTGTCTATTACATATTGGGTTTATGGAACGGTATTTGAGCTCATTTGAAACCCTTGTTTTATGCATCACACCACCTCACCTTTCCCGTTAAGCAGCCATAGTGTGTCTTCTAAACGTGTGACGCTGTTCTGTTTTGTAATTCAGTTCAAGTGTAGCGGTTTTTACATTCCCTCTCTAAGTGATATCTTATGATAAGTGTCTTTTTCTGTGTGACTTATTTCACTTAGAATCGTCGTACCTAAATCCTCTCATCATGCTGCTACTAGCCTTATGACGTTAATTTCATGGCTGAGTGATATGCCATTGTACATAAGGACCACAACTTCCTTATC
The DNA here is from genome assembly GCF_965194805.1 of Balaenoptera borealis. Lineage (NCBI taxonomy): Eukaryota > Metazoa > Chordata > Mammalia > Artiodactyla > Balaenopteridae > Balaenoptera > Balaenoptera borealis. Next base: position 292,283 of record NW_028123521.1, read on the forward strand.
CATTTTTCTCTTTCCTGGGATATTTAAGGTGTAACGAAGTGGAGGTTCTTGTCAACAGAGCAGCCCTAAACTTTGGGGTGCCTGTGTCTTGCTGATTTTTAGTTTTCCCAATTTATACGCCCATGAGTGGAAGTGCCCTATGCTCTCTAAGCTGAGTTTTTTAGAGGTTTCAGGACACACCGTACACTTCTCCAGAGTGGCTGTTGGCAATTTACATCCCGCCCATCAGCGTAGCAAGGCTCCCGTTTCTCCATGGCCTGTCCTGCATTTCTGGTTTTGACACTTTATTCAGCATGGCCCTTTTGACTGATGGGAAGCGAGACTTCTTTGTAGCGCTGATTTGCCTTTCCAGGTTGCTTGGTTGGCCAAAAAGGGCGTATGCGTTTTTTCCTGAATATATTGAGGAAAAAACGCATACGCCCTTTTTGGCCAAGGGCATCATTGTCGAGGTTTTGCCGCCTTTCCTGTGCTTTAAAGGCGATTCGACTCTACCTCCTGAAATCTGTTTCCTGCAATTCTGCTATGCTTTCAAATCCTCTTCGTTGCCTTCCCTCAATATATTTGTGGACGAGAGTTATCATTTCTAACTCTGCAGGTTTGTGAATTGCAGTGCCCCTGAGCTCGATTTTTCAACTCGCTTTTTTGGGAGCTGGCCGCAAAAGCACAGGATTGCTTCAGGCCCTCTTCTGCTTCCGGGCGGCAGGCTGAGCCTGTGGTTAATCCTTCTTCCTGATGGGAAAATAGAGTGACCTGTGCCTGTCCCCACACCTAGACCTAGTCTCTCATTGGTTCCCCCTCTTCCCGTTCATCCTCAGGACAAATTGCAACCTGTTCGGAACAGGGGGTTAAAGGTGCTGATTCTCCAAGGAGGGAGATTGCTAGTAAAGTGGCTGTAATGGCGAGCCCGAGCACAAGGAGATGAGAAATGAGGTGCGTTTTAGAAACCTTTCCCGATCACACGGTGTACCGTCTTCTGGGTTTCTCATGCATGTTTTCGATGTAGGAAGATGCCCTTGAACCTGGAGATTTTGGACCCATGGGATGGGTACCACGCAGTATTACTTTAAAGGGTCTGCGTTTGCTCACCCAACCTCACCAAACCTCTCAGCCCGAAGAGTGTCCACCCTTATGTCTCAATCAGCTGTGGGTCTAGAGATGGTCAATAAAGGTGGCATCCCAGCCCCTGAACGAATTCTGTATGAATTTCTCTCTGTTTCACTGTCTTTGTTTCACGGGTTTTTAAAAGTAATTGACTTTTATAATGGGGTTTAGCTGCTTTTCACTGCTGTGTTTATGCCGATTTACACCCACTTGACTCACTTACAGAGAGATATCAATACATTGGTTTTAAGAGTCTTACTAGTCAGATATATTCTTGGGCGGTGAACAGGGGGTATTGAGTCCAGTTCACTGAGCAAGGAGTAGGTCTTGTCTGTTACATATTGGGTTTATGGAACAGTATCTGAGCTAATTTGATACCCTTGTTTTATGCATCACCCCACCTCACCTTTCCCGTTAAGCAGCCATAGTGTGTTTTCTAAACGTGTGACGCTGTTCTGTTTTGTAATTCAGTTCAAGTGTAGCGGATTTTACATTCCCTCTATAAGTGATATCTTACGATAAGTGTCTTTCTCTGTGACTTATTTCACTTAGAATCGTCGTACCTAAATCCACTCATCATGCTGCTACTAGCCTTATGACGTTGATTTCATGCCTGAGTGATATTCCATTGTACATAAGGACCACAACTTCTTTATCCATTTTTCTCTTTCCTGGGATATTTAAGGTGTAATGAAGTGGAGGTTCTTGTCAACAGAGAAGCCCTAAACTTTGGGGTGCCTGTGTCTTGCTGATTTTTAGTTTTCCCAATTTATACGCCCATGAGTGGAAGTGCCCTATGCTCTCTAAGCTGAGTTTTTTAGGTGTTTCAGGACACACCGTACACTTCTCCAGAGTGGCTGTTGGCAATTTACATCCCGCCCATCAGCGTAGCAAGGCTCCCGTTTCTCCATGGCCTGTCCTGCATTTCTGGTTTTGACACTTTATTCAGCATGGCCCTTTTGACCGATGGGAAGCGAGACTTCTTTGTAGCGCTGATTTGCCTTTCCAGGTTGCTTGCTTGGCCAAAAAGGGCGTATGCGTTTTTTCCTGAATATATTCAGGAAAAAACGCATACGCCCTTTTTGGCCAAGGGCATCATTGTCGAGGTTTTGCCGCTTTTCCTGTGCTTTAAAGGCGATTCGACTCTACCTCCTGAAATCAGTTTCCTGCAATTCTGCTATGCTTTCAAATCCTCTTCGTTGCCTTCCCTCAATATATTTGTGGACGAGAGTTACCATTTATAACTCTGCAGGTTTGTGAATTGCAGTGCCCCTGAGCTTCATTTTTCAACTCGCTTTTTTGGGAGCTGGCCGCAAAAGCACAGGATTGCTTCAGGCGCTGTTCTGCTTCCGGGCGGCAGGCTGAGCCTGTGGTTAATCCTTCTTCCTGATGGGAAAATAGAGTGACCTGTGCCTGTCCCAACACCTAGAGCTAGTCTCTCATTGGTTCCCCCTCTTCCCGTTCATCCTCAGGACAAATTTGCAACCTGTACAGAACAGGAGGTTAAAGGGGCTGATTCTCCAAGGAGGGAGATTGCTAGTAAAGCGGCTGTAATGGCCAACCCCAGCACAAGGAGATGAGAAATGAGGTGCGTTTTAGAAACCTTTCCCGATCACACGGTGTACCATCTTCTGGGTTTCTCATGCATGTTTTCGATGTAGGAAGATGCCCTTGAACCTGGAGATTTTGGACCCATGGGATGGATACCACGCAGTATTACTTTAAAGGGTCTGCGTTTGCTCACCCAACCTCACCAAACCTCTCAGCCCCAAGAGTGTCCACCCTTATGACTCAATCAGCTGTGGGTCTAGAGATGGTCAATAAAGGTGGCATCCCAGCCCCTGAACGAATTCTGTATGAATTTCTCTCTCTTTCACTGTCTTTGTTTCACGGGTTTTTAAAAGTAATTGATTTTTATAATGGGGTTTAGCTGCTTTTCACTGCTGTGTTTATGCCGCTTTACACCCACTTGACTCACTTACAGAGGGATATCAATACATTGGTTTTAAGAGTCTTACTAGTCAGAAATATTCTTGGGCGGTGAACAGGGGGTGTTGAGTCCAGTTCACTGAGCAAGGAGTAGGTCTTGTCTATTACATATTGGGTTTATGGAACGGTATCTGAGCTAATTTGAAACCCTTGTTTTATGCATCACACCACCTCACCTTTCCCGTTAAGCAGCCATAGTGTGTCTTCTAAACGTGTGACGCTGTTCTGTTTTGTAATTCAGTTCAAGTGTAGCGGTTTTTACATTCCCTCTCTAAGTGATATCTTATGATAAGTGTCTTTTTCTGTGTGACTTATTTCACTTAGAATCGTCGTACCTAAATCCTCTCATCATGCTGCTACTAGCCTTATGACGTTGATTTCATGCCTGAGTGATATTCCATTGTACATAAGGACCACAACTTCTTTATCCATTTTTCTCTTTCCTGGGATATTTAAGGTGTAACGAAGTGGAGGTTCTTGTCAACAGAGCAGCCCTAAACTTTGGGGTGCCTGTGTCTTGCTGATATTTAGTTTTCCCAATTTATACGCCCATGAGTGGAAGTGCCCTATGCTCTCTAAGCTGAGTTTTTTAGGTGTTTCAGGACACACCGTACACTTCTCCAGAGTGGCTGTTGGCAATTTACATCCCGCCCATCAGCGTAGCAAGGCTCCTGTTTCTCCATGGCCTGTCCTGCATTTCTGGTTTTGACACTTTATTCAGCATGGCCCTTTTGACCGATGGGAAGCGAGACTTCTTTGTAGCGCTGATTTGCCTTTCCAGGTTGCTTGGTTGGCCAAAAAGGGCGTATGCGTTTTTTCCTGAATATATTCAGGAATAAACGCATACGCCCTTTTTGGCCAAGGGCATCATTGTCGAGGTTTTGCCGCCTTTCCTGTGCTTTAAAGGCGATTCGAGTCTACCTCCTGAAATCTGTTTCCTGCAATTCTGCTATGCTTTCAAATCCTCTTCGTTGCCTTCCCTCAATATATTTGTGGACGAGAGTTATCATTTCTAACTCTGCAGGTTTGTGAATTGCAGTGCCCCTGAGCTCGATTTTTCAACTCGCTTTTTTGGGAGCTGGCCGCAAAAGCACAGGATTGCTTCAGGCCCTCTTCTGCTTCCGGGCGGCAGGCTGAGCCTGTGGTTAATCCTTCTTCCTGATGGGAAAATAGAGTGACCTGTGCCTGTCCCCACACCTAGACCTAGTCTCTCATTGGTTCCCCCTCTTCCCGTTCATCCTCAGGACAAATTGCAACCTGTTCGGAACAGGAGGTTAAAGGTGCTGATTCTCCAAGGAGGGAGATTGCTAGTAAAGTGGCTGTAATGGCGAGCCCGAGCACAAGGAGATGAGAAATGAGGTGCGTTTTAGAAACCTTTCCCGATCACACGGTGTACCGTCTTCTGGGTTTCTCATGCATGTTTTCGATGTAGGAAGATGCCCTTGAACCTGGAGATTTTGGACCCATGGGATGGGTACCACGCAATATTACTTTAAAGGGTCTGCGTTTGCTCACCCAACCTCACCAAACCTCTCAGCCCGAAGAGTGTCCACCCTTATGTCTCAATCAGCTGTGGGTCTAGAGATGGTCAATAAAGGTGGCATCCCAGCCCCTGAACGAATTCTGTATGAATTTCTCTCTGTTTCACTGTCTTTGTTTCACGGGTTTTTAAAAGTAATTGACTTTTATAATGGGGTTTAGCTGCTTTTCACTGCTGTGTTTATGCCGATTTACACCCACTTGACTCACTTACAGAGAGATATCAATACATTGGTTTTAAGAGTCTTACTAGTCAGATATATTCTTGGGTGGTGAACAGGGGGTATTGAGTCCAGTTCACTGAGCAAGGAGTAGGTCTTGTCTGTTACATATTGGGTTTATGGAACAGTATCTGAGCTAATTTGATACCCTTGTTTTATGCATCACCCCACCTCACCTTTCCCGTTAAGCAGCCATAGTGTGTCTTCTAAACGTGTGACGCTGTTCTGTTTTGTAATTCAGTTCAAGTGTAGCGGTTTTTACATTCCCTCTCTAAGTGATATCTTATGATAAGTGTCTTTTTCTGTGTGACTTATTTCACTTAGAATCGTCGTACCTAAATCCTCTCATCATGCTGCTACTAGCCTTATGACGTTAATTTCATGGCTGAGTGATATGCCATTGTACATAAGGACCACAACTTCCTTATCCATTTTTCTCTTTCCTGGGATATTTAAGGTGTAACGAAGTGGAGGTTCTTGTCAACAGAGCAGCCCTAAACTTTGGGGTTCCTGTGTCTTGCTGATTTTTAGTTTTCCCAATTTATACGCCCATGAGTGGAAGTGCCCTATGCTCTCTAAGCTGAGTTTTTTAGATGTTTCAGGACACACCGTACACTTCTCCAGAGTGGCTGTTGGCAATTTCCATCCCGCCCATCAGCGTAGCAAGGCTCCCGTTTCTCCATGGCCTGTCCTGCATTTCTGGTTTTGACACTTTATTCAGCATGGCCCTTTTGACCGATGGGAAGCGAGACTTCTTTGTAGCGCTGATTTGCCTTTCCAGGTTGCTTGGTTGGCCAAAAAGGGCGTATGCGTTTTTTCCTGAATATATTCAGGAAAAAACGCATACGCCCTTTTTGGCCAAGGGCATCATTGTCGAGGTTTTGCCACCTTTCCTGTGCTTTAAAGGCGATTCGACTCTACCTCCTGAAATCTGTTTCCTGCAATTCTGCTATGCTTTCAAATCCTCTTCGTTGCCTTCCCTCAATATATTTGTGGACGAGAGTTATCATTTCTAACTCTGCAGGTTTGTGAATTGCAGTGCCCCTGAGCTCGATTTTTCAACTCGCTTTTTTGGGAGCTGGCCGCAAAAGCACAGGATTGCTTCAGGCGCTGTTCTGCTTCCGGGCGGCAGGCTGAGCCTGTGGTTAATCCTTCTTCCTGATGGGAAAATAGAGTGACCTGTGCCTGTCCCCACACCTAGACCTAGTCTCTCATTGGTTCCCCCTCTTCCCGTTCATCCTCAGGACAAATTGCAACCTGTTCGGAACAGGAGGTTAAAGGTGCTGATTCTCCAAGGAGGGAGATTGCTAGTAAAGTGGCTGTAATGGCGAGCCCGAGCACAAGGAGATGAGAAATGAGGAGCGTTTTAGAAACCTTTCCCGATCACACGGTGTACCGTCTTCTGGGTTTCTCATGCATGTTTTCGATGTAGGAAGATGCCCTTGAACCTGGAGATTTTGGACCCATGGGATGGGTACCACGCAGTATTACTTTAAAGGGTCTGCGTTTGCTCACCCAACCTCACCAAACCTCTCAGCCCGAAGAGTGTCCACCCTTATGTCTCAATCAGCTGTGGGTCTAGAGATGGTCAATAAAGGTGGCATCCCAGCCCCTGAACGAATTCTGTATGAATTTCTCTCTGTTTCACTGTCTTTGTTTCACGGGTTTTTAAAAGTAATTGACTTTTATAATGGGGTTTAGCTGCTTTTCACTGCTGTGTTTATGCCGATTTACACCCACTTGACTCACTTACAGAGAGATATCAATACATTGGTTTTAAGAGTCTTACTAGTCAGATATATTCTTGGGCGGTGAACAGGGGGTATTGAGTCCAGTTCACTGAGCAAGGAGTAGGTCTTGTCTGTTACATATTGGGTTTATGGAACAGTATCTGAGCTAATTTGATACCCTTGTTTTATGCATCACCCCACCTCACCTTTCCCGTTAAGCAGCCATAGTGTGTTTTCTAAACGTGTGACGCTGTTCTGTTTTGTAATTCAGTTCAAGTGTAGCGGATTTTACATTCCCTCTATAAGTGATATCTTACGATAAGTGTCTTTCTCTGTGACTTATTTCACTTAGAATCGTCGTACCTAAATCCACTCATCATGCTGCTACTAGCCTTATGACGTTGATTTCATGCCTGAGTGATATTCCATTGTACATAAGGACCACAACTTCTTTATCCATTTTTCTCTTTCCTGGGATATTTAAGGTGTAATGAAGTGGAGGTTCTTGTCAACAGAGCAGCCCTAAACTTTGGGGTGCCTGTGTCTTGCTGATTTTTAGTTTTCCCAATTTATACGCCCATGAGTGGAAGTGCCCTATGCTCTCTAAGCTGAGTTTTTTAGGTGTTTCAGGACACACCGTACACTTCTCCAGAGTGGCTGTTGGCAATTTACATCCCGCCCATCAGCGTAGCAAGGCTCCCGTTTCTCCATGGCCTGTCCTGCATTTCTGGTTTTGACACTTTATTCAGCATGGCCCTTTTGACCGATGGGAAGCGAGACTTCTTTGTAGCGCTGATTTGCCTTTCCAGGTTGCTTGCTTGGCCAAAAAGGGCGTATGCGTTTTTTCCTGAATATATTCAGGAAAAAACGCATACGCCCTTTTTGGCCAAGGGCATCATTGTCGAGGTTTTGCCGCTTTTCCTGTGCTTTAAAGGCGATTCGACTCTACCTCCTGAAATCAGTTTCCTGCAATTCTGCTATGCTTTCAAATCCTCTTCGTTGCCTTCCCTCAATATATTTGTGGACGAGAGTTATCATTTCTAACTCTGCAGGTTTGTGAATTGCAGTGCCCCTGAGCTCCATTTTTCAACTCGCTTTTTTGGGAGCTGGCCGCAAAAGCACAGGATTGCTTCAGGCGCTGTTCTGCTTCCGGGCGGCAGGCTGAGCCTGTGGTTAATCCTTCTTCCTGATGGGAAAATAGAGTGACATGTGGCTGTCCCAACACCTAGAGCAAGTCTCTCATTGGTTCCCCCTCTTCCCGTTTATCCTCAGGACAAATTGCAACCTGTACGGAACAGAAGGTTAAAGGGGCTGATTCTCCAAGGAGGGAGATTGCTAGTAAAGCGGCTGTAATGGCCAACCCCAGCACAAGGAGATGAGAAATGAGGTGCGTTTTAGAAACCTTTCCCGATCACACGGTGTACCATCTTCTGGGTTTCTCATGCATGTTTTCGATGTAGGAAGATGCCCTTGAACCTGGAGATTTTGGACCCATGGGATGGATACCACGCAGTATTACTTTAAAGGGTCTGCGTTTGCTCACCCAACCTCACCAAACCTCTCAGCCCCAAGAGTGTCCACCCTTATGACTCAATCAGCTGTGGGTCTAGAGATGGTCAATAAAGGTGGCATCCCTACCCCTGAACGAATTCTGTATGAATTTCTCTCTCTTTCACTGTCTTTGTTTCACGGGTTTTTAAAAGTAATTGATTTTTATAATGGGGTTTAGCTGCTTTTCACTGCTGTGTTTATGCCGCTTTACACCCACTTGACTCACTTACAGAGGGATATCAATACATTGGTTTTAAGAGTCTTACTAGTCAGAAATATTCTTGGGCGGTGAACAGGGGGTGTTGAGTCCAGTTCACTGAGCAAGGAGTAGGTCTTGTCTATTACATATTGGGTTTATGGAACGGTATCTGAGCTAATTTGAAACCCTTGTTTTATGCATCACACCACCTCACCTTTCCCGTTAAGCAGCCATAGTGTGTCTTCTAAACGTGTGACGCTGTTCTGTTTTGTAATTCAGTTCAAGTGTAGCGGTTTTTACATTCCCTCTCTAAGTGATATCTTATGATAAGTGTCTTTTTCTGTGTGACTTATTTCACTTAGAATCGTCGTACCTAAATCCTCTCATCATGCTGCTACTAGCCTTATGACGTTGATTTCATGCCTGAGTGATATTCCATTGTACATAAGGACCACAACTTCTTTATCCATTTTTCTCTTTCCTGGGATATTTAAGGTGTAATGAAGTGGAGGTTCTTGTCAACAGAGCAGCCCTAAACTTTGGGGTGCCTGTGTCTTGCTGATTTTTAGTTTTCCCAATTTATACGCCCATGAGTGGAAGTGCCCTATGCTCTCTAAGCTGAGTGTTTTAGATGTTTCAGGACACACCGTACACTTCTCCAGAGTGGCTGTTGGCAATTTACATCCCGCCCATCAGCGTAGCAAGCCTCCCATTTCTCCATGGCCTGTCCTGCATTTCTGGTTTTGACACTTTATTCAGCATGGCCCTTTTGACCGATGGGAAGCGAGACTTCTTTGTAGCGCTGATTTGCCTTTCCAGGTTGCTTGGTTGGCCAAAAAGGGCGTATGCGTTTTTTCCTGAATATATTCAGGAAAAAACGCATACGCCCTTTTTGGCCAAGGGCATCATGGTCGAGGTTTTGCCGCTTTTCCTGTGCTTTAAAGGCGATTCGAATCTACCTCCTGAAATCTGTTTCCTGCAATTCTGCCTTGCTTTCTAATCCTCTTTGTTGCCTTCCCTCAATATATTTGTGGACGAGAGTTATCATTTCTAACTCTGCAGGTTTGTGAATTGCAGTGCCCCTGAGCTCCATTTTTCAACTCGCTTTCTTGGGAGCTGGCCGCAAAAGCGAAGGATTGCTTCAGGCCCTATTGTGGTTCTGGGCGGCAGGCTGAGCCTGTGGTTAATTCTTCTTCCTGATGGGAAAATAGAGTGACCTGTGCCTGTCCCCACACCTAGACCTAGTCTCTCATTGGTTCCCCCTCTTCCCGTTCATCCTCAGGACAAATTTGTAACCTGTACAGAACAGGAGGTTAAAGGTGCTCATTCTCCAAGGAGGGAGATTGCTAGTAAAGCGGCTGGAATGGCGAGCCCGAGCACAAGGAGATGAGAAATGAGGTGCGTTTTAGAAACCTTTCCCGATCACACGGTGTACCATCTTCTGGGTTTCTCATGCATGTTTTCGATGTAGGAAGATGCCCTTGAACCTGGAGATTTTGGACCCATGGGATGGATACCACGCAGTATTACTTTAAAGGGTCTGCGTTTGCTCACCCAACCTCACCAAACCTCTCAGCCCCAAGAGTGTCCACCCTTATGACTCAATCAGCTGTGGGTCTAGAGATAGTCAATAAAGGTGGCATCCCAGCCCCTGAACGAATTCTGTATGAATTTCTCTCTCTTTCACTGTCTTTGTTTCACGGGTTTTTAAAAGTAATTGATTTTTATAATGGGGTTTAGCTGCTTTTCACTGCTGTGTTTATGCCGCTTTACACCCACTTGACTCACTTACAGAGGGATATCAATACATTGGTTTTAAGAGTCTTACTAGTCAGAAATATTCTTGGGCGGTGAACAGGGGGTGTTGAGTCCAGTTCACTGAGCAAGGAGTAGGTCTTGTCTATTACATATTGGGTTTATGGAACGGTATCTGAGCTAATTTGAAACCCTTGTTTTATGCATCACCCCACCTCACCTTTCCCGTTAAGCAGCCATAGTGTGTTTTCTAAACGTGTGACGCTGTTCTGTTTTGTAATTCAGTTCAAGTGTAGCGGATTTTACATTCCCTCTATAAGTGATATCTTACGATAAGTGTCTTTCTCTGTGACTTATTTCACTTAGAATCGTCGTACCTAAATCCACTCATCATGCTGCTACTAGCCTTATGACGTTGATTTCATGCCTGAGTGATATTCCATTGTACATAAGGACCACAACTTCTTTATCCATTTTTCTCTTTCCTGGGATATTTAAGGTGTAATGAAGTGGAGGTTCTTGTCAACAGAGCAGCCCTAAACTTTGGGGTGCCTGTGTCTTGCTGATTTTTAGTTTTCCCAATTTATACGCCCATGAGTGGAAGGGCCCTATGCTCTCTAAGCTGAGTTTTTTAGGTGTTTCAGGACACACCGTACACTTCTCCAGAGTGGCTGTTGGCAATTTACATCCCGCCCATCAGCGTAGCAAGGCTCCCGTTTCTCCATGGCCTGTCCTGCATTTCTGGTTTTGACACTTTATTCAGCATGGCCCTTTTGACCGATGGGAAGCGAGACTTCTTTGTAGCGCTGATTTGCCTTTCCAGGTTGCTTGCTTGGCCAAAAAGGGCGTATGCGTTTTTTCCTGAATATATTCAGGAAAAAACGCATACGCCCTTTTTGGCCAAGGGCATCATTGTCGAGGTTTTGCCGCTTTTCCTGTGCTTTAAAGGCGATTCGACTCTACCTCCTGAAATCAGTTTCCTGCAATTCTGCTATGCTTTCAAATCCTCTTCGTTGCCTTCCCTCAATATATTTGTGGACGAGAGTTACCATTTATAACTCTGCAGGTTTGTGAATTGCAGTGCCCCTGAGCTCCATTTTTCAACTCGCTTTTTTGGGAGCTGGCCGCAAAAGCACAGGATTGCTTCAGGCGCTGTTCTGCTTCCGGGCGGCAGGCTGAGCCTGTGGTTAATCCTTCTTCCTGATGGGAAAATAGAGTGACATGTGGCTGTCCCAACACCTAGAGCAAGTCTCTCATTGGTTCCCCCTCTTCCCGTTTATCCTCAGGACAAATTGCAACCTGTACGGAACAGAAGGTTAAAGGGGCTGATTCTCCAAGGAGGGAGATTGCTAGTAAAGCGGCTGTAATGGCCAACCCCAGCACAAGGAGATGAGAAATGAGGTGCGTTTTAGAAACCTTTCCCGATCACACGGTGTACCATCTTCTGGGTTTCTCATGCATGTTTTCGATGTAGGAAGATGCCCTTGAACCTGGAGATTTTGGACCCATGGGATGGATACCACGCAGTATTACTTTAAAGGGTCTGCGTTTGCTCACCCAACCTCACCAAACCTCTCAGCCCCAAGAGTGTCCACCCTTATGACTCAATCAGCTGTGGGTCTAGAGATGGTCAATAAAGGTGGCATCCCTACCCCTGAACGAATTCTGTATGAATTTCTCTCTCTTTCACTGTCTTTGTTTCACGGGTTTTTAAAAGTAATTGATTTTTATAATGGGGTTTAGCTGCTTTTCACTGCTGTGTTTATGCCGCTTTACACCCACTTGACTCACTTACAGAGGGATATCAATACATTGGTTTTAAGAGTCTTACTAGTCAGAAATATTCTTGGGCGGTGAACAGGGGGTGTTGAGTCCAGTTCACTGAGCAAGGAGTAGGTCTTGTCTATTACATATTGGGTTTATGGAACGGTATCTGAGCTAATTTGAAACCCTTGTTTTATGCATCACACCACCTCACCTTTCCCGTTAAGCAGCCATAGTGTGTCTTCTAAACGTGTGACGCTGTTCTGTTTTGTAATTCAGTTCAAGTGTAGCGGTTTTTACATTCCCTCTCTAAGTGATATCTTATGATAAGTGTCTTTTTCTGTGTGACTTATTTCACTTAGAATCGTCGTACCTAAATCCTCTCATCATGCTGCTACTAGCCTTATGACGTTGATTTCATGCCTGAGTGATATTCCATTGTACATAAGGACCACAACTTCTTTATCCATTTTTCTCTTTCCTGGGATATTTAAGGTGTAATGAAGTGGAGGTTCTTGTCAACAGAGCAGCCCTAAACTTTGGGGTGCCTGTGTCTTGCTGATTTTTAGTTTTCCCAATTTATACGCCCATGAGTGGAAGTGCCCTATGCTCTCTAAGCTGAGTGTTTTAGATGTTTCAGGACACACCGTACACTTCTCCAGAGTGGCTGTTGGCAATTTACATCCCGCCCATCAGCGTAGCAAGCCTCCCATTTCTCCATGGCCTGTCCTGCATTTCTGGTTTTGACACTTTATTCAGCATGGCCCTTTTGACCGATGGGAAGCGAGACTTCTTTGTAGCGCTGATTTGCCTTTCCAGGTTGCTTGGTTGGCCAAAAAGGGCGTATGCGTTTTTTCCTGAATATATTCAGGAAAAAACGCATACGCCCTTTTTGGCCAAGGGCATCATGGTCGAGGTTTTGCCGCTTTTCCTGTGCTTTAAAGGCGATTCGAATCTACCTCCTGAAATCTGTTTCCTGCAATTCTGCCTTGCTTTCTAATCCTCTTTGTTGCCTTCCCTCAATATATTTGTGGACGAGAGTTATCATTTCTAACTCTGCAGGTTTGTGAATTGCAGTGCCCCTGAGCTCCATTTTTCAACTCGCTTTCTTGGGAGCTGGCCGCAAAAGCGAAGGATTGCTTCAGGCCCTATTGTGGTTCTGGGCGGCAGGCTGAGCCTGTGGTTAATTCTTCTTCCTGATGGGAAAATAGAGTGACCTGTGCCTGTCCCCACACCTAGACCTAGTCTCTCATTGGTTCCCCCTCTTCCCGTTCATCCTCAGGACAAATTTGCAACCTGTACAGAACAGGAGGTTAAAGGTGCTCATTCTCCAAGGAGGGAGATTGCTAGTAAAGCGGCTGGAATGGCGAGCCCGAGCACAAGGAGATGAGAAATGAGGTGCGTTTTAGAAACCTTTCCCGATCACACGGTGTACCATCTTCTGGGTTTCTCATGCATGTTTTCGATGTAGGAAGATGCCCTTGAACCTGGAGATTTTGGACCCATGGGATGGATACCACGCAGTATTACTTTAAAGGGTCTGCGTTTGCTCACCCAACCTCACCAAACCTCTCAGCCCCAAGAGTGTCCACCCTTATGACTCAATCAGCTGTGGGTCTAGAGATAGTCAATAAAGGTGGCATCCCAGCCCCTGAACGAATTCTGTATGAATTTCTCTCTCTTTCACTGTCTTTGTTTCACGGGTTTTTAAAAGTAATTGATTTTTATAATGGGGTTTAGCTGCTTTTCACTGCTGTGTTTATGCCGCTTTACACCCACTTGACTCACTTACAGAGGGATATCAATACATTGGTTTTAAGAGTCTTACTAGTCAGAAATATTCTTGGGCGGTGAACAGGGGGTGTTGAGTCCAGTTCACTGAGCAAGGAGTAGGTCTTGTCTATTACATATTGGGTTTATGGAACGGTATCTGAGCTAATTTGAAACCCTTGTTTTATGCATCACACCACCTCACCTTTCCCGTTAAGCAGCCATAGTGTGTCTTCTAAACGTGTGACGCTGTTCTGTTTTGTAATTCAGTTCAAGTGTAGCGGTTTTTACATTCCCTCTCTAAGTGATATCTTATGATAAGTGTCTTTTTCTGTGTGACTTATTTCACTTAGAATCGTCGTACCTAAATCCTCTCATCATGCTGCTACTAGCCTTATGACGTTGATTTCATGCCTGAGTGATATTCCATTGTACATAAGGACCACAACTTCTTTATCCATTTTTCTCTTTCCTGGGATATTTAAGGTGTAATGAAGTGGAGGTTCTTGTCAACAGAGCAGTCCTAAACTTTGGGGTGCCTGTGTCTTGCTGATTTTTAGTTTTCCCAATTTATACGCCCATGAGTGGAAGTGCCCTATGCTCTCTAAGCTGAGTGTTTTAGATGTTTCAGGACACACCGTACACTTCTCCAGAGTGGCTGTTGGCAATTTACATCCCGCCCATCAGCGTAGCAAGGCTCCCGTTTCTCCATGGCCTGTCCTGCATTTCTGGTTTTGACACTTTATTCAGCATGGCCCTTTTGACCGATGGGAAGCGAGACTTCTTTGTAGCGCTGATTTGCCTTTCCAGGTTGCTTGGTTGGCCAAAAAGGGCGTATGCGTTTTTTCCTGAATATATTCAGGAAAAAACGCATACGCCCTTTTTGGCCAAGGGCATCATGGTCGAGGATTTGCTGCTTTTCCTGTGCTTTAAAGGCGATTCGAATCTACCTCCTGAAATCTGTTTCCTGCAATTCTGCCTTGCTTTCTAATCCTCTTTGTTGCCTTCCCTCAATATATTTGTGGACGAGAGTTATCATTTCTAACTCTGCAGGTTTGTGAATTGCAGTGCCCCTGAGCTCCATTTTTCAACTCGCTTTCTTGGGAGCTGGCCGCAAAAGCGCAGGATTGCTTCAGGCCCTATTGTGGTTCCGGGCGGCAGGCTGAGCCTGTGGTTAATTCTTCTTCCTGATGGGAAAATAGAGTGACCTGTGCCTGTCCCCACACCTAGACCTAGTCTCTCATTGGTTCCCCCTCTTCCCGTTCATCCTCAGGACAAATTTGTAACCTGTACAGAACAGGAGGTTAAAGGTGCTCATTCTCCAAGGAGGGAGATTGCTAGTAAAGCGGCTGGAATGGCGAGCCCGAGCACAAGGAGATGAGAAATGAGGTGCGTTTTAGAAACCTTTCCCGATCACACGGTGTACCATCTTCTGGGTTTCTCATGCATGTTTTCGATGTAGGAAGATGCCCTTGAACCTGGAGATTTTGGACCCATGGGATGGATACCACGCAGTATTACTTTAAAGGGTCTGCGTTTGCTCACCCAACCTCACCAAACCTCTCAGCCCCAAGAGTGTCCACCCTTATGACTCAATCAGCTGTGGGTCTAGAGATAGTCAATAAAGGTGGCATCCCAGCCCCTGAACGAATTCTGTATGAATTTCTCTCTCTTTCACTGTCTTTGTTTCACGGCTTTTTAAAAGTAATTGATTTTTATAATGGGGTTTAGCTGCTTTTCACTGCTGTGTTTATGCCGCTTTACACCCACTTGACTCACTTACAGAGGGATATCAATACATTGGTTTTAAGAGTCTTACTAGTCAGAAATATTCTTGGGCGGTGAACAGGGGGTGTTGAGTCCAGTTCACTGAGCAAGGAGTAGGTCTTGTCTATTACATATTGGGTTTATGGAACGGTATCTGAGCTAATTTGAAACCCTTGTTTTATGCATCACCCCACCTCACCTTTCCCGTTAAGCAGCCATAGTGTGTTTTCTAAACGTGTGACGCTGTTCTGTTTTGTAATTCAGTTCAAGTGTAGCGGATTTTACATTCCCTCTATAAGTGATATCTTACGATAAGTGTCTTTCTCTGTGACTTATTTCACTTAGAATCGTCGTACCTAAATCCACTCATCATGCTGCTACTAGCCTTATGACGTTGATTTCATGCCTGAGTGATATTCCATTGTACATAAGGACCACAACTTCTTTATCCATTTTTCTCTTTCCTGGGATATTTAAGGTGTAATGAAGTGGAGGTTCTTGTCAACAGAGCAGCCCTAAACTTTGGGGTGCCTGTGTCTTGCTGATTTTTAGTTTTCCCAATTTATACGCCCATGAGTGGAAGTGCCCTATGCTCTCTAAGCTGAGTTTTTTAGGTGTTTCAGGACACACCGTACACTTCTCCAGAGTGGCTGTTGGCAATTTACATCCCGCCCATCAGCGTAGCAAGGCTCCCGTTTCTCCATGGCCTGTCCTGCATTTCTGGTTTTGACACTTTATTCAGCATGGCCCTTTTGACCGATGGGAAGCGAGACTTCTTTGTAGCGCTGATTTGCCTTTCCAGGTTGCTTGCTTGGCTAAAAAGGGCGTATGCGTTTTTTCCTGAATATATTCAGGAAAAAACGCATACGCCCTTTTTGGCCAAGGGCATCATTGTCGAGGTTTTGCCGCTTTTCCTGTGCTTTAAAGGCGATTCGACTCTACCTCCTGAAATCTGTTTCCTGCAATTCTGCTATGCTTTCAAATCCTCTTCGTTGCCTTCCCTCAATATATTTGTGGACGAGAGTTACCATTTATAACTCTGCAGGTTTGTGAATTGCAGTGCCCCTGAGCTCCATTTTTCAACTCGCTTTTTTGGGAGCTGGCCGCAAAAGCACAGGATTGCTTCAGGCGCTGTTCTGCTTCCGGGCGGCAGGCTGAGCCTGTGGTTAATCCTTCTTCCTGATGGGAAAATAGAGTGACATGTGGCTGTCCCAACACCTAGAGCAAGTCTCTCATTGGTTCCCCCTCTTCCCGTTTATCCTCAGGACAAATTGCAACCTGTACGGAACAGAAGGTTAAAGGGGCTGATTCTCCAAGGAGGGAGATTGCTAGTAAAGCGGCTGTAATGGCCAACCCCAGCACAAGGAGATGAGAAATGAGGTGCGTTTTAGAAACCTTTCCCGATCACACGGTGTACCATCTTCTGGGTTTCTCATGCATGTTTTCGATGTAGGAAGATGCCCTTGAACCTGGAGATTTTGGACCCATGGGATGGATACCACGCAGTATTACTTTAAAGGGTCTGCGTTTGCTCACCCAACCTCACCAAACCTCTCAGCCCCAAGAGTGTCCACCCTTATGACTCAATCAGCTGTGGGTCTAGAGATGGTCAATAAAGGTGGCATCCCTACCCCTGAACGAATTCTGTATGAATTTCTCTCTCTTTCACTGTCTTTGTTTCACGGGTTTTTAAAAGTAATTGATTTTTATAATGGGGTTTAGCTGCTTTTCACTGCTGTGTTTATGCCGCTTTACACCCACTTGACTCACTTACAGAGGGATATCAATACATTGGTTTTAAGAGTCTTACTAGTCAGAAATATTCTTGGGCGGTGAACAGGGGGTGTTGAGTCCAGTTCACTGAGCAAGGAGTAGGTCTTGTCTATTACATATTGGGTTTATGGAACGGTATCTGAGCTAATTTGAAACCCTTGTTTTATGCATCACCCCACCTCACCTTTCCCGTTAAGCAGCCATAGTGTGTCTTCTAAACGTGTGACGCTGTTCTGTTTTGTAATTCAGTTCAAGTGTAGCGGTTTTTACATTCCCTCTCTAAGTGATATCTTATGATAAGTGTCTTTTTCTGTGTGACTTATTTCACTTAGAATCGTCGTACCTAAATCCTCTCATCATGCTGCTACTAGCCTTATGACGTTGATTTCATGCCTGAGTGATATTCCATTGTACATAAGGACCACAACTTCTTTATCCATTTTTCTCTTTCCTGGGATATTTAAGGTGTAATGAAGTGGAGGTTCTTGTCAACAGAGCAGCCCTAAACTTTGGGGTGCCTGTGTCTTGCTGATTTTTAGTTTTCCCAATTTATACGCCCATGAGTGGAAGTGCCCTATGCTCTCTAAGCTGAGTGTTTTAGATGTTTCAGGACACACCGTACACTTCTCCAGAGTGGCTGTTGGCAATTTACATCCCGCCCATCAGCGTAGCAAGCCTCCCATTTCTCCATGGCCTGTCCTGCATTTCTGGTTTTGACACTTTATTCAGCATGGCCCTTTTGACCGATGGGAAGCGAGACTTCTTTGTAGCGCTGATTTGCCTTTCCAGGTTGCTTGGTTGGCCAAAAAGGGCGTATGCGTTTTTTCCTGAATATATTCAGGAAAAAACGCATACGCCCTTTTTGGCCAAGGGCATCATGGTCGAGGTTTTGCCGCTTTTCCTGTGCTTTAAAGGCGATTCGAATCTACCTCCTGAAATCTGTTTCCTGCAATTCTGCCTTGCTTTCTAATCCTCTTTGTTGCCTTCCCTCAATATATTTGTGGACGAGAGTTATCATTTCTAACTCTGCAGGTTTGTGAATTGCAGTGCCCCTGAGCTCCATTTTTCAACTCGCTTTCTTGGGAGCTGGCCGCAAAAGCGAAGGATTGCTTCAGGCCCTATTGTGGTTCTGGGCGGCAGGCTGAGCCTGTGGTTAATTCTTCTTCCTGATGGGAAAATAGAGTGACCTGTGCCTGTCCCCACACCTAGACCTAGTCTCTCATTGGTTCCCCCTCTTCCCGTTCATCCTCAGGACAAATTTGCAACCTGTACAGAACAGGAGGTTAAAGGTGCTCATTCTCCAAGGAGGGAGATTGCTAGTAAAGCGGCTGGAATGGCGAGCCCGAGCACAAGGAGATGAGAAATGAGGTGCGTTTTAGAAACCTTTCCCGATCACACGGTGTACCATCTTCTGGGTTTCTCATGCATGTTTTCGATGTAGGAAGATGCCCTTGAACCTGGAGATTTTGGACCCATGGGATGGATACCACGCAGTATTACTTTAAAGGGTCTGCGTTTGCTCACCCAACCTCACCAAACCTCTCAGCCCCAAGAGTGTCCACCCTTATGACTCAATCAGCTGTGGGTCTAGAGATAGTCAATAAAGGTGGCATCCCAGCCCCTGAACGAATTCTGTATGAATTTCTCTCTCTTTCACTGTCTTTGTTTCACGGGTTTTTAAAAGTAATTGATTTTTATAATGGGGTTTAGCTGCTTTTCACTGCTGTGTTTATGCCGCTTTACACCCACTTGACTCACTTACAGAGGGATATCAATACATTGGTTTTAAGAGTCTTACTAGTCAGAAATATTCTTGGGCGGTGAACAGGGGGTGTTGAGTCCAGTTCACTGAGCAAGGAGTAGGTCTTGTCTATTACATATTGGGTTTATGGAACGGTATCTGAGCTAATTTGAAACCGTTGTTTTATGCATCACACCACCTCACCTTTCCCGTTAAGCAGCCATAGTGTGTCTTCTAAACGTGTGACGCTGTTCTGTTTTGTAATTCAGTTCAAGTGTAGCGGTTTTTACATTCCCTCTCTAAGTGATATCTTATGATAAGTGTCTTTTTCTGTGTGACTTATTTCACTTAGAATCGTCGTACCTAAATCCTCTCATCATGCTGCTACTAGCCTTATGACGTTGATTTCATGCCTGAGTGATATTCCATTGTACATAAGGACCACAACTTCTTTATCCATTTTTCTCTTTCCTGGGATATTTAAGGTGTAATGAAGTGGAGGTTCTTGTCAACAGAGCAGCCCTAAACTTTGGGGTGCCTGTGTCTTGCTGATTTTTAGTTTTCCCAATTTATACGCCCATGAGTGGAAGTGCCCTATGCTCTCTAAGCTGAGTGTTTTAGATGTTTCAGGACACACCGTACACTTCTCCAGAGTGGCTGTTGGCAATTTACATCCCGCCCATCAGCGTAGCAAGCCTCCCATTTCTCCATGGCCTGTCCTGCATTTCTGGTTTTGACACTTTATTCAGCATGGCCCTTTTGACCGATGGGAAGCGAGACTTCTTTGTAGCGCTGATTTGCCTTTCCAGGTTGCTTGGTTGGCCAAAAAGGGCGTATGCGTTTTTTCCTGAATATATTCAGGAAAAAACGCATACGCCCTTTTTGGCCAAGGGCATCATGGTCGAGGTTTTGCCGCTTTTCCTGTGCTTTAAAGGCGATTCGAATCTACCTCCTGAAATCTGTTTCCTGCAATTCTGCCTTGCTTTCTAATCCTCTTTGTTGCCTTCCCTCAATATATTTGTGGACGAGAGTTATCATTTCTAACTCTGCAGGTTTGTGAATTGCAGTGCCCCTGAGCTCCATTTTTCAACTCGCTTTCTTGGGAGCTGGCCGCAAAAGCGAAGGATTGCTTCAGGCCCTATTGTGGTTCTGGGCGGCAGGCTGAGCCTGTGGTTAATTCTTCTTCCTGATGGGAAAATAGAGTGACCTGTGCCTGTCCCCACACCTAGACCTAGTCTCTCATTGGTTCCCCCTCTTCCCGTTCATCCTCAGGACAAATTTGCAACCTGTACAGAACAGGAGGTTAAAGGTGCTCATTCTCCAAGGAGGGAGATTGCTAGTAAAGCGGCTGGAATGGCGAGCCCGAGCACAAGGAGATGAGAAATGAGGTGCGTTTTAGAAACCTTTCCCGATCACACGGTGTACCATCTTCTGGGTTTCTCATGCATGTTTTCGATGTAGGAAGATGCCCTTGAACCTGGAGATTTTGGACCCATGGGATGGATACCACGCAGTATTACTTTAAAGGGTCTGCGTTTGCTCACCCAACCTCACCAAACCTCTCAGCCCCAAGAGTGTCCACCCTTATGACTCAATCAGCTGTGGGTCTAGAGATAGTCAATAAAGGTGGCATCCCAGCCCCTGAACGAATTCTGTATGAATTTCTCTCTCTTTCACTGTCTTTGTTTCACGGGTTTTTAAAAGTAATTGATTTTTATAATGGGGTTTAGCTGCTTTTCACTGCTGTGTTTATGCCGCTTTACACCCACTTGACTCACTTACAGAGGGATATCAATACATTGGTTTTAAGAGTCTTACTAGTCAGAAATATTCTTGGGCGGTGAACAGGGGGTGTTGAGTCCAGTTCACTGAGCAAGGAGTAGGTCTTGTCTATTACATATTGGGTTTATGGAACGGTATCTGAGCTAATTTGAAACCCTTGTTTTATGCATCACACCACCTCACCTTTCCCGTTAAGCAGCCATAGTGTGTCTTCTAAACGTGTGACGCTGTTCTGTTTTGTAATTCAGTTCAAGTGTAGCGGTTTTTACATTCCCTCTCTAAGTGATATCTTATGATAAGTGTCTTTTTCTGTGTGACTTATTTCACTTAGAATCGTCGTACCTAAATCCTCTCATCATGCTGCTACTAGCCTTATGACGTTGATTTCATG
Source organism: Balaenoptera borealis (assembly GCF_965194805.1). Classification (NCBI taxonomy): domain Eukaryota; kingdom Metazoa; phylum Chordata; class Mammalia; order Artiodactyla; family Balaenopteridae; genus Balaenoptera; species Balaenoptera borealis. Next base: position 313,356 of record NW_028123521.1, read on the forward strand.
CCTGAGTGATATTCCATTGTACATAAGGACCACAACTTCTTTATCCATTTTTCTCTTTCCTGGGATATTTAAGGTGTAATGAAGTGGAGGTTCTTGTCAACAGAGCAGTCCTAAACTTTGGGGTGCCTGTGTCTTGCTGATTTTTAGTTTTCCCAATTTATATGCCCATGAGTGGAAGTGCCCTATGCTCTCTAAGCTGAGTGTTTTAGATGTTTCAGGACACACCGTACACTTCTCCAGAGTGGCTGTTGGCAATTTACATCCCGCCCATCAGCGTAGCAAGGCTCCCGTTTCTCCATGGCCTGTCCTGCATTTCTGGTTTTGACACTTTATTCAGCATGGCCCTTTTGACCGATGGGAAGCGAGACTTCTTTGTAGCGCTGATTTGCCTTTCCAGGTTGCTTGGTTGGCCAAAAAGGGCGTATGCGTTTTTTCCTGAATATATTCAGGAAAAAACGCATACGCCCTTTTTGGCCAAGGGCATCATGGTCGAGGATTTGCTGCTTTTCCTGTGCTTTAAAGGCGATTCGAATCTACCTCCTGAAATCTGTTTCCTGCAATTCTGCCTTGCTTTCTAATCCTCTTTGTTGCCTTCCCTCAATATATTTGTGGACGAGAGTTATCATTTCTAACTCTGCAGGTTTGTGAATTGCAGTGCCCCTGAGCTCCATTTTTCAACTCGCTTTCTTGGGAGCTGGCCGCAAAAGCGCAGGATTGCTTCAGGCCCTATTGTGGTTCCGGGCAGCAGGCTGAGCCTGTGGTTAATTCTTCTTCCTGATGGGAAAATAGAGTGACCTGTGCCTGTCCCCACACCTAGACCTAGTCTCTCATTGGTTCCCCCTCTTCCCGTTCATCCTCAGGACAAATTTGCAACCTGTACAGAACAGGAGGTTAAAGGTGCTCATTCTCCAAGGAGGGAGATTGCTAGTAAAGCGGCTGGAATGGCGAGCCCGAGCACAAGGAGATGAGAAATGAGGTGCGTTTTAGAAACCTTTCCCGATCACACGGTGTACCATCTTCTGGGTTTCTCATGCATGTTTTCGATGTAGGAAGATGCCCTTGAACCTGGAGATTTTGGACCCATGGGATGGGTACCACGCAGTATTACTTTAAAGGGTCTGCGTTTGCTCACCCAACCTCACCAAACCTCTCAGCCCGAAGAGTGTCCACCCTTATGTCTCAATCAGCTGTGGGTCTAGAGATGGTCAATAAATGTGGCATCCCAGCCCCTGAACGAATTCTGTATGAATTTCTCTCTCTTTCACTGTCTTTGTTTCACGGGTTTTTAAAAGTAATTGATTTTTATAATGGGGTTTAGCTGCTTTTCACTGCTGTGTTTATGCCGCTTTACACCCACTTGACTCACTTACAGAGAGATATCAATACATTGGTTTTAAGAGTCTTACTAGTCAGATATATTCTTGGGCGGTGAACAGGGGGTGTTGAATCCAGTTCACTGAGCAAGGAGTAGGTCTTGTCTGTTACATATTGGGTTTATGGAACAGTATCTGAGCTAATTTGAAACCCTTGTGTTATGCATCACCCCACCTCACCTTTCCCGTTAAGCAGCCATAGTGTGTCTTCTAAACGTGTGACGCTGTTCTGTTTTGTAATTCAGTTCAAGTGTAGCGGTTTTTACATTCCCTCTCTAAGTGATATCTTATGATAAGTGTCTTTTTCTGTGTGACTTATTTCACTTAGAATCGTCGTACCTAAATCCTCTCATCATGCTGCTACTAGCCTTATGACGTTAATTTCATGGCTGAGTGATATGCCATTGTACATAAGGACCACAACTTCCTTATCCATTTTTCTCTTTCCTGGGATATTTAAGGTGTAACGAAGTGGAGGTTCTTGTCAACAGAGCAGCCCTAAACTTTGGGGTTCCTGTGTCTTGCTGATTTTTAGTTTTCCCAATTTATACGCCCATGAGTGGAAGTGCCCTATGCTCTCTAAGCTGAGTTTTTTAGATGTTTCAGGACACACCGTACACTTCTCCAGAGTGGCTGTTGGCAATTTCCATCCCGCCCATCAGCGTAGCAAGGCTCCCGTTTCTCCATGGCCTGTCCTGCATTTCTGGTTTTGACACTTTATTCAGCATGGCCCTTTTGACCGATGGGAAGCGAGACTTCTTTGTAGCGCTGATTTGCCTTTCCAGGTTGCTTGGTTGGCCAAAAAGGGCGTATGCGTTTTTTCCTGAATATATTCAGGAAAAAACGCATACGCCCTTTTTGGCCAAGGGCATCATTGTCGAGGTTTTGCCACCTTTCCTGTGCTTTAAAGGCGATTCGACTCTACCTCCTGAAATCTGTTTCCTGCAATTCTGCTATGCTTTCAAATCCTCTTCGTTGCCTTCCCTCAATATATTTGTGGACGAGAGTTATCATTTCTAACTCTGCAGGTTTGTGAATTGCAGTGCCCCTGAGCTCGATTTTTCAACTCGCTTTTTTGGGAGCTGGCCGCAAAAGCGCAGGATTGTTTCAGGCCCTCTTCTGCTTCCGGGTGGCAGGCTGAGCCTGTGGTTAATCCTTCTTCCTGATGGGAAAATAGAGTGACCTGTGCCTGTCCCCACACCTAGACCTAGTCTCTCATTGGTTCCCCCTCTTCCCGTTCATCCTCAGGACAAATTGCAACCTGTTCGGAACAGGAGGTTAAAGGTGCTGATTCTCCAATGAGGGAGATTGCTAGTAAAGTGGCTGTAATGGCGAGCCCGAGCACAAGGAGATGAGAAATGAGGAGCGTTTTAGAAACCTTTCCCGATCACACGGTGTACCGTCTTCTGGGTTTCTCATGCATGTTTTCGATGTAGGAAGATGCCCTTGAACCTGGAGATTTTGGACCCATGGGATGGGTACCACGCAGTATTACTTTAAAGGGTCTGCGTTTGCTCACCCAACCTCACCAAACCTCTCAGCCCCAAGAGTGTCCACCCTTATGACTCAATCAGCTGTGGGTCTAGAGATAGTCAATAAAGGTGGCATCCCAGCCCCTGAACGAATTCTGTATGAATTTCTCTCTCTTTCACTGTCTTTGTTTCACGGGTTTTTAAAAGTAATTGATTTTTATAATGGGGTTTAGCTGCTTTTCACTGCTGTGTTTATGCCGCTTTACACCCACTTGACTCACTTACAGAGGGATATCAATACATTGGTTTTAAGAGTCTTACTAGTCAGAAATATTCTTGGGCGGTGAACAGGGGGTGTTGAGTCCAGTTCCCTGAGCAAGGAGTAGGTCTTGTCTATTACATATTGGGTTTATGGAACGGTATCTGAGCTAATTTGAAACCCTTGTTTTATGCATCACCCCACCTCACCTTTCCCGTTAAGCAGCCATAGTGTGTTTTCTAAACGTGTGACGCTGTTCTGTTTTGTAATTCAGTTCAAGTGTAGCGGATTTTACATTCCCTCTATAAGTGATATCTTACGATAAGTGTCTTTCTCTGTGACTTATTTCACTTAGAATCGTCGTACCTAAATCCACTCATCATGCTGCTACTAGCCTTATGACGTTGATTTCATGCCTGAGTGATATTCCATTGTACATAAGGACCACAACTTCTTTATCCATTTTTCTCTTTCCTGGGATATTTAAGGTGTAATGAAGTGGAGGTTCTTGTCAACAGAGCAGCCCTAAACTTTGGGGTGCCTGTGTCTTGCTGATTTTTAGTTTTCCCAATTTATACGCCCATGAGTGGAAGTGCCCTATGCTCTCTAAGCTGAGTTTTTTAGGTGTTTCAGGACACACCGTACACTTCTCCAGAGTGGCTGTTGGCAATTTACATCCCGCCCATCAGCGTAGCAAGGCTCCCGTTTCTCCATGGCCTGTCCTGCATTTCTGGTTTTGACACTTTATTCAGCATGGCCCTTTTGACCGATGGGAAGCGAGACTTCTTTGTAGCGCTGATTTGCCTTTCCAGGTTGCTTGCTTGGCCAAAAAGGGCGTATGCGTTTTTTCCTGAATATATTCAGGAAAAAACGCATACGCCCTTTTTGGCCAAGGGCATCATTGTCGAGGTTTTGCCGCTTTTCCTGTGCTTTAAAGGCGATTCGACTCTACCTCCTGAAATCAGTTTCCTGCAATTCTGCTATGCTTTCAAATCCTCTTCGTTGCCTTCCCTCAATATATTTGTGGACGAAAGTTACCATTTATAACTCTGCAGGTTTGTGAATTGCAGTGCCCCTGAGCTCCATTTTTCAACTCGCTTTTTTGGGAGCTGGCCGCAAAAGCACAGGATTGCTTCAGGCGCTGTTCTGCTTCCGGGCGGCAGGCTGAGCCTGTGGTTAATCCTTCTTCCTGATGGGAAAATAGAGTGACATGTGGCTGTCCCAACACCTAGAGCAAGTCTCTCATTGGTTCCCCCTCTTCCCGTTTATCCTCAGGACAAATTGCAACCTGAACGGAACAGAAGGTTAAAGGGGCTGATTCTCCAAGGAGGGAGATTGCTAGTAAAGCGGCTGTAATGGCCAACCCCAGCACAAGGAGATGAGAAATGAGGTGCGTTTTAGAAACCTTTCCCGATCACACGGTGTACCATCTTCTGGGTTTCTCATGCATGTTTTCGATGTAGGAAGATGCCCTTGAACCTGGAGATTTTGGACCCATGGGATGGATACCACGCAGTATTACTTTAAAGGGTCTGCGTTTGCTCACCCAACCTCACCAAACCTCTCAGCCCCAAGAGTGTCCACCCTTATGACTCAATCAGCTGTGGGTCTAGAGATGGTCAATAAAGGTGGCATCCCTACCCCTGAACGAATTCTGTATGAATTTCTCTCTCTTTCACTGTCTTTGTTTCACGGGTTTTTAAAAGTAATTGATTTTTATAATGGGGTTTAGCTGCTTTTCACTGCTGTGTTTATGCCGCTTTACACCCACTTGACTCACTTACAGAGGGATATCAATACATTGGTTTTAAGAGTCTTACTAGTCAGAAATATTCTTGGGCGGTGAACAGGGGGTGTTGAGTCCAGTTCACTGAGCAAGGAGTAGGTCTTGTCTATTACATATTGGGTTTATGGAACGGTATCTGAGCTAATTTGAAACCCTTGTTTTATGCATCACACCACCTCACCTTTCCCGTTAAGCAGCCATAGTGTGTCTTCTAAACGTGTGACGCTGTTCTGTTTTGTAATTCAGTTCAAGTGTAGCGGTTTTTACATTCCCTCTCTAAGTGATATCTTATGATAAGTGTCTTTTTCTGTGTGACTTATTTCACTTAGAATCGTCGTACCTAAATCCTCTCATCATGCTGCTACTAGCCTTATGACGTTGATTTCATGCCTGAGTGATATTCCATTGTACATAAGGACCACAACTTCTTTATCCATTTTTCTCTTTCCTGGGATATTTAAGGTGTAATGAAGTGGAGGTTCTTGTCAACAGAGCAGTCCTAAACTTTGGGGTGCCTGTGTCTTGCTGATTTTTAGTTTTCCCAATTTATATGCCCATGAGTGGAAGTGCCCTATGCTCTCTAAGCTGAGTGTTTTAGATGTTTCAGGACACACCGTACACTTCTCCAGAGTGGCTGTTGGCAATTTACATCCCGCCCATCAGCGTAGCAAGGCTCCCGTTTCTCCATGGCCTGTCCTGCATTTCTGGTTTTGACACTTTATTCAGCATGGCCCTTTTGACCGATGGGAAGCGAGACTTCTTTGTAGCGCTGATTTGCCTTTCCAGGTTGCTTGGTTGGCCAAAAAGGGCGTATGCGTTTTTTCCTGAATATATTCAGGAAAAAACGCATACGCCCTTTTTGGCCAAGGGCATCATGGTCGAGGATTTGCTGCTTTTCCTGTGCTTTAAAGGCGATTCGAATCTACCTCCTGAAATCTGTTTCCTGCAATTCTGCCTTGCTTTCTAATCCTCTTTGTTGCCTTCCCTCAATATATTTGTGGACGAGAGTTATCATTTCTAACTCTGCAGGTTTGTGAATTGCAGTGCCCCTGAGCTCCATTTTTCAACTCGCTTTCTTGGGAGCTGGCCGCAAAAGCGCAGGATTGCTTCAGGCCCTATTGTGGTTCCGGGCGGCAGGCTGAGCCTGTGGTTAATTCTTCTTCCTGATGGGAAAATAGAGTGACCTGTGCCTGTCCCCACACCTAGACCTAGTCTCTCATTGGTTCCCCCTCTTCCCGTTCATCCTCAGGACAAATTTGTAACCTGTACAGAACAGGAGGTTAAAGGTGCTCATTCTCCAAGGAGGGAGATTGCTAGTAAAGCGGCTGGAATGGCGAGCCCGAGCACAAGGAGATGAGAAATGAGGTGCGTTTTAGAAACCTTTCCCGATCACACGGTGTACCATCTTCTGGGTTTCTCATGCATGTTTTCGATGTAGGAAGATGCCCTTGAACCTGGAGATTTTGGACCCATGGGATGGATACCACGCAGTATTACTTTAAAGGGTCTGCGTTTGCTCACCCAACCTCACCAAACCTCTCAGCCCCAAGAGTGTCCACCCTTATGACTCAATCAGCTGTGGGTCTAGAGATAGTCAATAAAGGTGGCATCCCAGCCCCTGAACGAATTCTGTATGAATTTCTCTCTCTTTCACTGTCTTTGTTTCACGGGTTTTTAAAAGTAATTGATTTTTATAATGGGGTTTAGCTGCTTTTCACTGCTGTGTTTATGCCGCTTTACACCCACTTGACTCACTTACAGAGGGATATCAATACATTGGTTTTAAGAGTCTTACTAGTCAGAAATATTCTTGGGCGGTGAACAGGGGGTGTTGAGTCCAGTTCACTGAGCAAGGAGTAGGTCTTGTCTATTACATATTGGGTTTATGGAACGGTATCTGAGCTAATTTGAAACCCTTGTTTTATGCATCACCCCACCTCACCTTTCCTGTTAAGCAGCCATAGTGTGTTTTCTAAACGTGTGACGCTGTTCTGTTTTGTAGTTCAGTTCAAGTGTAGCGGATTTTACATTCCCTCTATAAGTGATATCTTACGATAAGTGTCTTTCTCTGTGACTTATTTCACTTAGAATCGTCGTACCTAAATCCACTCATCATGCTGCTACTAGCCTTATGACGTTGATTTCATGCCTGAGTGATATTCCATTGTACATAAGGACCACAACTTCTTTATCCATTTTTCTCTTTCCTGGGATATTTAAGGTGTAATGAAGTGGAGGTTCTTGTCAACAGAGCAGCCCTAAACTTTGGGGTGCCTGTGTCTTGCTGATTTTTAGTTTTCCCAATTTATACGCCCATGAGTGGAAGTGCCCTATGCTCTCTAAGCTGAGTTTTTTAGGTGTTTCAGGACACACCGTACACTTCTCCAGAGTGGCTGTTGGCAATTTACATCCCGCCCATCAGCGTAGCAAGGCTCCCGTTTCTCCATGGCCTGTCCTGCATTTCTGGTTTTGACACTTTATTCAGCATGGCCCTTTTGACCGATGGGAAGCGAGACTTCTTTGTAGCGCTGATTTGCCTTTCCAGGTTGCTTGCTTGGCTAAAAAGGGCGTATGCGTTTTTTCCTGAATATATTCAGGAAAAAACGCATACGCCCTTTTTGGCCAAGGGCATCATTGTCGAGGTTTTGCCGCTTTTCCTGTGCTTTAAAGGCGATTCGACTCTACCTCCTGAAATCAGTTTCCTGCAATTCTGCTATGCTTTCAAATCCTCTTCATTGCCTTCCCTCAATATATTTGTGGACGAGAGTTACCATTTATAACTCTGCAGGTTTGTGAATTGCAGTGCCCCTGAGCTCCATTTTTCAACTCGCTTTTTTGGGAGCTGGCCGCAAAAGCACAGGATTGCTTCAGGCGCTGTTCTGCTTCCGGGCGGCAGGCTGAGCCTGTGGTTAATCCTTCTTCCTGATGGGAAAATAGAGTGACATGTGGCTGTCCCAACACCTAGAGCAAGTCTCTCATTGGTTCCCCCTCTTCCCGTTTATCCTCAGGACAAATTGCAACCTGTACGGAACAGAAGGTTAAAGGGGCTGATTCTCCAAGGAGGGAGATTGCTAGTAAAGCGGCTGTAATGGCCAACCCCAGCACAAGGAGATGAGAAATGAGGTGCGTTTTAGAAACCTTTCCCGATCACACGGTGTACCATCTTCTGGGTTTCTCATGCATGTTTTCGATGTAGGAAGATGCCCTTGAACCTGGAGATTTTGGACCCATGGGATGGATACCACGCAGTATTACTTTAAAGCGTCTGCGTTTGCTCACCCAACCTCACCAAACCTCTCAGCCCCAAGAGTGTCCACCCTTATGACTCAATCAGCTGTGGGTCTAGAGATGGTCAATAAAGGTGGCATCCCTACCCCTGAACGAATTCTGTATGAATTTCTCTCTCTTTCACTGTCTTTGTTTCACGGGTTTTTAAAAGTAATTGATTTTTATAATGGGGTTTAGCTGCTTTTCACTGCTGTGTTTATGCCGCTTTACACCCACTTGACTCACTTACAGAGGGATATCAATACATTGGTTTTAAGAGTCTTACTAGTAAGAAATATTCTTGGGCGGTGAACAGGGGGTGTTGAGTCCAGTTCACTGAGCAAGGAGTAGGTCTTGTCTATTACATATTGGGTTTATGGAACGGTATCTGAGCTAATTTGAAACCCTTGTTTTATGCATCACACCACCTCACCTTTCCCGTTAAGCAGCCATAGTGTGTCTTCTAAACGTGTGACGCTGTTCTGTTTTGTAATTCAGTTCAAGTGTAGCGGTTTTTACATTCCCTCTCTAAGTGATATCTTATGATAAGTGTCTTTTTCTGTGTGACTTATTTCACTTAGAATCGTCGTACCTAAATCCTCTCATCATGCTGCTACTAGCCTTATGACGTTGATTTCATGCCTGAGTGATATTCCATTGTACATAAGGACCACAACTTCTTTATCCATTTTTCTCTTTCCTGGGATATTTAAGGTGTAATGAAGTGGAGGTTCTTGTCAACAGAGCAGCCCTAAACTTTGGGGTGCCTGTGTCTTGCTGATTTTTAGTTTTCCCAATTTATACGCCCATGAGTGGAAGTGCCCTATGCTCTCTAAGCTGAGTGTTTTAGATGTTTCAGGACACACCGTACACTTCTCCAGAGTGGCTGTTGGCAATTTACATCCCGCCCATCAGCGTAGCAAGCCTCCCATTTCTCCATGGCCTGTCCTGCATTTCTGGTTTTGACACTTTATTCAGCATGGCCCTTTTGACCGATGGGAAGCGAGACTTCTTTGTAGCGCTGATTTGCCTTTCCAGGTTGCTTGGTTGGCCAAAAAGGGCGTATGCGTTTTTTCCTGAATATATTCAGGAAAAAACGCATACGCCCTTTTTGGCCAAGGGCATCATGGTCGAGGTTTTGCCGCTTTTCCTGTGCTTTAAAGGCGATTCGAATCTACCTCCTGAAATCTGTTTCCTGCAATTCTGCCTTGCTTTCTAATCCTCTTTGTTGCCTTCCCTCAATATATTTGTGGACGAGAGTTATCATTTCTAACTCTGCAGGTTTGTGAATTGCAGTGCCCCTGAGCTCCATTTTTCAACTCGCTTTCTTGGGAGCTGGCCGCAAAAGCGAAGGATTGCTTCAGGCCCTATTGTGGTTCTGGGCGGCAGGCTGAGCCTGTGGTTAATTCTTCTTCCTGATGGGAAAATAGAGTGACCTGTGCCTGTCCCCACACCTAGACCTAGTCTCTCATTGGTTCCCCCTCTTCCCGTTCATCCTCAGGACAAATTTGCAACCTGTACAGAACAGGAGGTTAAAGGTGCTCATTCTCCAAGGAGGGAGATTGCTAGTAAAGCGGCTGGAATGGCGAGCCCGAGCACAAGGAGATGAGAAATGAGGTGCGTTTTAGAAACCTTTCCCGATCACACGGTGTACCATCTTCTGGGTTTCTCATGCATGTTTTCGATGTAGGAAGATGCCCTTGAACCTGGAGATTTTGGACCCATGGGATGGATACCACGCAGTATTACTTTAAAGGGTCTGCGTTTGCTCACCCAACCTCACCAAACCTCTCAGCCCCAAGAGTGTCCACCCTTATGACTCAATCAGCTGTGGGTCTAGAGATAGTCAATAAAGGTGGCATCCCAGCCCCTGAACGAATTCTGTATGAATTTCTCTCTCTTTCACTGTCTTTGTTTCACGGGTTTTTAAAAGTAATTGATTTTTATAATGGGGTTTAGCTGCTTTTCACTGCTGTGTTTATGCCGCTTTACACCCACTTGACTCACTTACAGAGAGATATCAATACATTGGTTTTAAGAGTCTTACTAGTCAGATATATTCTTGGGCGGTGAACAGGGGGTGTTGAATCCAGTTCACTGAGCAAGGAGTAGGTCTTGTCTGTTACATATTGGGTTTATGGAACAGTATCTGAGCTAATTTGAAACCCTTGTGTTATGCATCACCCCACCTCACCTTTCCCGTTAAGCAGCCATAGTGTGTCTTCTAAACGTGTGACGCTGTTCTGTTTTGTAATTCAGTTCAAGTGTAGCGGTTTTTACATTCCCTCTCTAAGTGATATCTTATGATAAGTGTCTTTTTCTGTGTGACTTATTTCACTTAGAATCGTCGTACCTAAATCCTCTCATCATGCTGCTACTAGCCTTATGACGTTAATTTCATGGCTGAGTGATATGCCATTGTACATAAGGACCACAACTTCCTTATCCATTTTTCTCTTTCCTGGGATATTTAAGGTGTAACGAAGTGGAGGTTCTTGTCAACAGAGCAGCCCTAAACTTTGGGGTTCCTGTGTCTTGCTGATTTTTAGTTTTCCCAATTTATACGCCCATGAGTGGAAGTGCCCTATGCTCTCTAAGCTGAGTTTTTTAGATGTTTCAGGACACACCGTACACTTCTCCAGAGTGGCTGTTGGCAATTTCCATCCCGCCCATCAGCGTAGCAAGGCTCCCGTTTCTCCATGGCCTGTCCTGCATTTCTGGTTTTGACACTTTATTCAGCATGGCCCTTTTGACCGATGGGAAGCGAGACTTCTTTGTAGCGCTGATTTGCCTTTCCAGGTTGCTTGGTTGGCCAAAAAGGGCGTATGCGTTTTTTCCTGAATATATTCAGGAAAAAACGCATACGCCCTTTTTGGCCAAGGGCATCATTGTCGAGGTTTTGCCACCTTTCCTGTGCTTTAAAGGCGATTCGACTCTACCTCCTGAAATCTGTTTCCTGCAATTCTGCTATGCTTTCAAATCCTCTTCGTTGCCTTCCCTCAATATATTTGTGGACGAGAGTTATCATTTCTAACTCTGCAGGTTTGTGAATTGCAGTGCCCCTGAGCTCGATTTTTCAACTCGCTTTTTTGGGAGCTGGCCACAAAAGCACAGGATTGCTTCAGGCCCTCTTCTGCTTCCGGGCGGCAGGCTGAGCCTGTGGTTAATCCTTCTTCCTGATGGGAAAATAGAGTGACCTGTGCCTGTCCCCACACCTAGACCTAGTCTCTCATTGGTTCCCCCTCTTCCCGTTCATCCTCAGGACAAATTGCAACCTGTTCGGAACAGGAGGTTAAAGGTGCTGATTCTCCAATGAGGGAGATTGCTAGTAAAGTGGCTGTAATGGCGAGCCCGAGCAGAAGGAGATGAGAAATGAGGAGCGTTTTAGAAACCTTTCCCGATCACACGGTGTACCGTCTTCTGGGTTTCTCATGCATGTTTTCGATGTAGGAAGATGCCCTTGAACCTGGAGATTTTGGACCCATGGGATGGGTACCACGCAGTATTACTTTAAAGGGTCTGCGTTTGCTCACCCAACCTCACCAAACCTCTCAGCCCCAAGAGTGTCCACCCTTATGACTCAATCAGCTGTGGGTCTAGAGATAGTCAATAAAGGTGGCATCCCAGCCCCTGAACGAATTCTGTATGAATTTCTCTCTCTTTCACTGTCTTTGTTTCACGGGTTTTTAAAAGTAATTGATTTTTATAATGGGGTTTAGCTGCTTTTCACTGCTGTGTTTATGCCGCTTTACACCCACTTGACTCACTTACAGAGGGATATCAATACATTGGTTTTAAGAGTCTTACTAGTCAGAAATATTCTTGGGCGGTGAACAGGGGGTGTTGAGTCCAGTTCACTGAGCAAGGAGTAGGTCTTGTCTATTACATATTGGGTTTATGGAACGGTATCTGAGCTAATTTGAAACCCTTGTTTTATGCATCACCCCACCTCACCTTTCCCGTTAAGCAGCCATAGTGTGTTTTCTAAACGTGTGACGCTGTTCTGTTTTGTAATTCAGTTCAAGTGTAGCGGATTTTACATTCCCTCTATAAGTGATATCTTACGATAAGTGTCTTTCTCTGTGACTTATTTCACTTAGAATCGTCGTACCTAAATCCACTCATCATGCTGCTACTAGCCTTATGACGTTGATTTCATGCCTGAGTGATATTCCATTGTACATAAGGACCACAACTTCTTTATCCATTTTTCTCTTTCCTGGGATATTTAAGGTGTAATGAAGTGGAGGTTCTTGTCAACAGAGCAGCCCTAAACTTTGGGGTGCCTGTGTCTTGCTGATTTTTAGTTTTCCCAATTTATACGCCCATGAGTGGAAGTGCCCTATGCTCTCTAAGCTGAGTTTTTTAGGTGTTTCAGGACACACCGTACACTTCTCCAGAGTGGCTGTTGGCAATTTACATCCCGCCCATCAGCGTAGCAAGGCTCCCGTTTCTCCATGGCCTGTCCTGCATTTCTGGTTTTGACACTTTATTCAGCATGGCCCTTTTGACCGATGGGAAGCGAGACTTCTTTGTAGCGCTGATTTGCCTTTCCAGGTTGCTTGGTTGGCCAAAAAGGGCGTATGCGTTTTTTTCTGAATATATTCAGGAAAAAACGCATACGCCCTTTTTGGCCAAGGGCATCATTGTCGAGGTTTTGCCGCTTTTCCTGTGCTTTAAAGGCGATTCGACTCTACCTCCTGAAATCAGTTTCCTGCAATTCTGCTATGCTTTCAAATCCTCTTCGTTGCCTTCCCTCAATATATTTGTGGACGAGAGTTACCATTTATAACTCTGCAGGTTTGTGAATTGCAGTGCCCCTGAGCTCCATTTTTCAACTCGCTTTTTTGGGAGCTGGCCGCAAAAGCACAGGATTGCTTCAGGCGCTGTTCTGCTTCCGGGCGGCAGGCTGAGCCTGTGGTTAATCCTTCTTCCTGATGGGAAAATAGAGTGACATGTGGCTGTCCCAACACCTAGAGCAAGTCTCTCATTGGTTCCCCCTCTTCCCGTTTATCCTCAGGACAAATTGCAACCTGAACGGAACAGAAGGTTAAAGGGGCTGATTCTCCAAGGAGGGAGATTGCTAGTAAAGCGGCTGTAATGGCCAACCCCAGCACAAGGAGATGAGAAATGAGGTGCGTTTTAGAAACCTTTCCCGATCACACGGTGTACCATCTTCTGGGTTTCTCATGCATGTTTTCGATGTAGGAAGATGCCCTTGAACCTGGAGATTTTGGACCCATGGGATGGATACCACGCAGTATTACTTTAAAGGGTCTGCGTTTGCTCACCCAACCTCACCAAACCTCTCAGCCCCAAGAGTGTCCACCCTTATGACTCAATCAGCTGTGGGTCTAGAGATGGTCAATAAAGGTGGCATCCCTACCCCTGAACGAATTCTGTATGAATTTCTCTCTCTTTCACTGTCTTTGTTTCACGGGTTTTTAAAAGTAATTGATTTTTATAATGGGGTTTAGCTGCTTTTCACTGCTGTGTTTATGCCGCTTTACACCCACTTGACTCACTTACAGAGGGATATCAATACATTGGTTTTAAGAGTCTTACTAGTCAGAAATATTCTTGGGCGGTGAACAGGGGGTGTTGAGTCCAGTTCACTGAGCAAGGAGTAGGTCTTGTCTATTACATATTGGGTTTATGGAACGGTATCTGAGCTAATTTGAAACCCTTGTTTTATGCATCACACCACCTCACCTTTCCCGTTAAGCAGCCATAGTGTGTCTTCTAAACGTGTGACGCTGTTCTGTTTTGTAATTCAGTTCAAGTGTAGCGGTTTTTACATTCCCTCTCTAAGTGATATCTTATGATAAGTGTCTTTTTCTGTGTGACTTATTTCACTTAGAATCGTCGTACCTAAATCCTCTCATCATGCTGCTACTAGCCTTATGACGTTGATTTCATGCCTGAGTGATATTCCATTGTACATAAGGACCACAACTTCTTTATCCATTTTTCTCTTTCCTGGGATATTTAAGGTGTAATGAAGTGGAGGTTCTTGTCAACAGAGCAGCCCTAAACTTTGGGGTGCCTGTGTCTTGCTGATTTTTAGTTTTCCCAATTTATACGCCCATGAGTGGAAGTGCCCTATGCTCTCTAAGCTGAGTGTTTTAGATGTTTCAGGACACACCGTACACTTCTCCAGAGTGGCTGTTGGCAATTTACATCCCGCCCATCAGCGTAGCAAGCCTCCCATTTCTCCATGGCCTGTCCTGCATTTCTGGTTTTGACACTTTATTCAGCATGGCCCTTTTGACCGATGGGAAGCGAGACTTCTTTGTAGCGCTGATTTGCCTTTCCAGGTTGCTTGGTTGGCCAAAAAGGGCGTATGCGTTTTTTCCTGAATATATTCAGGAAAAAACGCATACGCCCTTTTTGGCCAAGGGCATCATGGTCGAGGTTTTGCCGCTTTTCCTGTGCTTTAAAGGCGATTCGAATCTACCTCCTGAAATCTGTTTCCTGCAATTCTGCCTTGCTTTCTAATCCTCTTTGTTGCCTTCCCTCAATATATTTGTGGACGAGAGTTATCATTTCTAACTCTGCAGGTTTGTGAATTGCAGTGCCCCTGAGCTCCATTTTTCAACTCGCTTTCTTGGGAGCTGGCCGCAAAAGCGAAGGATTGCTTCAGGCCCTATTGTGGTTCTGGGCGGCAGGCTGAGCCTGTGGTTAATTCTTCTTCCTGATGGGAAAATAGAGTGACCTGTGCCTGTCCCCACACCTAGACCTAGTCTCTCATTGGTTCCCCCTCTTCCCGTTCATCCTCAGGACAAATTTGCAACCTGTACAGAACAGGAGGTTAAAGGTGCTCATTCTCCAAGGAGGGAGATTGCTAGTAAAGCGGCTGGAATGGCGAGCCCGAGCACAAGGAGATGAGAAATGAGGTGCGTTTTAGAAACCTTTCCCGATCACACGGTGTACCATCTTCTGGGTTTCTCATGCATGTTTTCGATGTAGGAAGATGCCCTTGAACCTGGAGATTTTGGACCCATGGGATGGATACCACGCAGTATTACTTTAAAGGGTCTGCGTTTGCTCACCCAACCTCACCAAACCTCTCAGCCCCAAGAGTGTCCACCCTTATGACTCAATCAGCTGTGGGTCTAGAGATAGTCAATAAAGGTGGCATCCCAGCCCCTGAACGAATTCTGTATGAATTTCTCTCTCTTTCACTGTCTTTGTTTCACGGGTTTTTAAAAGTAATTGATTTTTATAATGGGGTTTAGCTGCTTTTCACTGCTGTGTTTATGCCGCTTTACACCCACTTGACTCACTTACAGAGGGATATCAATACATTGGTTTTAAGAGTCTTACTAGTCAGAAATATTCTTGGGCGGTGAACAGGGGGTGTTGAGTCCAGTTCCCTGAGCAAGGAGTAGGTCTTGTCTATTACATATTGGGTTTATGGAACGGTATCTGAGCTAATTTGAAACCCTTGTTTTATGCATCACACCACCTCACCTTTCCCGTTAAGCAGCCATAGTGTGTCTTCTAAACGTGTGACGCTGTTCTGTTTTGTAATTCAGTTCAAGTGTAGCGGTTTTTACATTCCCTCTCTAAGTGATATCTTATGATAAGTGTCTTTTTCTGTGTGACTTATTTCACTTAGAATCGTCGTACCTAAATCCTCTCATCATGCTGCTACTAGCCTTATGACGTTGATTTCATGCCTGAGTGATATTCCATTGTACATAAGGACCACAACTTCTTTATCCATTTTTCTCTTTCCTGGGATATTTAAGGTGTAATGAAGTGGAGGTTCTTGTCAACAGAGCAGTCCTAAACTTTGGGGTGCCTGTGTCTTGCTGATTTTTAGTTTTCCCAATTTATACGCCCATGAGTGGAAGTGCCCTATGCTCTCTAAGCTGAGTGTTTTAGATGTTTCAGGACACACCGTACACTTCTCCAGAGTGGCTGTTGGCAATTTACATCCCGCCCATCAGCGTAGCAAGGCTCCCGTTTCTCCATGGCCTGTCCTGCATTTCTGGTTTTGACACTTTATTCAGCATGGCCCTTTTGACCGATGGGAAGCGAGACTTCTTTGTAGCGCTGATTTGCCTTTCCAGGTTGCTTGGTTGGCCAAAAAGGGCGTATGCGTTTTTTCCTGAATATATTCAGGAAAAAACGCATACGCCCTTTTTGGCCAAGGGCATCATGGTCGAGGATTTGCTGCTTTTCCTGTGCTTTAAAGGCGATTCGAATCTACCTCCTGAAATCTGTTTCCTGCAATTCTGCCTTGCTTTCTAATCCTCTTTGTTGCCTTCCCTCAATATATTTGTGGACGAGAGTTATCATTTCTAACTCTGCAGGTTTGTGAATTGCAGTGCCCCTGAGCTCCATTTTTCAACTCGCTTTCTTGGGAGCTGGCCGCAAAAGCGCAGGATTGCTTCAGGCCCTATTGTGGTTCCGGGCGGCAGGCTGAGCCTGTGGTTAATTCTTCTTCCTGATGGGAAAATAGAGTGACCTGTGCCTGTCCCCACACCTAGACCTAGTCTCTCATTGGTTCCCCCTCTTCCCGTTCATCCTCAGGACAAATTTGCAACCTGTACAGAACAGGAGGTTAAAGGTGCTCATTCTCCAAGGAGGGAGATTGCTAGTAAAGCGGCTGGAATGGCGAGCCCGAGCACAAGGAGATGAGAAATGAGGTGCGTTTTAGAAACCTTTCCCGATCACACGGTGTACCATCTTCTGGGTTTCTCATGCATGTTTTCGATGTAGGAAGATGCCCTTGAACCTGGAGATTTTGGACCCATGGGATGGGTACCACGCAGTATTACTTTAAAGGGTCTGCGTTTGCTCACCCAACCTCACCAAACCTCTCAGCCCGAAGAGTGTCCACCCTTATGTCTCAATCAGCTGTGGGTCTAGAGATGGTCAATAAATGTGGCATCCCAGCCCCTGAACGAATTCTGTATGAATTTCTCTCTCTTTCACTGTCTTTGTTTCACGGGTTTTTAAAAGTAATTGATTTTTATAATGGGGTTTAGCTGCTTTTCACTGCTGTGTTTATGCCGCTTTACACCCACTTGACTCACTTACAGAGAGATATCAATACATTGGTTTTAAGAGTCTTACTAGTCAGATATATTCTTGGGCGGTGAACAGGGGGTGTTGAATCCAGTTCACTGAGCAAGGAGTAGGTCTTGTCTGTTACATATTGGGTTTATGGAACAGTATCTGAGCTAATTTGAAACCCTTGTGTTATGCATCACCCCACCTCACCTTTCCCGTTAAGCAGCCATAGTGTGTCTTCTAAACGTGTGACGCTGTTCTGTTTTGTAATTCAGTTCAAGTGTAGCGGTTTTTACATTCCCTCTCTAAGTGATATCTTATGATAAGTGTCTTTTTCTGTGTGACTTATTTCACTTAGAATCGTCGTACCTAAATCCTCTCATCATGCTGCTACTAGCCTTATGACGTTAATTTCATGGCTGAGTGATATGCCATTGTACATAAGGACCACAACTTCCTTATCCATTTTTCTCTTTCCTGGGGTATTTAAGGTGTAACGAAGTGGAGGTTCTTGTCAACAGAGCAGCCCTAAACTTTGGGGTTCCTGTGTCTTGCTGATTTTTAGTTTTCCCAATTTATACGCCCATGAGTGGAAGTGCCCTATGCTCTCTAAGCTGAGTTTTTTAGATGTTTCAGGACACACCGTACACTTCTCCAGAGTGGCTGTTGGCAATTTCCATCCCGCCCATCAGCGTAACAAGGCTCCCGTTTCTCCATGGCCTGTCCTGCATTTCTGGTTTTGACACTTTATTCAGCATGGCCCTTTTGACCGATGGGAAGCGAGACTTCTTTGTAGCGCTGATTTGCCTTTCCAGGTTGCTTGGTTGGCCAAAAAGGGCGTATGCGTTTTTTCCTGA
Organism: Balaenoptera borealis; assembly: GCF_965194805.1. Classification (NCBI taxonomy): domain Eukaryota; kingdom Metazoa; phylum Chordata; class Mammalia; order Artiodactyla; family Balaenopteridae; genus Balaenoptera; species Balaenoptera borealis. Next base: position 331,394 of record NW_028123521.1, read on the forward strand.
ATATATTCAGGAAAAAACGCATACGCCCTTTTTGGCCAAGGGCATCATTGTCGAGGTTTTGCCACCTTTCCTGTGCTTTAAAGGCGATTCGACTCTACCTCCTGAAATCTGTTTCCTGCAATTCTGCTATGCTTTCAAATCCTCTTCGTTGCCTTCCCTCAATATATTTGTGGACGAGAGTTATCATTTCTAACTCTGCAGGTTTGTGAATTGCAGTGCCCCTGAGCTCGATTTTTCAACTCGCTTTTTTGGGAGCTGGCCGCAAAAGCACAGGATTGCTTCAGGCCCTCTTCTGCTTCCGGGCGGCAGGCTGAGCCTGTGGTTAATCCTTCTTCCTGATGGGAAAATAGAGTGACCTGTGCCTGTCCCCACACCTAGACCTAGTCTCTCATTGGTTCCCCCTCTTCCCGTTCATCCTCAGGACAAATTGCAACCTGTTCGGAACAGGAGGTTAAAGGGGCTGATTCTCCAAGGAGGGAGATTGCTAGTAAAGCGGCTGTAATGGCCAACCCCAGCACAAGGAGATGAGAAATGAGGTGCGTTTTAGAAACCTTTCCCGATCACACGGTGTACCATCTTCTGGGTTTCTCATGCATGTTTTCGATGTAGGAAGATGCCCTTGAACCTGGAGATTTTGGACCCATGGGATGGATACCACGCAGTATTACTTTAAAGGGTCTGCGTTTGCTCACCCAACCTCACCAAACCTCTCAGCCCCAAGAGTGTCCACCCTTATGACTCAATCAGCTGTGGGTCTAGAGATGGTCAATAAAGGTGGCATCCCTACCCCTGAACGAATTCTGTATGAATTTCTCTCTCTTTCACTGTCTTTGTTTCACGGGTTTTTAAAAGTAATTGATTTTTATAATGGGGTTTAGCTGCTTTTCACTGCTGTGTTTATGCCGCTTTACACCCACTTGACTCACTTACAGAGGGATATCAATACATTGGTTTTAAGAGTCTTACTAGTCAGAAATATTCTTGGGCGGTGAACAGGGGGTGTTGAGTCCAGTTCACTGAGCAAGGAGTAGGTCTTGTCTATTACATATTGGGTTTATGGAACGGTATCTGAGCTAATTTGAAACCCTTGTTTTATGCATCACACCACCTCACCTTTCCCGTTAAGCAGCCATAGTGTGTCTTCTAAACGTGTGACGCTGTTCTGTTTTGTAATTCAGTTCAAGTGTAGCGGTTTTTACATTCCCTCTCTAAGTGATATCTTATGATAAGTGTCTTTTTCTGTGTGACTTATTTCACTTAGAATCGTCGTACCTAAATCCTCTCATCATGCTGCTACTAGCCTTATGACGTTGATTTCATGCCTGAGTGATATTCCATTGTACATAAGGACCACAACTTCTTTATCCATTTTTCTCTTTCCTGGGATATTTAAGGTGTAATGAAGTGGAGGTTCTTGTCAACAGAGCAGCCCTAAACTTTGGGGTGCCTGTGTCTTGCTGATTTTTAGTTTTCCCAATTTATACGCCCATGAGTGGAAGTGCCCTATGCTCTCTAAGCTGAGTGTTTTAGATGTTTCAGGACACACCGTACACTTCTCCAGAGTGGCTGTTGGCAATTTACATCCCGCCCATCAGCGTAGCAAGCCTCCCATTTCTCCATGGCCTGTCCTGCATTTCTGGTTTTGACACTTTATTCAGCATGGCCCTTTTGACCGATGGGAAGCGAGACTTCTTTGTAGCGCTGATTTGCCTTTCCAGGTTGCTTGGTTGGCCAAAAAGGGCGTATGCGTTTTTTCCTGAATATATTCAGGAAAAAACGCATACGCCCTTTTTGGCCAAGGGCATCATGGTCGAGGTTTTGCCGCTTTTCCTGTGCTTTAAAGGCGATTCGAATCTACCTCCTGAAATCTGTTTCCTGCAATTCTGCCTTGCTTTCTAATCCTCTTTGTTGCCTTCCCTCAATATATTTGTGGACGAGAGTTATCATTTCTAACTCTGCAGGTTTGTGAATTGCAGTGCCCCTGAGCTCCATTTTTCAACTCGCTTTCTTGGGAGCTGGCCGCAAAAGCGAAGGATTGCTTCAGGCCCTATTGTGGTTCTGGGCGGCAGGCTGAGCCTGTGGTTAATTCTTCTTCCTGATGGGAAAATAGAGTGACCTGTGCCTGTCCCCACACCTAGACCTAGTCTCTCATTGGTTCCCCCTCTTCCCGTTCATCCTCAGGACAAATTTGCAACCTGTACAGAACAGGAGGTTAAAGGTGCTCATTCTCCAAGGAGGGAGATTGCTAGTAAAGCGGCTGGAATGGCGAGCCCGAGCACAAGGAGATGAGAAATGAGGTGCGTTTTAGAAACCTTTCCCGATCACACGGTGTACCATCTTCTGGGTTTCTCATGCATGTTTTCGATGTAGGAAGATGCCCTTGAACCTGGAGATTTTGGACCCATGGGATGGATACCACGCAGTATTACTTTAAAGGGTCTGCGTTTGCTCACCCAACCTCACCAAACCTCTCAGCCCCAAGAGTGTCCACCCTTATGACTCAATCAGCTGTGGGTCTAGAGATAGTCAATAAAGGTGGCATCCCAGCCCCTGAACGAATTCTGTATGAATTTCTCTCTCTTTCACTGTCTTTGTTTCACGGGTTTTTAAAAGTAATTGATTTTTATAATGGGGTTTAGCTGCTTTTCACTGCTGTGTTTATGCCGCTTTACACCCACTTGACTCACTTACAGAGAGATATCAATACATTGGTTTTAAGAGTCTTACTAGTCAGATATATTCTTGGGCGGTGAACAGGGGGTGTTGAATCCAGTTCACTGAGCAAGGAGTAGGTCTTGTCTGTTACATATTGGGTTTATGGAACAGTATCTGAGCTAATTTGAAACCCTTGTGTTATGCATCACCCCACCTCACCTTTCCCGTTAAGCAGCCATAGTGTGTCTTCTAAACGTGTGACGCTGTTCTGTTTTGTAATTCAGTTCAAGTGTAGCGGTTTTTACATTCCCTCTCTAAGTGATATCTTATGATAAGTGTCTTTTTCTGTGTGACTTATTTCACTTAGAATCGTCGTACCTAAATCCTCTCATCATGCTGCTACTAGCCTTATGACGTTAATTTCATGGCTGAGTGATATGCCATTGTACATAAGGACCACAACTTCCTTATCCATTTTTCTCTTTCCTGGGATATTTAAGGTGTAACGAAGTGGAGGTTCTTGTCAACAGAGCAGCCCTAAACTTTGGGGTTCCTGTGTCTTGCTGATTTTTAGTTTTCCCAATTTATACGCCCATGAGTGGAAGTGCCCTATGCTCTCTAAGCTGAGTTTTTTAGATGTTTCAGGACACACCGTACACTTCTCCAGAGTGGCTGTTGGCAATTTCCATCCCGCCCATCAGCGTAGCAAGGCTCCCGTTTCTCCATGGCCTGTCCTGCATTTCTGGTTTTGACACTTTATTCAGCATGGCCCTTTTGACCGATGGGAAGCGAGACTTCTTTGTAGCGCTGATTTGCCTTTCCAGGTTGCTTGGTTGGCCAAAAAGGGCGTATGCGTTTTTTCCTGAATATATTCAGGAAAAAACGCATACGCCCTTTTTGGCCAAGGGCATCATTGTCGAGGTTTTGCCACCTTTCCTGTGCTTTAAAGGCGATTCGACTCTACCTCCTGAAATCTGTTTCCTGCAATTCTGCTATGCTTTCAAATCCTCTTCGTTGCCTTCCCTCAATATATTTGTGGACGAGAGTTATCATTTCTAACTCTGCAGGTTTGTGAATTGCAGTGCCCCTGAGCTCGATTTTTCAACTCGCTTTTTTGGGAGCTGGCCGCAAAAGCACAGGATTGCTTCAGGCCCTCTTCTGCTTCCGGGCGGCAGGCTGAGCCTGTGGTTAATCCTTCTTCCTGATGGGAAAATAGAGTGACCTGTGCCTGTCCCCACACCTAGACCTAGTCTCTCATTGGTTCCCCCTCTTCCCGTTCATCCTCAGGACAAATTGCAACCTGTTCGGAACAGGAGGTTAAAGGGGCTGATTCTCCAAGGAGGGAGATTGCTAGTAAAGCGGCTGTAATGGCCAACCCCAGCACAAGGAGATGAGAAATGAGGTGCGTTTTAGAAACCTTTCCCGATCACACGGTGTACCATCTTCTGGGTTTCTCATGCATGTTTTCGATGTAGGAAGATGCCCTTGAACCTGGAGATTTTGGACCCATGGGATGGATACCACGCAGTATTACTTTAAAGGGTCTGCGTTTGCTCACCCAACCTCACCAAACCTCTCAGCCCCAAGAGTGTCCACCCTTATGACTCAATCAGCTGTGGGTCTAGAGATGGTCAATAAAGGTGGCATCCCTACCCCTGAACGAATTCTGTATGAATTTCTCTCTCTTTCACTGTCTTTGTTTCACGGGTTTTTAAAAGTAATTGATTTTTATAATGGGGTTTAGCTGCTTTTCACTGCTGTGTTTATGCCGCTTTACACCCACTTGACTCACTTACAGAGGGATATCAATACATTGGTTTTAAGAGTCTTACTAGTCAGAAATATTCTTGGGCGGTGAACAGGGGGTGTTGAGTCCAGTTCACTGAGCAAGGAGTAGGTCTTGTCTATTACATATTGGGTTTATGGAACGGTATCTGAGCTAATTTGAAACCCTTGTTTTATGCATCACACCACCTCACCTTTCCCGTTAAGCAGCCATAGTGTGTCTTCTAAACGTGTGACGCTGTTCTGTTTTGTAATTCAGTTCAAGTGTAGCGGTTTTTACATTCCCTCTCTAAGTGATATCTTATGATAAGTGTCTTTTTCTGTGTGACTTATTTCACTTAGAATCGTCGTACCTAAATCCTCTCATCATGCTGCTACTAGCCTTATGACGTTGATTTCATGCCTGAGTGATATTCCATTGTACATAAGGACCACAACTTCTTTATCCATTTTTCTCTTTCCTGGGATATTTAAGGTGTAATGAAGTGGAGGTTCTTGTCAACAGAGCAGCCCTAAACTTTGGGGTGCCTGTGTCTTGCTGATTTTTAGTTTTCCCAATTTATACGCCCATGAGTGGAAGTGCCCTATGCTCTCTAAGCTGAGTGTTTTAGATGTTTCAGGACACACCGTACACTTCTCCAGAGTGGCTGTTGGCAATTTACATCCCGCCCATCAGCGTAGCAAGCCTCCCATTTCTCCATGGCCTGTCCTGCATTTCTGGTTTTGACACTTTATTCAGCATGGCCCTTTTGACCGATGGGAAGCGAGACTTCTTTGTAGCGCTGATTTGCCTTTCCAGGTTGCTTGGTTGGCCAAAAAGGGCGTATGCGTTTTTTCCTGAATATATTCAGGAAAAAACGCATACGCCCTTTTTGGCCAAGGGCATCATGGTCGAGGTTTTGCCGCTTTTCCTGTGCTTTAAAGGCGATTCGAATCTACCTCCTGAAATCTGTTTCCTGCAATTCTGCCTTGCTTTCTAATCCTCTTTGTTGCCTTCCCTCAATATATTTGTGGACGAGAGTTATCATTTCTAACTCTGCAGGTTTGTGAATTGCAGTGCCCCTGAGCTCCATTTTTCAACTCGCTTTCTTGGGAGCTGGCCGCAAAAGCGAAGGATTGCTTCAGGCCCTATTGTGGTTCTGGGCGGCAGGCTGAGCCTGTGGTTAATTCTTCTTCCTGATGGGAAAATAGAGTGACCTGTGCCTGTCCCCACACCTAGACCTAGTCTCTCATTGGTTCCCCCTCTTCCCGTTCATCCTCAGGACAAATTTGCAACCTGTACAGAACAGGAGGTTAAAGGTGCTCATTCTCCAAGGAGGGAGATTGCTAGTAAAGCGGCTGGAATGGCGAGCCCGAGCACAAGGAGATGAGAAATGAGGTGCGTTTTAGAAACCTTTCCCGATCACACGGTGTACCATCTTCTGGGTTTCTCATGCATGTTTTCGATGTAGGAAGATGCCCTTGAACCTGGAGATTTTGGACCCATGGGATGGATACCACGCAGTATTACTTTAAAGGGTCTGCGTTTGCTCACCCAACCTCACCAAACCTCTCAGCCCCAAGAGTGTCCACCCTTATGACTCAATCAGCTGTGGGTCTAGAGATAGTCAATAAAGGTGGCATCCCAGCCCCTGAACGAATTCTGTATGAATTTCTCTCTCTTTCACTGTCTTTGTTTCACGGGTTTTTAAAAGTAATTGATTTTTATAATGGGGTTTAGCTGCTTTTCACTGCTGTGTTTATGCCGCTTTACACCCACTTGACTCACTTACAGAGAGATATCAATACATTGGTTTTAAGAGTCTTACTAGTCAGATATATTCTTGGGCGGTGAACAGGGGGTGTTGAATCCAGTTCACTGAGCAAGGAGTAGGTCTTGTCTGTTACATATTGGGTTTATGGAACAGTATCTGAGCTAATTTGAAACCCTTGTGTTATGCATCACCCCACCTCACCTTTCCCGTTAAGCAGCCATAGTGTGTCTTCTAAACGTGTGACGCTGTTCTGTTTTGTAATTCAGTTCAAGTGTAGCGGTTTTTACATTCCCTCTCTAAGTGATATCTTATGATAAGTGTCTTTTTCTGTGTGACTTATTTCACTTAGAATCGTCGTACCTAAATCCTCTCATCATGCTGCTACTAGCCTTATGACGTTAATTTCATGGCTGAGTGATATGCCATTGTACATAAGGACCACAACTTCCTTATCCATTTTTCTCTTTCCTGGGATATTTAAGGTGTAACGAAGTGGAGGTTCTTGTCAACAGAGCAGCCCTAAACTTTGGGGTTCCTGTGTCTTGCTGATTTTTAGTTTTCCCAATTTATACGCCCATGAGTGGAAGTGCCCTATGCTCTCTAAGCTGAGTTTTTTAGATGTTTCAGGACACACCGTACACTTCTCCAGAGTGGCTGTTGGCAATTTCCATCCCGCCCATCAGCGTAGCAAGGCTCCCGTTTCTCCATGGCCTGTCCTGCATTTCTGGTTTTGACACTTTATTCAGCATGGCCCTTTTGACCGATGGGAAGCGAGACTTCTTTGTAGCGCTGATTTGCCTTTCCAGGTTGCTTGGTTGGCCAAAAAGGGCGTATGCGTTTTTTCCTGAATATATTCAGGAAAAAACGCATACGCCCTTTTTGGCCAAGGGCATCATTGTCGAGGTTTTGCCACCTTTCCTGTGCTTTAAAGGCGATTCGACTCTACCTCCTGAAATCTGTTTCCTGCAATTCTGCTATGCTTTCAAATCCTCTTCGTTGCCTTCCCTCAATATATTTGTGGACGAGAGTTATCATTTCTAACTCTGCAGGTTTGTGAATTGCAGTGCCCCTGAGCTCGATTTTTCAACTCGCTTTTTTGGGAGCTGGCCACAAAAGCACAGGATTGCTTCAGGCCCTCTTCTGCTTCCGGGCGGCAGGCTGAGCCTGTGGTTAATCCTTCTTCCTGATGGGAAAATAGAGTGACCTGTGCCTGTCCCCACACCTAGACCTAGTCTCTCATTGGTTCCCCCTCTTCCCGTTCATCCTCAGGACAAATTGCAACCTGTTCGGAACAGGAGGTTAAAGGTGCTGATTCTCCAATGAGGGAGATTGCTAGTAAAGTGGCTGTAATGGCGAGCCCGAGCACAAGGAGATGAGAAATGAGGAGCGTTTTAGAAACCTTTCCCGATCACACGGTGTACCGTCTTCTGGGTTTCTCATGCATGTTTTCGATGTAGGAAGATGCCCTTGAACCTGGAGATTTTGGACCCATGGGATGGGTACCACGCAGTATTACTTTAAAGGGTCTGCGTTTGCTCACCCAACCTCACCAAACCTCTCAGCCCCAAGAGTGTCCACCCTTATGACTCAATCAGCTGTGGGTCTAGAGATAGTCAATAAAGGTGGCATCCCAGCCCCTGAACGAATTCTGTATGAATTTCTCTCTCTTTCACTGTCTTTGTTTCACGGGTTTTTAAAAGTAATTGATTTTTATAATGGGGTTTAGCTGCTTTTCACTGCTGTGTTTATGCCGCTTTACACCCACTTGACTCACTTACAGAGGGATATCAATACATTGGTTTTAAGAGTCTTACTAGTCAGAAATATTCTTGGGCGGTGAACAGGGGGTGTTGAGTCCAGTTCACTGAGCAAGGAGTAGGTCTTGTCTATTACATATTGGGTTTATGGAACGGTATCTGAGCTAATTTGAAACCCTTGTTTTATGCATCACCCCACCTCACCTTTCCCGTTAAGCAGCCATAGTGTGTTTTCTAAACGTGTGACGCTGTTCTGTTTTGTAATTCAGTTCAAGTGTAGCGGATTTTACATTCCCTCTATAAGTGATATCTTACGATAAGTGTCTTTCTCTGTGACTTATTTCACTTAGAATCGTCGTACCTAAATCCACTCATCATGCTGCTACTAGCCTTATGACGTTGATTTCATGCCTGAGTGATATTCCATTGTACATAAGGACCACAACTTCTTTATCCATTTTTCTCTTTCCTGGGATATTTAAGGTGTAATGAAGTGGAGGTTCTTGTCAACAGAGCAGCCCTAAACTTTGGGGTGCCTGTGTCTTGCTGATTTTTAGTTTTCCCAATTTATACGCCCATGAGTGGAAGTGCCCTATGCTCTCTAAGCTGAGTTTTTTAGGTGTTTCAGGACACACCGTACACTTCTCCAGAGTGGCTGTTGGCAATTTACATCCCGCCCATCAGCGTAGCAAGGCTCCCGTTTCTCCATGGCCTGTCCTGCATTTCTGGTTTTGACACTTTATTCAGCATGGCCCTTTTGACCGATGGGAAGCGAGACTTCTTTGTAGCGCTGATTTGCCTTTCCAGGTTGCTTGGTTGGCCAAAAAGGGCGTATGCGTTTTTTTCTGAATATATTCAGGAAAAAACGCATACGCCCTTTTTGGCCAAGGGCATCATTGTCGAGGTTTTGCCGCTTTTCCTGTGCTTTAAAGGCGATTCGACTCTACCTCCTGAAATCAGTTTCCTGCAATTCTGCTATGCTTTCAAATCCTCTTCGTTGCCTTCCCTCAATATATTTGTGGACGAGAGTTACCATTTATAACTCTGCAGGTTTGTGAATTGCAGTGCCCCAGAGCTCCATTTTTCAACTCGCTTTTTTGGGAGCTGGCCGCAAAAGCACAGGATTGCTTCAGGCGCTGTTCTGCTTCCGGGCGGCAGGCTGAGCCTGTGGTTAATCCTTCTTCCTGATGGGAAAATAGAGTGACATGTGGCTGTCCCAACACCTAGAGCAAGTCTCTCATTGGTTCCCCCTCTTCCCGTTTATCCTCAGGACAAATTGCAACCTGAACGGAACAGAAGGTTAAAGGGGCTGATTCTCCAAGGAGGGAGATTGCTAGTAAAGCGGCTGTAATGGCCAACCCCAGCACAAGGAGATGAGAAATGAGGTGCGTTTTAGAAACCTTTCCCGATCACACGGTGTACCATCTTCTGGGTTTCTCATGCATGTTTTCGATGTAGGAAGATGCCCTTGAACCTGGAGATTTTGGACCCATGGGATGGATACCACGCAGTATTACTTTAAAGGGTCTGCGTTTGCTCACCCAACCTCACCAAACCTCTCAGCCCCAAGAGTGTCCACCCTTATGACTCAATCAGCTGTGGGTCTAGAGATGGTCAATAAAGGTGGCATCCCTACCCCTGAACGAATTCTGTATGAATTTCTCTCTCTTTCACTGTCTTTGTTTCACGGGTTTTTAAAAGTAATTGATTTTTATAATGGGGTTTAGCTGCTTTTCACTGCTGTGTTTATGCCGCTTTACACCCACTTGACTCACTTACAGAGGGATATCAATACATTGGTTTTAAGAGTCTTACTAGTCAGAAATATTCTTGGGCGGTGAACAGGGGGTGTTGAGTCCAGTTCACTGAGCAAGGAGTAGGTCTTGTCTATTACATATTGGGTTTATGGAACGGTATCTGAGCTAATTTGAAACCCTTGTTTTATGCATCACACCACCTCACCTTTCCCGTTAAGCAGCCATAGTGTGTCTTCTAAACGTGTGACGCTGTTCTGTTTTGTAATTCAGTTCAAGTGTAGCGGTTTTTACATTCCCTCTCTAAGTGATATCTTATGATAAGTGTCTTTTTCTGTGTGACTTATTTCACTTAGAATCGTCGTACCTAAATCCTCTCATCATGCTGCTACTAGCCTTATGACGTTGATTTCATGCCTGAGTGATATTCCATTGTACATAAGGACCACAACTTCTTTATCCATTTTTCTCTTTCCTGGGATATTTAAGGTGTAATGAAGTGGAGGTTCTTGTCAACAGAGCAGCCCTAAACTTTGGGGTGCCTGTGTCTTGCTGATTTTTAGTTTTCCCAATTTATACGCCCATGAGTGGAAGTGCCCTATGCTCTCTAAGCTGAGTGTTTTAGATGTTTCAGGACACACCGTACACTTCTCCAGAGTGGCTGTTGGCAATTTACATCCCGCCCATCAGCGTAGCAAGCCTCCCATTTCTCCATGGCCTGTCCTGCATTTCTGGTTTTGACACTTTATTCAGCATGGCCCTTTTGACCGATGGGAAGCGAGACTTCTTTGTAGCGCTGATTTGCCTTTCCAGGTTGCTTGGTTGGCCAAAAAGGGCGTATGCGTTTTTTCCTGAATATATTCAGGAAAAAACGCATACGCCCTTTTTGGCCAAGGGCATCATGGTCGAGGATTTGCTGCTTTTCCTGTGCTTTAAAGGCGATTCGAATCTACCTCCTGAAATCTGTTTCCTGCAATTCTGCCTTGCTTTCTAATCCTCTTTGTTGCCTTCCCTCAATATATTTGTGGACGAGAGTTATCATTTCTAACTCTGCAGGTTTGTGAATTGCAGTGCCCCTGAGCTCCATTTTTCAACTCGCTTTCTTGGGAGCTGGCCGCAAAAGCGCAGGATTGCTTCAGGCCCTATTGTGGTTCCGGGCGGCAGGCTGAGCCTGTGGTTAATTCTTCTTCCTGATGGGAAAATAGAGTGACCTGTGCCTGTCCCCACACCTAGACCTAGTCTCTCATTGGTTCCCCCTCTTCCCGTTCATCCTCAGGACAAATTTGCAACCTGTACAGAACAGGAGGTTAAAGGTGCTCATTCTCCAAGGAGGGAGATTGCTAGTAAAGCGGCTGGAATGGCGAGCCCGAGCACAAGGAGATGAGAAATGAGGTGCGTTTTAGAAACCTTTCCCGATCACACGGTGTACCATCTTCTGGGTTTCTCATGCATGTTTTCGATGTAGGAAGATGCCCTTGAACCTGGAGATTTTGGACCCATGGGATGGGTACCACGCAGTATTACTTTAAAGGGTCTGCGTTTGCTCACCCAACCTCACCAAACCTCTCAGCCCGAAGAGTGTCCACCCTTATGTCTCAATCAGCTGTGGGTCTAGAGATGGTCAATAAATGTGGCATCCCAGCCCCTGAACGAATTCTGTATGAATTTCTCTCTCTTTCACTGTCTTTGTTTCACGGGTTTTTAAAAGTAATTGATTTTTATAATGGGGTTTAGCTGCTTTTCACTGCTGTGTTTATGCCGCTTTACACCCACTTGACTCACTTACAGAGAGATATCAATACATTGGTTTTAAGAGTCTTACTAGTCAGATATATTCTTGGGCGGTGAACAGGGGGTGTTGAATCCAGTTCACTGAGCAAGGAGTAGGTCTTGTCTGTTACATATTGGGTTTATGGAACAGTATCTGAGCTAATTTGAAACCCTTGTGTTATGCATCACCCCACCTCACCTTTCCCGTTAAGCAGCCATAGTGTGTCTTCTAAACGTGTGACGCTGTTCTGTTTTGTAATTCAGTTCAAGTGTAGCGGTTTTTACATTCCCTCTCTAAGTGATATCTTATGATAAGTGTCTTTTTCTGTGTGACTTATTTCACTTAGAATCGTCGTACCTAAATCCTCTCATCATGCTGCTACTAGCCTTATGACGTTAATTTCATGGCTGAGTGATATGCCATTGTACATAAGGACCACAACTTCCTTATCCATTTTTCTCTTTCCTGGGGTATTTAAGGTGTAACGAAGTGGAGGTTCTTGTCAACAGAGCAGCCCTAAACTTTGGGGTTCCTGTGTCTTGCTGATTTTTAGTTTTCCCAATTTATACGCCCATGAGTGGAAGTGCCCTATGCTCTCTAAGCTGAGTTTTTTAGATGTTTCAGGACACACCGTACACTTCTCCAGAGTGGCTGTTGGCAATTTCCATCCCGCCCATCAGCGTAACAAGGCTCCCATTTCTCCATGGCCTGTCCTGCATTTCTGGTTTTGACACTTTATTCAGCATGGCCCTTTTGACCGATGGGAAGCGAGACTTCTTTGTAGCGCTGATTTGCCTTTCCAGGTTGCTTGGTTGGCCAAAAAGGGCGTATGCGTTTTTTCCTGAATATATTCAGGAAAAAACGCATACGCCCTTTTTGGCCAAGGGCATCATTGTCGAGGTTTTGCCACCTTTCCTGTGCTTTAAAGGCGATTCGACTCTACCTCCTGAAATCAGTTTCCTGCAATTCTGCTATGCTTTCAAATCCTCTTCGTTGCCTTCCCTCAATATATTTGTGGACGAGAGTTATCATTTCTAACTCTGCAGGTTTGTGAATTGCAGTGCCCCTGAGCTCGATTTTTCAACTCGCTTTTTTGGGAGCTGGCCGCAAAAGCACAGGATTGCTTCAGGCCCTCTTCTGCTTCCGGGCGGCAGGCTGAGCCTGTGGTTAATCCTTCTTCCTGATGGGAAAATAGAGTGACCTGTGCCTGTCCCCACACCTAGACCTAGTCTCTCATTGGTTCCCCCTCTTCCCGTTCATCCTCAGGACAAATTGCAACCTGTTCGGAACAGGAGGTTAAAGGGGCTGATTCTCCAAGGAGGGAGATTGCTAGTAAAGCGGCTGTAATGGCCAACCCCAGCACAAGGAGATGAGAAATGAGGTGCGTTTTAGAAACCTTTCCCGATCACACGGTGTACCATCTTCTGGGTTTCTCATGCATGTTTTCGATGTAGGAAGATGCCCTTGAACCTGGAGATTTTGGACCCATGGGATGGATACCACGCAGTATTACTTTAAAGGGTCTGCGTTTGCTCACCCAACCTCACCAAACCTCTCAGCCCCAAGAGTGTCCACCCTTATGACTCAATCAGCTGTGGGTCTAGAGATGGTCAATAAAGGTGGCATCCCTACCCCTGAACGAATTCTGTATGAATTTCTCTCTCTTTCACTGTCTTTGTTTCACGGGTTTTTAAAAGTAATTGATTTTTATAATGGGGTTTAGCTGCTTTTCACTGCTGTGTTTATGCCGCTTTACACCCACTTGACTCACTTACAGAGGGATATCAATACATTGGTTTTAAGAGTCTTACTAGTCAGAAATATTCTTGGGCGGTGAACAGGGGGTGTTGAGTCCAGTTCACTGAGCAAGGAGTAGGTCTTGTCTATTACATATTGGGTTTATGGAACGGTATCTGAGCTAATTTGAAACCCTTGTTTTATGCATCACACCACCTCACCTTTCCCGTTAAGCAGCCATAGTGTGTCTTCTAAACGTGTGACGCTGTTCTGTTTTGTAATTCAGTTCAAGTGTAGCGGTTTTTACATTCCCTCTCTAAGTGATATCTTATGATAAGTGTCTTTTTCTGTGTGACTTATTTCACTTAGAATCGTCGTACCTAAATCCTCTCATCATGCTGCTACTAGCCTTATGACGTTGATTTCATGCCTGAGTGATATTCCATTGTACATAAGGACCACAACTTCTTTATCCATTTTTCTCTTTCCTGGGATATTTAAGGTGTAATGAAGTGGAGGTTCTTGTCAACAGAGCAGCCCTAAACTTTGGGGTGCCTGTGTCTTGCTGATTTTTAGTTTTCCCAATTTATACGCCCATGAGTGGCAGTGCCCTATGCTCTCTAAGCTGAGTGTTTTAGATGTTTCAGGACACACTGTACACTTCTCCAGAGTGGCTGTTGGCAATTTACATCCCGCCCATCAGCGTAGCAAGCCTCCCATTTCTCCATGGCCTGTCCTGCATTTCTGGTTTTGACACTTTATTCAGCATGGCCCTTTTGACCGATGGGAAGCGAGACTTCTTTGTAGCGCTGATTTGCCTTTCCAGGTTGCTTGGTTGGCCAAAAAGGGCGTATGCGTTTTTTCCTGAATATATTCAGGAAAAAACGCATACGCCCTTTTTGGCCAAGGGCATCATGGTCGAGGTTTTGCCGCTTTTCCTGTGCTTTAAAGGCGATTCGAATCTACCTCCTGAAATCTGTTTCCTGCAATTCTGCCTTGCTTTCTAATCCTCTTTGTTGCCTTCCCTCAATATATTTGTGGACGAGAGTTATCATTTCTAACTCTGCAGGTTTGTGAATTGCAGTGCCCCTGAGCTCCATTTTTCAACTCGCTTTCTTGGGAGCTGGCCGCAAAAGCGAAGGATTGCTTCAGGCCCTATTGTGGTTCTGGGCGGCAGGCTGAGCCTGTGGTTAATTCTTCTTCCTGATGGGAAAATAGAGTGACCTGTGCCTGTCCCCACACCTAGACCTAGTCTCTCATTGGTTCCCCCTCTTCCCGTTCATCCTCAGGACAAATTTGCAACCTGTACAGAACAGGAGGTTAAAGGTGCTCATTCTCCAAGGAGGGAGATTGCTAGTAAAGCGGCTGGAATGGCGAGCCCGAGCACAAGGAGATGAGAAATGAGGTGCGTTTTAGAAACCTTTCCCGATCACACGGTGTACCATCTTCTGGGTTTCTCATGCATGTTTTCGATGTAGGAAGATGCCCTTGAACCTGGAGATTTTGGACCCATGGGATGGATACCACGCAGTATTACTTTAAAGGGTCTGCGTTTGCTCACCCAACCTCACCAAACCTCTCAGCCCCAAGAGTGTCCACCCTTATGACTCAATCAGCTGTGGGTCTAGAGATAGTCAATAAAGGTGGCATCCCAGCCCCTGAACGAATTCTGTATGAATTTCTCTCTCTTTCACTGTCTTTGTTTCACGGGTTTTTAAAAGTAATTGATTTTTATAATGGGGTTTAGCTGCTTTTCACTGCTGTGTTTATGCCGCTTTACACCCACTTGACTCACTTACAGAGGGATATCAATACATTGGTTTTAAGAGTCTTACTAGTCAGAAATATTCTTGGGCGGTGAACAGGGGGTGTTGAGTCCAGTTCACTGAGCAAGGAGTAGGTCTTGTCTATTACATATTGGGTTTATGGAACGGTATCTGAGCTAATTTGAAACCCTTGTTTTATGCATCACACCACCTCACCTTTCCCGTTAAGCAGCCATAGTGTGTCTTCTAAACGTGTGACGCTGTTCTGTTTTGTAATTCAGTTCAAGTGTAGCGGTTTTTACATTCCCTCTCTAAGTGATATCTTATGATAAGTGTCTTTTTCTGTGTGACTTATTTCACTTAGAATCGTCGTACCTAAATCCTCTCATCATGCTGCTACTAGCCTTATGACGTTGATTTCATGCCTGAGTGATATTCCATTGTACATAAGGACCACAACTTCTTTATCCATTTTTCTCTTTCCTGGGATATTTAAGGTGTAATGAAGTGGAGGTTCTTTTCAACAGAGCAGTCCTAAACTTTGGGGTGCCTGTGTCTTGCTGATTTTTAGTTTTCCCAATTTATACGCCCATGAGTGGAAGTGCCCTATGCTCTCTAAGCTGAGTGTTTTAGATGTTTCAGGACACACCGTACACTTCTCCAGAGTGGCTGTTGGCAATTTACATCCCGCCCATCAGCGTAGCAAGGCTCCCGTTTCTCCATGGCCTGTCCTGCATTTCTGGTTTTGACACTTTATTCAGCATGGCCCTTTTGACCGATGGGAAGCGAGACTTCTTTGTAGCGCTGATTTGCCTTTCCAGGTTGCTTGGTTGGCCAAAAAGGGCGTATGCGTTTTTTCCTGAATATATTCAGGAAAAAACGCATACGCCCTTTTTGGCCAAGGGCATCATGGTCGAGGATTTGCTGCTTTTCCTGTGCTTTAAAGGCGATTCGAATCTACCTCCTGAAATCTGTTTCCTGCAATTCTGCCTTGCTTTCTAATCCTCTTTGTTGCCTTCCCTCAATATATTTGTGGACGAGAGTTATCATTTCTAACTCTGCAGGTTTGTGAATTGCAGTGCCCCTGAGCTCCATTTTTCAACTCGCTTTCTTGGGAGCTGGCCGCAAAAGCGCAGGATTGCTTCAGGCCCTATTGTGGTTCCGGGTGGCAGGCTGAGCCTGTGGTTAATTCTTCTTCCTGATGGGAAAATAGAGTGACCTGTGCCTGTCCCCACACCTAGACCTAGTCTCTCATTGGTTCCCCCTCTTCCCGTTCATCCTCAGGACAAATTTGCAACCTGTACAGAACAGGAGGTTAAAGGTGCTCATTCTCCAAGGAGGGAGATTGCTAGTAAAGCGGCTGGAATGGCGAGCCCGAGCACAAGGAGATGAGAAATGAGGTGCGTTTTAGAAACCTTTCCCGATCACACGGTGTACCATCTTCTGGGTTTCTCATGCATGTTTTCGATGTAGGAAGATGCCCTTGAACCTGGAGATTTTGGACCCATGGGATGGGTACCACGCAGTATTACTTTAAAGGGTCTGCGTTTGCTCACCCAACCTCACCAAACCTCTCAGCCCGAAGAGTGTCCACCCTTATGTCTCAATCAGCTCTGGGTCTAGAGATGGTCAATAAATGTGGCATCCCAGCCCCTGAACGAATTCTGTATGAATTTCTCTCTCTTTCACTGTCTTTGTTTCACGGGTTTTTAAAAGTAATTGATTTTTATAATGGGGTTTAGCTGCTTTTCACTGCTGTGTTTATGCCGCTTTACACCCACTTGACTCACTTACAGAGAGATATCAATACATTGGTTTTAAGAGTCTTACTAGTCAGATATATTCTTGGGCGGTGAACAGGGGGTGTTGAATCCAGTTCACTGAGCAAGGAGTAGGTCTTGTCTGTTACATATTGGGTTTATGGAACAGTATCTGAGCTAATTTGAAACCCTTGTGTTATGCATCACCCCACCTCACCTTTCCCGTTAAGCAGCCATAGTGTGTCTTCTAAACGTGTGACGCTGTTCTGTTTTGTAATTCAGTTCAAGTGTAGCGGTTTTTACATTCCCTCTCTAAGTGATATCTTATGATAAGTGTCTTTTTCTGTGTGACTTATTTCACTTAGAATCGTCGTACCTAAATCCTCTCATCATGCTGCTACTAGCCTTATGACGTTAATTTCATGGCTGAGTGATATGCCATTGTACATAAGGACCACAACTTCCTTATCCATTTTTCTCTTTCCTGGGATATTTAAGGTGTAACGAAGTGGAGGTTCTTGTCAACAGAGCAGCCCTAAACTTTGGGGTTCCTGTGTCTTGCTGATTTTTAGTTTTCCCAATTTATACGCCCATGAGTGGAAGTGCCCTATGCTCTCTAAGCTGAGTTTTTTAGATGTTTCAGGACACACCGTACACTTCTCCAGAGTGGCTGTTGGCAATTTCCATCCCGCCCATCAGCGTAGCAAGGCTCCCGTTTCTCCATGGCCTGTCCTGCATTTCTGGTTTTGACACTTTATTCAGCATGGCCCTTTTGACCGATGGGAAGCGAGACTTCTTTGTAGCGCTGATTTGCCTTTCCAGGTTGCTTGGTTGGCCAAAAAGGGCGTATGCGTTTTTTCCTGAATATATTCAGGAAAAAACGCATACGCCCTTTTTGGCCAAGGGCATCATTGTCGAGGTTTTGCCACCTTTCCTGTGCTTTAAAGGCGATTCGACTCTACCTCCTGAAATCTGTTTCCTGCAATTCTGCTATGCTTTCAAATCCTCTTCGTTGCCTTCCCTCAATATATTTGTGGACGAGAGTTATCATTTCTAACTCTGCAGGTTTGTGAATTGCAGTGCCCCTGAGCTCGATTTTTCAACTCGCTTTTTTGGGAGCTGGCCGCAAAAGCACAGGATTGCTTCAGGCCCTCTTCTGCTTCCGGGCGGCAGGCTGAGCCTGTGGTTAATCCTTCTTCCTGATGGGAAAATAGAGTGACCTGTGCCTGTCCCCACACCTAGACCTAGTCTCTCATTGGTTCCCCCTCTTCCCGTTCATCCTCAGGTCAAATTGCAACCTGTTCGGAACAGGAGGTTAAAGGTGCTGATTCTCCAATGAGGGAGATTGCTAGTAAAGTGGCTGTAATGGCGAGCCCGAGCACAAGGAGATGAGAAATGAGGAGCGTTTTAGAAACCTTTCCCGATCACACGGTGTACCGTCTTCTGGGTTTCTCATGCATGTTTTCGATGTAGGAAGATGCCCTTGAACCTGGAGATTTTGGACCCATGGGATGGGTACCACGCAGTATTACTTTAAAGGGTCTGCGTTTGCTCACCCAACCTCACCAAACCTCTCAGCCCGAAGAGTGTCCACCCTTATGTCTCAATCAGCTGTGGTTCTAGAGATGGTCAATAAAGGTGGCATCCCAGCCCCTGAACGAATTCTGTATGAATTTCTCTCTGTTTCACTGTCTTTGTTTCACGGGTTTTTAAAAGTAATTGACTTTTATAATGGGGTTTAGCTGCTTTTCACTGCTGTGTTTATGCCGATTTACACCCACTTGACTCACTTACAGAGAGATATCAATACATTGGTTTTAAGAGTCTTACTAGTCAGATATATTCTTGGGCGGTGAACAGGGGGTATTGAGTCCAGTTCACTGAGCAAGGAGTAGGTCTTGTCTGTTACATATTGGGTTTATGGAACAGTATCTGAGCTAATTTGATACCCTTGTTTTATGCATCACCCCACCTCACCCTTCCCGTTAAGCAGCCATAGTGTGTTTTCTAAACGTGTGACGCTGTTCTGTTTTGTAATTCAGTTCAAGTGTAGCGGATTTTACATTCCCTCTATAAGTGATATCTTACGATAAGTGTCTTTCTCTGTGACTTATTTCACTTAGAATCGTCGTACCTAAATCCACTCATCATGCTGCTACTAGCCTTATGACATTGATTTCATGCCTGAGTGATATTCCATTGTACATAAGGACCACAACTTCTTTATCCATTTTTCTCTTTCCTGGGATATTTAAGGTGTAATGAAGTGGAGGTTCTTGTCAACAGAGCAGCCCTAAACTTTGGGGTGCCTGTGTCTTGCTGATTTTTAGTTTTCCCAATTTATACGCCCATGAGTGGAACTGCCCTATGCTCTCTAAGCTGAGTTTTTTAGGTGTTTCAGGACACACCGTACACTTCTCCAGAGTGGCTGTTGGCAATTTACATCCCGCCCATCAGCGTAGCAAGGCTCCCGTTTCTCCATGGCCTGTCCTGCATTTCTGGTTTTGACACTTTATTCAGCATGGCCCTTTTGACCGATGGGAAGCGAGACTTCTTTGTAGCGCTGATTTGCCTTTCCAGGTTGCTTGCTTGGCCAAAAAGGGCGTATGCGTTTTTTCCTGAATATATTCAGGAAAAAACGCATACGCCCTTTTTGGCCAAGGGCATCATTGTCGAGGTTTTGCCGCTTTTCCTGTGCTTTAAAGGCGATTCGACTCTACCTCCTGAAATCAGTTTCCTGCAATTCTGCTATGCTTTCAAATCCTCTTCGTTGCCTTCCCTCAATATATTTGTGGACGAGAGTTACCATTTCTAACTCTGCAGGTTTGTGAATTGCAGTGCCCCTGAGCTCCATTTTTCAACTCGCTTTTTTGGGAGCTGGCCGCAAAAGCACAGGATTGCTTCAGGCGCTGTTCTGCTTCCGGGCGGCAGGCTGAGCCTGTGGTTAATCCTTCTTCCTGATGGGAAAATAGAGTGACATGTGGCTGTCCCAACACCTAGAGCAAGTCTCTCATTGGTTCCCCCTCTTCCCGTTTATCCTCAGGACAAATTGCAACCTGTACGGAACAGAAGGTTAAAGGGGCTGATTCTCCAAGGAGGGAGATTGCTAGTAAAGCGGCTGTAATGGCCAACCCCAGCACAAGGAGATGAGAAATGAGGTGCGTTTTAGAAACCTTTCCCGATCACACGGTGTACCATCTTCTGGGTTTCTCATGCATGTTTTCGATGTAGGAAGATGCCCTTGAACCTGGAGATTTTGGACCCATGGGATGGATACCACGCAGTATTACTTTAAAGGGTCTGCGTTTGCTCACCCAACCTCACCAAACCTCTCAGCCCCAAGAGTGTCCACCCTTATGACTCAATCAGCTGTGGGTCTAGAGATGGTCAATAAAGGTGGCATCCCTACCCCTGAACGAATTCTGTATGAATTTCTCTCTCTTTCACTGTCTTTGTTTCACGGGTTTTTAAAAGTAATTGATTTTTATAATGGGGTTTAGCTGCTTTTCACTGCTGTGTTTATGCCGCTTTACACCCACTTGACTCACTTACAGAGGGATATCAATACATTGGTTTTAAGAGTCTTACTAGTCAGAAATATTCTTGGGCGGTGAACAGGGGGTGTTGAGTCCAGTTCACTGAGCAAGGAGTAGGTCTTGTCTATTACATATTGGGTTTATGGAACGGTATCTGAGCTAATTTGAAACCCTTGTTTTATGCATCACACCACCTCACCTTTCCCGTTAAGCAGCCATAGTGTGTCTTCTAAACGTGTGACGCTGTTCTGTTTTGTAATTCAGTTCAAGTGTAGCGGTTTTTACATTCCCTCTCTAAGTGATATCTTATGATAAGTGTCTTTTTCTGTGTGACTTATTTCACTTAGAATCGTCGTACCTAAATCCTCTCATCATGCTGCTACTAGCCTTATGACGTTAATTTCATGGCTGAGTGATATGCCATTGTACATAAGGACCACAACTTCCTTATCCATTTTTCTCTTTCCTGGGGTATTTAAGGTGTAACGAAGTGGAGGTTCTTGTCAACAGAGCAGCCCTAAACTTTGGGGTTCCTGTGTCTTGCTGATTTTTAGTTTTCCCAATTTATACGCCCATGAGTGGAAGTGCCCTATGCTCTCTAAGCTGAGTTTTTTAGATGTTTCAGGACACACCGTACACTTCTCCAGAGTGGCTGTTGGCAATTTCCATCCCGCCCATCAGCGTAACAAGGCTCCCGTTTCTCCATGGCCTGTCCTGCATTTCTGGTTTTGACACTTTATTCAGCATGGCCCTTTTGACCGATGGGAAGCGAGACTTCTTTGTAGCGCTGATTTGCCTTTCCAGGTTGCTTGGTTGGCCAAAAAGGGCGTATGCGTTTTTTCCTGAATATATTCAGGAAAAAACGCATACGCCCTTTTTGGCCAAGGGCATCATTGTCGAGGTTTTGCCACCTTTCCTGTGCTTTAAAGGCGATTCGACTCTACCTCCTGAAATCAGTTTCCTGCAATTCTGCTATGCTTTCAAATCCTCTTCGTTGCCTTCCCTCAATATATTTGTGGACGAGAGTTATCATTTCTAACTCTGCAGGTTTGTGAATTGCAGTGCCCCTGAGCTCGATTTTTCAACTCGCTTTTTTGGGAGCTGGCCGCAAAAGCACAGGATTGCTTCAGGCCCTCTTCTGCTTCCGGGCGGCAGGCTGAGCCTGTGGTTAATCCTTCTTCCTGATGGGAAAATAGAGTGACCTGTGCCTGTCCCCACACCTAGACCTAGTCTCTCATTGGTTCCCCCTCTTCCCGTTCATCCTCAGGACAAATTGCAACCTGTTCGGAACAGGAGGTTAAAGGGGCTGATTCTCCAAGGAGGGAGATTGCTAGTAAAGCGGCTGTAATGGCCAACCCCAGCACAAGGAGATGAGAAATGAGGTGCGTTTTAGAAACCTTTCCCGATCACACGGTGTACCATCTTCTGGGTTTCTCATGCATGTTTTCGATGTAGGAAGATGCCCTTGAACCTGGAGATTTTGGACCCATGGGATGGATACCACGCAGTATTACTTTAAAGGGTCTGCGTTTGCTCACCCAACCTCACCAAACCTCTCAGCCCCAAGAGTGTCCACCCTTATGACTCAATCAGCTGTGGGTCTAGAGATGGTCAATAAAGGTGGCATCCCTACCCCTGAACGAATTCTGTATGAATTTCTCTCTCTTTCACTGTCTTTGTTTCACGGGTTTTTAAAAGTAATTGATTTTTATAATGGGGTTTAGCTGCTTTTCACTGCTGTGTTTATGCCGCTTTACACCCACTTGACTCACTTACAGAGGGATATCAATACATTGGTTTTAAGAGTCTTACTAGTCAGAAATATTCTTGGGCGGTGAACAGGGGGTGTTGAGTCCAGTTCACTGAGCAAGGAGTAGGTCTTGTCTATTACATATTGGGTTTATGGAACGGTATCTGAGCTAATTTGAAACCCTTGTTTTATGCATCACACCACCTCACCTTTCCCGTTAAGCAGCCATAGTGTGTCTTCTAAACGTGTGACGCTGTTCTGTTTTGTAATTCAGTTCAAGTGTAGCGGTTTTTACATTCCCTCTCTAAGTGATATCTTATGATAAGTGTCTTTTTCTGTGTGACTTATTTCACTTAGAATCGTCGTACCTAAATCCTCTCATCATGCTGCTACTAGCCTTATGACGTTGATTTCATGCCTGAGTGATATTCCATTGTACATAAGGACCACAACTTCTTTATCCATTTTTCTCTTTCCTGGGATATTTAAGGTGTAATGAAGTGGAGGTTCTTTTCAACAGAGCAGTCCTAAACTTTGGGGTGCCTGTGTCTTGCTGATTTTTAGTTTTCCCAATTTATACGCCCATGAGTGGAAGTGCCCTATGCTCTCTAAGCTGAGTGTTTTAGATGTTTCAGGACACACTGTACACTTCTCCAGAGTGGCTGTTGGCAATTTACATCCCGCCCATCAGCGTAGCAAGCCTCCCATTTCTCCATGGCCTGTCCTGCATTTCTGGTTTTGACACTTTATTCAGCATGGCCCTTTTGACCGATGGGAAGCGAGACTTCTTTGTAGCGCTGATTTGCCTTTCCAGGTTGCTTGGTTGGCCAAAAAGGGCGTATGCGTTTTTTCCTGAATATATTCAGGAAAAAACGCATACGCCCTTTTTGGCCAAGGGCATCATGGTCGAGGTTTTGCCGCTTTTCCTGTGCTTTAAAGGCGATTCGAATCTACCTCCTGAAATCTGTTTCCTGCAATTCTGCCTTGCTTTCTAATCCTCTTTGTTGCCTTCCCTCAATATATTTGTGGACGAGAGTTATCATTTCTAACTCTGCAGGTTTGTGAATTGCAGTGCCCCTGAGCTCCATTTTTCAACTCGCTTTCTTGGGAGCTGGCCGCAAAAGCGAAGGATTGCTTCAGGCCCTATTGTGGTTCTGGGCGGCAGGCTGAGCCTGTGGTTAATTCTTCTTCCTGATGGGAAAATAGAGTGACCTGTGCCTGTCCCCACACCTAGACCTAGTCTCTCATTGGTTCCCCCTCTTCCCGTTCATCCTCAGGACAAATTTGCAACCTGTACAGAACAGGAGGTTAAAGGTGCTCATTCTCCAAGGAGGGAGATTGCTAGTAAAGCGGCTGGAATGGCGAGCCCGAGCACAAGGAGATGAGAAATGAGGTGCGTTTTAGAAACCTTTCCCGATCACACGGTGTACCATCTTCTGGGTTTCTCATGCATGTTTTCGATGTAGGAAGATGCCCTTGAACCTGGAGATTTTGGACCCATGGGATGGATACCACGCAGTATTACTTTAAAGGGTCTGCGTTTGCTCACCCAACCTCACCAAACCTCTCAGCCCCAAGAGTGTCCACCCTTATGACTCAATCAGCTGTGGGTCTAGAGATAGTCAATAAAGGTGGCATCCCAGCCCCTGAACGAATTCTGTATGAATTTCTCTCTCTTTCACTGTCTTTGTTTCACGGGTTTTTAAAAGTAATTGATTTTTATAATGGGGTTTAGCTGCTTTTCACTGCTGTGTTTATGCCGCTTTACACCCACTTGACTCACTTACAGAGGGATATCAATACATTGGTTTTAAGAGTCTTACTAGTCAGAAATATTCTTGGGCGGTGAACAGGGGGTGTTGAGTCCAGTTCACTGAGCAAGGAGTAGGTCTTGTCTATTACATATTGGGTTTATGGAACGGTATCTGAGCTAATTTGAAACCCTTGTTTTATGCATCACACCACCTCACCTTTCCCGTTAAGCAGCCATAGTGTGTCTTCTAAACGTGTGACGCTGTTCTGTTTTGTAATTCAGTTCAAGTGTAGCGGTTTTTACATTCCCTCTCTAAGTGATATCTTATGATAAGTGTCTTTTTCTGTGTGACTTATTTCACTTAGAATCGTCGTACCTAAATCCTCTCATCATGCTGCTACTAGCCTTATGACGTTGATTTCATGCCTGAGTGATATTCCATTGTACATAAGGACCACAACTTCTTTATCCATTTTTCTCTTTCCTGGGATATTTAAGGTGTAATGAAGTGGAGGTTCTTTTCAACAGAGCAGTCCTAAACTTTGGGGTGCCTGTGTCTTGCTGATTTTTAGTTTTCCCAATTTATACGCCCATGAGTGGAAGTGCCCTATGCTCTCTAAGCTGAGTGTTTTAGATGTTTCAGGACACACCGTACACTTCTCCAGAGTGGCTGTTGGCAATTTACATCCCGCCCATCAGCGTAGCAAGGCTCCCGTTTCTCCATGGCCTGTCCTGCATTTCTGGTTTTGACACTTTATTCAGCATGGCCCTTTTGACCGATGGGAAGCGAGACTTCTTTGTAGCGCTGATTTGCCTTTCCAGGTTGCTTGGTTGGCCAAAAAGGGCGTATGCGTTTTTTCCTGAATATATTCAGGAAAAAACGCATACGCCCTTTTTGGCCAAGGGCATCATGGTCGAGGATTTGCTGCTTTTCCTGTGCTTTAAAGGCGATTCGAATCTACCTCCTGAAATCTGTTTCCTGCAATTCTGCCTTGCTTTCTAATCCTCTTTGTTGCCTTCCCTCAATATATTTGTGGACGAGAGTTATCATTTATAACTCTGCAGGTTTGTGAATTGCAGTGCCCCTGAGCTCCATTTTTCAACTCGCTTTCTTGGGAGCTGGCCGCAAAAGCGCAGGATTGCTTCAGGCCCTATTGTGGTTCCGGGCGGCAGGCTGAGCCTGTGGTTAATTCTTCTTCCTGATGGGAAAATAGAGTGACCTGTGCCTGTCCCCACACCTAGACCTAGTCTCTCATTGGTTCCCCCTCTTCCCGTTCATCCTCAGGACAAATTTGCAACCTGTACAGAACAGGAGGTTAAAGGTGCTCATTCTCCAAGGAGGGAGATTGCTAGTAAAGCGGCTGGAATGGCGAGCCCGAGCACAAGGAGATGAGAAATGAGGTGCGTTTTAGAAACCTTTCCCGATCACACGGTGTACCATCTTCTGGGTTTCTCATGCATGTTTTCGATGTAGGAAGATGCCCTTGAACCTGGAGATTTTGGACCCATGGGATGGATACCACGCAGTATTACTTTAAAGGGTCTGCGTTTGCTCACCCAACCTCACCAAACCTCTCAGCCCCAAGAGTGTCCACCCTTATGACTCAATCAGCTGTGGGTCTAGAGATAGTCAATAAAGGTGGCATCCCAGCCCCTGAACGAATTCTGTATGAATTTCTCTCTCTTTCACTGTCTTTGTTTCACGGGTTTTTAAAAGTAATTGATTTTTATAATGGGGTTTAGCTGCTTTTCACTGCTGTGTTTATGCCGCTTTACACCCACTTGACTCACTTACAGAGGGATATCAATACATTGGTTTTAAGAGTCTTACTAGTCAGAAATATTCTTGGGCGGTGAACAGGGGGTGTTGAGTCCAGTTCACTGAGCAAGGAGTAGGTCTTGTCTATTACATATTGGGTTTATGGAACGGTATCTGAGCTAATTTGAAACCCTTGTTTTATGCATCACACCACCTCACCTTTCCCGTTAAGCAGCCATAGTGTGTCTTCTAAACGTGTGACGCTGTTCTGTTTTGTAATTCAGTTCAAGTGTAGCGGTTTTTACATTCCCTCTCTAAGTGATATCTTATGATAAGTGTCTTTTTCTGTGTGACTTATTTCACTTAGAATCGTCGTACCTAAATCCTCTCATCATGCTGCTACTAGCCTTATGACGTTGATTTCATGCCTGAGTGATATTCCATTGTACATAAGGACCACAACTTCTTTATCCATTTTTCTCTTTCCTGGGATATTTAAGGTGTAATGAAGTGGAGGTTCTTTTCAACAGAGCAGTCCTAAACTTTGGGGTGCCTGTGTCTTGCTGATTTTTAGTTTTCCCAATTTATACGCCCATGAGTGGAAGTGCCCTATGCTCTCTAAGCTGAGTGTTTTAGATGTTTCAGGACACACCGTACACTTCTCCAGAGTGGCTGTTGGCAATTTACATCCCGCCCATCAGCGTAGCAAGGCTCCCGTTTCTCCATGGCCTGTCCTGCATTTCTGGTTTTGACACTTTATTCAGCATGGCCCTTTTGACCGATGGGAAGCGAGACTTCTTTGTAGCGCTGATTTGCCTTTCCAGGTTGCTTGGTTGGCCAAAAAGGGCGTATGCGTTTTTTCCTGAATATATTCAGGAAAAAACGCATACGCCCTTTTTGGCCAAGGGCATCATGGTCGAGGATTTGCTGCTTTTCCTGTGCTTTAAAGGCGATTCGAATCTACCTCCTGAAATCTGTTTCCTGCAATTCTGCCTTGCTTTCTAATCCTCTTTGTTGCCTTCCCTCAATATATTTGTGGACGAGAGTTATCATTTCTAACTCTGCAGGTTTGTGAATTGCAGTGCCCCTGAGCTCCATTTTTCAACTCGCTTTCTTGGGAGCTGGCCGCAAAAGCGCAGGATTGCTTCAGGCCCTATTGTGGTTCCGGGCGGCAGGCTGAGCCTGTGGTTAATTCTTCTTCCTGATGGGAAAATAGAGTGACCTGTGCCTGTCCCCACACCTAGACCTAGTCTCTCATTGGTTCCCCCTCTTCCCGTTCA
Organism: Balaenoptera borealis; assembly: GCF_965194805.1. NCBI lineage: Eukaryota > Metazoa > Chordata > Mammalia > Artiodactyla > Balaenopteridae > Balaenoptera > Balaenoptera borealis. The sequence continues at coordinate 358,211 of NW_028123521.1, forward strand.
TCCTCAGGACAAATTTGCAACCTGTACAGAACAGGAGGTTAAAGGTGCTCATTCTCCAAGGAGGGAGATTGCTAGTAAAGCGGCTGGAATGGCGAGCCCGAGCACAAGGAGATGAGAAATGAGGTGCGTTTTAGAAACCTTTCCCGATCACACGGTGTACCATCTTCTGGGTTTCTCATGCATGTTTTCGATGTAGGAAGATGCCCTTGAACCTGGAGATTTTGGACCCATGGGATGGGTACCACGCAGTATTACTTTAAAGGGTCTGCGTTTGCTCACCCAACCTCACCAAACCTCTCAGCCCCAAGAGTGTCCACCCTTATGACTCAATCAGCTGTGGGTCTAGAGATAGTCAATAAAGGTGGCATCCCAGCCCCTGAACGAATTCTGTATGAATTTCTCTCTCTTTCACTGTCTTTGTTTCACGGGTTTTTAAAAGTAATTGATTTTTATAATGGGGTTTAGCTGCTTTTCACTGCTGTGTTTATGCCGCTTTACACCCACTTGACTCACTTACAGAGGGATATCAATACATTGGTTTTAAGAGTCTTACTAGTCAGAAATATTCTTGGGCGGTGAACAGGGGGTGTTGAGTCCAGTTCACTGAGCAAGGAGTAGGTCTTGTCTATTACATATTGGGTTTATGGAACGGTATCTGAGCTAATTTGAAACCCTTGTTTTATGCATCACACCACCTCACCTTTCCCGTTAAGCAGCCATAGTGTGTCTTCTAAACGTGTGACGCTGTTCTGTTTTGTAATTCAGTTCAAGTGTAGCGGTTTTTACATTCCCTCTCTAAGTGATATCTTATGATAAGTGTCTTTTTCTGTGTGACTTATTTCACTTAGAATCGTCGTACCTAAATCCTCTCATCATGCTGCTACTAGCCTTATGACGTTGATTTCATGCCTGAGTGATATTCCATTGTACATAAGGACCACAACTTCTTTATCCATTTTTCTCTTTCCTGGGATATTTAAGGTGTAATGAAGTGGAGGTTCTTTTCAACAGAGCAGTCCTAAACTTTGGGGTGCCTGTGTCTTGCTGATTTTTAGTTTTCCCAATTTATACGCCCATGAGTGGAAGTGCCCTATGCTCTCTAAGCTGAGTGTTTTAGATGTTTCAGGACACACCGTACACTTCTCCAGAGTGGCTGTTGGCAATTTACATCCCGCCCATCAGCGTAGCAAGGCTCCCGTTTCTCCATGGCCTGTCCTGCATTTCTGGTTTTGACACTTTATTCAGCATGGCCCTTTTGACCGATGGGAAGCGAGACTTCTTTGTAGCGCTGATTTGCCTTTCCAGGTTGCTTGGTTGGCCAAAAAGGGCGTATGCGTTTTTTCCTGAATATATTCAGGAAAAAACGCATACGCCCTTTTTGGCCAAGGGCATCATGGTCGAGGATTTGCTGCTTTTCCTGTGCTTTAAAGGCGATTCGAATCTACCTCCTGAAATCTGTTTCCTGCAATTCTGCCTTGCTTTCTAATCCTCTTTGTTGCCTTCCCTCAATATATTTGTGGACGAGAGTTATCATTTCTAACTCTGCAGGTTTGTGAATTGCAGTGCCCCTGAGCTCCATTTTTCAACTCGCTTTCTTGGGAGCTGGCCGCAAAAGCGCAGGATTGCTTCAGGCCCTATTGTGGTTCCGGGCGGCAGGCTGAGCCTGTGGTTAATTCTTCTTCCTGATGGGAAAATAGAGTGACCTGTGCCTGTCCCCACACCTAGACCTAGTCTCTCATTGGTTCCCCCTCTTCCCGTTCATCCTCAGGACAAATTTGCAACCTGTACAGAACAGGAGGTTAAAGGTGCTCATTCTCCAAGGAGGGAGATTGCTAGTAAAGCGGCTGGAATGGCGAGCCCGAGCACAAGGAGATGAGAAATGAGGTGCGTTTTAGAAACCTTTCCCGATCACACGGTGTACCATCTTCTGGGTTTCTCATGCATGTTTTCGATGTAGGAAGATGCCCTTGAACCTGGAGATTTTGGACCCATGGGATGGGTACCACGCAGTATTACTTTAAAGGGTCTGCGTTTGCTCACCCAACCTCACCAAACCTCTCAGCCCGAAGAGTGTCCACCCTTATGTCTCAATCAGCTCTGGGTCTAGAGATGGTCAATAAATGTGGCATCCCAGCCCCTGAACGAATTCTGTATGAATTTCTCTCTCTTTCACTGTCTTTGTTTCACGGGTTTTTAAAAGTAATTGATTTTTATAATGGGGTTTAGCTGCTTTTCACTGCTGTGTTTATGCCGCTTTACACCCACTTGACTCACTTACAGAGAGATATCAATACATTGGTTTTAAGAGTCTTACTAGTCAGATATATTCTTGGGCGGTGAACAGGGGGTGTTGAATCCAGTTCACTGAGCAAGGAGTAGGTCTTGTCTGTTACATATTGGGTTTATGGAACAGTATCTGAGCTAATTTGAAACCCTTGTGTTATGCATCACCCCACCTCACCTTTCCCGTTAAGCAGCCATAGTGTGTCTTCTAAACGTGTGACGCTGTTCTGTTTTGTAATTCAGTTCAAGTGTAGCGGTTTTTACATTCCCTCTCTAAGTGATATCTTATGATAAGTGTCTTTTTCTGTGTGACTTATTTCACTTAGAATCGTCGTACCTAAATCCTCTCATCATGCTGCTACTAGCCTTATGACGTTAATTTCATGGCTGAGTGATTTGCCATTGTACATAAGGACCACAACTTCCTTATCCATTTTTCTCTTTCCTGGGATATTTAAGGTGTAACGAAGTGGAGGTTCTTGTCAACAGAGCAGCCCTAAACTTTGGGGTTCCTGTGTCTTGCTGATTTTTAGTTTTCCCAATTTATACGCCCATGAGTGGAAGTGCCCTATGCTCTCTAAGCTGAGTTTTTTAGATGTTTCAGGACACACCGTACACTTCTCCAGAGTGGCTGTTGGCAATTTCCATCCCGCCCATCAGCGTAGCAAGGCTCCCGTTTCTCCATGGCCTGTCCTGCATTTCTGGTTTTGACACTTTATTCAGCATGGCCCTTTTGACCGATGGGAAGCGAGACTTCTTTGTAGCGCTGATTTGCCTTTCCAGGTTGCTTGGTTGGCCAAAAAGGGCGTATGCGTTTTTTCCTGAATATATTCAGGAAAAAACGCATACGCCCTTTTTGGCCAAGGGCATCATTGTCGAGGTTTTGCCACCTTTCCTGTGCTTTAAAGGCGATTCGACTCTACCTCCTGAAATCTGTTTCCTGCAATTCTGCTATGCTTTCAAATCCTCTTCGTTGCCTTCCCTCAATATATTTGTGGACGAGAGTTATCATTTCTAACTCTGCAGGTTTGTGAATTGCAGTGCCCCTGAGCTCGATTTTTCAACTCGCTTTTTTGGGAGCTGGCCGCAAAAGCACAGGATTGCTTCAGGCCCTCTTCTGCTTCCGGGCGGCAGGCTGAGCCTGTGGTTAATCCTTCTTCCTGATGGGAAAATAGAGTGACCTGTGCCTGTCCCCACACCTAGACCTAGTCTCTCATTGGTTCCCCCTCTTCCCGTTCATCCTCAGGTCAAATTGCAACCTGTTCGGAACAGGAGGTTAAAGGTGCTGATTCTCCAATGAGGGAGATTGCTAGTAAAGTGGCTGTAATGGCGAGCCCGAGCACAAGGAGATGAGAAATGAGGAGCGTTTTAGAAACCTTTCCCGATCACACGGTGTACCGTCTTCTGGGTTTCTCATGCATGTTTTCGATGTAGGAAGATGCCCTTGAACCTGGAGATTTTGGACCCATGGGATGGGTACCACGCAGTATTACTTTAAAGGGTCTGCGTTTGCTCACCCAACCTCACCAAACCTCTCAGCCCGAAGAGTGTCCACCCTTATGTCTCAATCAGCTGTGGTTCTAGAGATGGTCAATAAAGGTGGCATCCCAGCCCCTGAACGAATTCTGTATGAATTTCTCTCTGTTTCACTGTCTTTGTTTCACGGGTTTTTAAAAGTAATTGACTTTTATAATGGGGTTTAGCTGCTTTTCACTGCTGTGTTTATGCCGATTTACACCCACTTGACTCACTTACAGAGAGATATCAATACATTGGTTTTAAGAGTCTTACTAGTCAGATATATTCTTGGGCGGTGAACAGGGGGTATTGAGTCCAGTTCACTGAGCAAGGAGTAGGTCTTGTCTGTTACATATTGGGTTTATGGAACAGTATCTGAGCTAATTTGATACCCTTGTTTTATGCATCACCCCACCTCACCCTTCCCGTTAAGCAGCCATAGTGTGTTTTCTAAACGTGTGACGCTGTTCTGTTTTGTAATTCAGTTCAAGTGTAGCGGATTTTACATTCCCTCTATAAGTGATATCTTACGATAAGTGTCTTTCTCTGTGACTTATTTCACTTAGAATCGTCGTACCTAAATCCACTCATCATGCTGCTACTAGCCTTATGACGTTGATTTCATGCCTGAGTGATATTCCATTGTACATAAGGACCACAACTTCTTTATCCATTTTTCTCTTTCCTGGGATATTTAAGGTGTAATGAAGTGGAGGTTCTTGTCAACAGAGCAGCCCTAAACTTTGGGGTGCCTGTGTCTTGCTGATTTTTAGTTTTCCCAATTTATACGCCCATGAGTGGAACTGCCCTATGCTCTCTAAGCTGAGTTTTTTAGGTGTTTCAGGACACACCGTACACTTCTCCAGAGTGGCTGTTGGCAATTTACATCCCGCCCATCAGCGTAGCAAGGCTCCCGTTTCTCCATGGCCTGTCCTGCATTTCTGGTTTTGACACTTTATTCAGCATGGCCCTTTTGACCGATGGGAAGCGAGACTTCTTTGTAGCGCTGATTTGCCTTTCCAGGTTGCTTGCTTGGCCAAAAAGGGCGTATGCGTTTTTTCCTGAATATATTCAGGAAAAAACGCATACGCCCTTTTTGGCCAAGGGCATCATTGTCGAGGTTTTGCCGCTTTTCCTGTGCTTTAAAGGCGATTCGACTCTACCTCCTGAAATCAGTTTCCTGCAATTCTGCTATGCTTTCAAATCCTCTTCGTTGCCTTCCCTCAATATATTTGTGGACGAGAGTTACCATTTCTAACTCTGCAGGTTTGTGAATTGCAGTGCCCCTGAGCTCCATTTTTCAACTCGCTTTTTTGGGAGCTGGCCGCAAAAGCACAGGATTGCTTCAGGCGCTGTTCTGCTTCCGGGCGGCAGGCTGAGCCTGTGGTTAATCCTTCTTCCTGATGGGAAAATAGAGTGACATGTGGCTGTCCCAACACCTAGAGCAAGTCTCTCATTGGTTCCCCCTCTTCCCGTTTATCCTCAGGACAAATTGCAACCTGTACGGAACAGAAGGTTAAAGGGGCTGATTCTCCAAGGAGGGAGATTGCTAGTAAAGCGGCTGTAATGGCCAACCCCAGCACAAGGAGATGAGAAATGAGGTGCGTTTTAGAAACCTTTCCCGATCACACGGTGTACCATCTTCTGGGTTTCTCATGCATGTTTTCGATGTAGGAAGATGCCCTTGAACCTGGAGATTTTGGACCCATGGGATGGATACCACGCAGTATTACTTTAAAGGGTCTGCGTTTGCTCACCCAACCTCACCAAACCTCTCAGCCCCAAGAGTGTCCACCCTTATGACTCAATCAGCTGTGGGTCTAGAGATGGTCAATAAAGGTGGCATCCCTACCCCTGAACGAATTCTGTATGAATTTCTCTCTCTTTCACTGTCTTTGTTTCACGGGTTTTTAAAAGTAATTGATTTTTATAATGGGGTTTAGCTGCTTTTCACTGCTGTGTTTATGCCGCTTTACACCCACTTGACTCACTTACAGAGGGATATCAATACATTGGTTTTAAGAGTCTTACTAGTCAGAAATATTCTTGGGCGGTGAACAGGGGGTGTTGAGTCCAGTTCACTGAGCAAGGAGTAGGTCTTGTCTATTACATATTGGGTTTATGGAACGGTATCTGAGCTAATTTGAAACCCTTGTTTTATGCATCACACCACCTCACCTTTCCCGTTAAGCAGCCATAGTGTGTCTTCTAAACGTGTGACGCTGTTCTGTTTTGTAATTCAGTTCAAGTGTAGCGGTTTTTACATTCCCTCTCTAAGTGATATCTTATGATAAGTGTCTTTTTCTGTGTGACTTATTTCACTTAGAATCATCGTACCTAAATCCTCTCATCATGCTGCTACTAGCCTTATGACGTTGATTTCATGCCTGAGTGATATTCCATTGTACATAAGGACCACAACTTCTTTATCCATTTTTCTCTTTCCTGGGATATTTAAGGTGTAATGAAGTGGAGGTTCTTGTCAACAGAGCAGCCCTAAACTTTGGGGTGCCTGTGTCTTGCTGATTTTTAGTTTTCCCAATTTATACGCCCATGAGTGGAAGTGCCCTATGCTCTCTAAGCTGAGTGTTTTAGATGTTTCAGGACACACCGTACACTTCTCCAGAGTGGCTGTTGGCAATTTACATCCCGCCCATCAGTGTAGCAAGCCTCCCATTTCTCCATGGCCTGTCCTGCATTTCTGGTTTTGACACTTTATTCAGCATGGCCCTTTTGACCGATGGGAAGCGAGACTTCTTTGTAGCGCTGATTTGCCTTTCCAGGTTGCTTGGTTGGCCAAAAAGGGCGTATGCGTTTTTTCCTGAATATATTCAGGAAAAAACGCATACGCCCTTTTTGGCCAAGGGCATCATGGTCGAGGTTTTGCCGCTTTTCCTGTGCTTTAAAGGCGATTCGAATCTACCTCCTGAAATCTGTTTCCTGCAATTCTGCCTTGCTTTCTAATCCTCTTTGTTGCCTTCCCTCAATATATTTGTGGACGAGAGTTATCATTTCTAACTCTGCAGGTTTGTGAATTGCAGTGCCCCTGAGCTCCATTTTTCAACTCGCTTTCTTGGGAGCTGGCCGCAAAAGCGAAGGATTGCTTCAGGCCCTATTGTGGTTCTGGGCGGCAGGCTGAGCCTGTGGTTAATTCTTCTTCCTGATGGGAAAATAGAGTGACCTGTGCCTGTCCCCACACCTAGACCTAGTCTCTCATTGGTTCCCCCTCTTCCCGTTCATCCTCAGGACAAATTTGCAACCTGTACAGAACAGGAGGTTAAAGGTGCTCATTCTCCAAGGAGGGAGATTGCTAGTAAAGCGGCTGGAATGGCGAGCCCGAGCACAAGGAGATGAGAAATGAGGTGCGTTTTAGAAACCTTTCCCGATCACACGGTGTACCATCTTCTGGGTTTCTCATGCATGTTTTCGATGTAGGAAGATGCCCTTGAACCTGGAGATTTTGGACCCATGGGATGGGTACCACGCAGTATTACTTTAAAGGGTCTGCGTTTGCTCACCCAACCTCACCAAACCTCTCAGCCCCAAGAGTGTCCACCCTTATGACTCAATCAGCTGTGGGTCTAGAGATAGTCAATAAAGGTGGCATCCCAGCCCCTGAACGAATTCTGTATGAATTTCTCTCTCTTTCACTGTCTTTGTTTCACGGGTTTTTAAAAGTAATTGATTTTTATAATGGGGTTTAGCTGCTTTTCACTGCTGTGTTTATGCCGCTTTACACCCACTTGACTCACTTACAGAGGGATATCAATACATTGGTTTTAAGAGTCTTACTAGTCAGAAATATTCTTGGGCGGTGAACAGGGGGTGTTGAGTCCAGTTCACTGAGCAAGGAGTAGGTCTTGTCTATTACATATTGGGTTTATGGAACGGTATCTGAGCTAATTTGAAACCCTTGTTTTATGCATCACACCACCTCACCTTTCCCGTTAAGCAGCCATAGTGTGTCTTCTAAACGTGTGACGCTGTTCTGTTTTGTAATTCAGTTCAAGTGTAGCGGTTTTTACATTCCCTCTCTAAGTGATATCTTATGATAAGTGTCTTTTTCTGTGTGACTTATTTCACTTAGAATCGTCGTACCTAAATCCTCTCATCATGCTGCTACTAGCCTTATGACGTTGATTTCATGCCTGAGTGATATTCCATTGTACATAAGGACCACAACTTCTTTATCCATTTTTCTCTTTCCTGGGATATTTAAGGTGTAATGAAGTGGAGGTTCTTGTCAACAGAGCAGTCCTAAACTTTGGGGTGCCTGTGTCTTGCTGATTTTTAGTTTTCCCAATTTATACGCCCATGAGTGGAAGTGCCCTATGCTCTCTAAGCTGAGTGTTTTAGATGTTTCAGGACACACCGTACACTTCTCCAGAGTGGCTGTTGGCAATTTACATCCCGCCCATCAGCGTAGCAAGGCTCCCGTTTCTCCATGGCCTGTCCTGCATTTCTGGTTTTGACACTTTATTCAGCATGGCCCTTTTGACCGATGGGAAGCGAGACTTCTTTGTAGCGCTGATTTGCCTTTCCAGGTTGCTTGGTTGGCCAAAAAGGGCGTATGCGTTTTTTCCTGAATATATTCAGGAAAAAACGCATACGCCCTTTTTGGCCAAGGGCATCATGGTCGAGGATTTGCTGCTTTTCCTGTGCTTTAAAAGCGATTCGAATCTACCTCCTGAAATCTGTTTCCTGCAATTCTGCCTTGCTTTCTAATCCTCTTTGTTGCCTTCCCTCAATATATTTGTGGACGAGAGTTATCATTTCTAACTCTGCAGGTTTGTGAATTGCAGTGCCCCTGAGCTCCATTTTTCAACTCGCTTTCTTGGGAGCTGGCCGCAAAAGCGCAGGATTGCTTCAGGCCCTATTGTGGTTCCGGGCGGCAGGCTGAGCCTGTGGTTAATTCTTCTTCCTGATGGGAAAATAGAGTGACCTGTGCCTGTCCCCACACCTAGACCTAGTCTCTCATTGGTTCCCCCTCTTCCCGTTCATCCTCAGGACAAATTTGCAACCTGTACAGAACAGGAGGTTAAAGGTGCTCATTCTCCAAGGAGGGAGATTGCTAGTAAAGCGGCTGGAATGGCGAGCCCGAGCACAAGGAGATGAGAAATGAGGTGCGTTTTAGAAACCTTTCCCGATCACACGGTGTACCATCTTCTGGGTTTCTCATGCATGTTTTCGATGTAGGAAGATGCCCTTGAACCTGGAGATTTTGGACCCATGGGATGGGTACCACGCAGTATTACTTTAAAGGGTCTGCGTTTGCTCACCCAACCTCACCAAACCTCTCAGCCCGAAGAGTGTCCACCCTTATGTCTCAATCAGCTGTGGGTCTAGAGATGGTCAATAAATGTGGCATCCCAGCCCCTGAACGAATTCTGTATGAATTTCTCTCTCTTTCACTGTCTTTGTTTCACGGGTTTTTAAAAGTAATTGATTTTTATAATGGGGTTTAGCTGCTTTTCACTGCTGTGTTTATGCCGCTTTACACCCACTTGACTCACTTACAGAGAGATATCAATACATTGGTTTTAAGAGTCTTCCTAGTCAGATATATTCTTGGGCGGTGAACAGGGGGTGTTGAATCCAGTTCACTGAGCAAGGAGTACGTCTTGTCTTTTACATATTGGGTTTATGGAACAGTATCTGAGCTAATTTGAAACCCTTGTGTTATGCATCACCCCACCTCACCTTTCCCGTTAAGCAGCCATAGTGTGTTTTCTAAACGTGTGACGCTGTTCTGTTTTGTAATTCAGTTCAAGTGTAGCGGTTTTTACATTCCCTCTATAAGTGATATCTTATGATAAGTGTCTTTTTCTGTGTGACTTATTTCACTTAGAATCGTCGTACCTAAATCTTCTCATCATGCTGCTACTAGCCTTATGATGTTGATTTCATGCCTGAGTGATATTCCATTGTACATAAGGACCACAACTTCTTTATCCATTTTTCTCTTTCCTGGGATATTTAAGGTGTAATGAAGTGGAGGTTCTTGTCATCAGAGCAGCCCTAAACTTTGGGGTGCCTGTGTCTTGCTGATTTTTAGTTTTCCCAATTTATACGCCCATGAGTGGAAGTGCCCTATGCTCTCTAAGCTGAGTGTTTTAGATGTTTCAGGACACACCGTACACTTCTCCAGAGTGGCTGTTGGCAATTTAAATCCCGCCCATCAGCGTAGCAAGGCTCCCGTTTCTCCATGGCCTGTCCTGCATTTCTGGTTTTGACACTTTATTCAGCATGGCCCTTTTGACCGATGGGAAGCGAGACTTCTTTGTAGCGCTGATTTGCCTTTCCAGGTTGCTTGGTTGGCCAAAAAGGGCGTATGCGTTTTTTCCTGAATATATTCAGGAAAAAACGCATACGCCCTTTTTGGCCAAGGGCATCATGGTCGAGGTTTTGCCGCTTTTCCTGTGCTTTAAAGGCGATTCGACTCTACCTCCTGAAATCTGTTTCCTGCAATTCTGCCTTGCTTTCAAATCCTCCTCGTTGCCTTCCCTCAATATATTTGTGGACGAGAGTTATCATTTCTAACTCTGCAGGTTTGTGAATTGCAGTGCCCCTGAGCTCGATTTTTCAACTCGCTTTTTTGGGAGCTGGCCGCAAAAGCACAGGATTGCTTCAGGCCCTGTTCTGCTTCCGGGCGGCAGGCTGAGCCTGTGGTTAATCCTTCTTCCTGATGGGAAAATAGAGTGACCTGTGCCTGTCCCCACACCTAGACCTAGTCTCTCATTGGTTCCCCCTCTTCCCGTTCATCCTCAGGACAAATTTGCAACCTGTACAGAACAGGAGGTTAAAGGTGCTCATTCTCCAAGGAGGGAGATTGCTAGTAAAGCGGCTGGAATGGCGAGCCCGAGCACAAGGAGATGAGAAATGAGGTGCGTTTTAGAAACCTTTCCCGATCACACGGTGTACCGTCTTCTGGGTTTCTCATGCATGTTTTCGATGTAGGAAGATGCCCTTGAACCTGGAGATTTTGGACCCATGGGATGGGTACCACGCAGTATTACTTTAAAGGGTCTGCGTTTGCTCACCCAACCTCACCAAACCTCTCAGCCCGAAGAGTGTCCACCCTTATGTCTCAATCAGCTGTGGGTCTAGAGATGGTCAATCCAGGTGGCATCACAGCCCCTGAACGAATTTTGTAAGAATTTCTCTCTCTTTCACTGTCTTTGTTTCACGGGTTTTTAAAAGTAATTGATTTTTATAATGGGGTTTAGCTGCTTTTCACTGCTGTGTTTATGCCGGTTTACACCCACTTGACTCACTTACAGAGGGATATCAATACATTGGTTTTAAGATTCTTACTAGTCAGATATATTCTTGGGCGGTGAACAGGGGGTGTTGAGTCCAGTTCACTGAGCAAGGAGTAGGTCTTGTCTATTACATATTGGGTTTATGGAACGGTATCTGAGCTAATTTGAAACCCTTGTTTTATGCATCACCCCACTTCACCTTTCCCGTTAAGCAGCCATAGTGTGTCTTCTAAACGTGTGACGCTGTTCTGTTTTGTAATTCAGTTCAAGTGTAGCGGTTTTTACATTCCCTCTCTAAGTGATATCTTATGATAAGTGTCTTTTTCTGTGTGACTTATTTCACTTAGAATCGTCGTACCTAAATCTTCTCATCATGCTGCTACTAGCCTTATGATGTTGATTTCATGCCTGAGTGATATTCCATTGTACATAAGGACCACAACTTCTTTATCCATTTTTCTCTTTCCTGGGATATTTAAGGTGTAATGAAGTGGAGGTTCTTGTCATCAGAGCAGCCCTAAACTTTGGGGTGCCTGTGTCTTGCTGATTTTTAGTTTTCCCAATTTATACGCCCATGAGTGGAAGTGCCCTATGATCTCTAAGCTGAGTGTTTTAGATGTTTCAGGACACACCGTACACTTCTCCAGAGTGGCTGTTGGCAATTTAAATCCCGCCCATCAGCGTAGCAAGGCTCCCGTTTCTCCATGGCCTGTCCTGCATTTCTGGTTTTGACACTTTATTCAGCATGGCCCTTTTGACCGATGGGAAGCGAGACTTCTTTGTAGCGCTGATTTGCCTTTCCAGGTTGCTTGGTTGGCCAAAAAGGGCGTATGCGTTTTTTCCTGAATATATTCAGGAAAAAACGCATACGCCCTTTTTGGCCAAGGGCATCATGGTCGAGGTTTTGCCGCTTTTCCTGTGCTTTAAAGGCGATTCGACTCTACCTCCTGAAATCTGTTTCCTGCAATTCTGCCTTGCTTTCAAATCCTCCTCGTTGCCTTCCCTCAATATATTTGTGGACGAGAGTTACCATTTATAACTCTGCAGGTTTGTGAATTGCAGTGCCCCTGAGCTCCATTTTTCAACTCGCTTTTTTGGGAGCTGGCCGCAAAAGCACAGTATTGCTTCAGGCCCTGTTCTGCTTCCGGGCGGCAGGCTGAGCCTGTGGTTAATCCTTCTTCCTGATGGGAAAATAGAGTGACATGTGGCTGTCCCAACACCTAGAGCTAGTCTCTCATTGGTTCCCCCTCTTCCCGTTTATCCTCAGGACAAATTGCAACCTGTACGGAACAGAAGGTTAAAGGTGCTGATTCTCAAAGGAGGGAGATTGCTAGTAAAGCGGCTGTAATGGCCAACCCGAGCACAAGGAGATGAGAAATGAGGTGCGTTTTAGAAACCTTTCCCGATCACACGGTGTACCATCTTCTGGGTTTCGCATGCATGTTTTCGATGTAGGAAGATGCCCTTGAATCTGGAGATTTTGGACCCATGGGATGGGTACCACGCAGTATTACTTTAAAGGGTCTGCGTTTGCTCACCCAACCTCACCAAACTTCTTAGCCCGAAGAGTGTCCACCCTTATGTCTCAATCAGCTGTGGGTCTAGAGATGGTCAATAAAGGTGGCATCCCAGCCCCTGAACGAATTCTGTATGAATTTCTCTCTCTTTCACTGTCTTTGTTTCACGGGTTTTTAAAAGTAATTGATTTTTATAATGGGGTTTAGCTGCTTTTCACTGCTGTGTTTATGCCGCTTTACACCCACTTGACTCACTTACAGAGGGATATCAATACATTGGTTTAAAGAGTCTTACTAGTCAGATATATTCTTGGGCGGTGAACAGGGGGTGTTGAGTCCAGTTCACTGAGCAAGGAGTAGGTCTTGTCTATTACATATTGGGTTTATGGAACGGTATCTGAGCTAATTTGAAACCCTTGTTTTATGCATCACCCCACCTCACCTTTCCCGTTAAGCAGCCATAGTGTGTCTTCTAAACGTGTGACGCTGTTCTGTTTTGTAATTCAGTTCAAGTGTAGCGGTTTTTACATTCCCTCTCTAAGTGATATCTTATGATAAGTGTCTTTTTCTGTGTGACTTATTTCACTTAGAATCGTCGTACCTAAATCCTCTCATCATGCTGCTACTAGCCTTATGACGTTGATTTCATGCCTGAGTGATATTCCATTGTACATAAGGACCACAACTTCTTTATCCATTTTTCTCTTTCCTGGGATATTTAAGGTGTAATGAAGTGGAGGTTCTTGTCAACAGAGCAGCCCTAAACTTTGGGGTGCCTGTGTCTTGCTGATTTTTAGTTTTCCCAATTTATACGCCCATGAGTGGAAGTGCCCTATGCTCTCTAAGCTGAGTGTTTTAGATGTTTCAGGACACACTGTACACTTCTCCAGAGTGGCTGTTGGCAATTTAAATCCCGCCCATCAGTGTAGCAAGGCTCCCGTTTCTCCATGGCCTGTCCTGCATTTCTGGTTTTGACACTTTATTCAGCATGGCCCTTTTGACCGATGGGAAGCGAGACTTCTTTGTAGCGCTGATTTGCCTTTCCAGGTTGCTTGGTTGGCCAAAAAGGGCGTATGCGTTTTTTCCTGAATATATTCAGGAAAAAACGCATACGCCCTTTTTGGCCAAGGGCATCATGGTCGAGGTTTTGCTGCCTTTCCTGTGCTTTAAAGGCGATTCGACTCTACCTCCTGAAATCTGTTTTCTGCAATTCTGCTATGCTTTCAAATCCTCTTCGTTGCCTTCCCTCAATATATTTTTGGACGAGAGTTATCATTTCTAACTCTGCAGGTTTGTGAATTGCAGTGCCCCTGAGCGCGATTTTTCAACTCGCTTTTTTGGGAGCTGGCCGCAAAAGCACAGGATTGCTTCAGGCCCTCTTCTGCTTCCGGGCGGCAGGCTGAGCCTGTGGTTAATCCTTCTTCCTGATGGGAAAATAGAGTGACTTGTGGCTGTCCCAACACCTAGAGCTAGTCTCTCATTGGTTCCCCCTCTTCCCGTTTATCCTCAGGACAAATTGCAACCTGTACGGAACAGAAGGTTAAAGGGGCTGATTCTCCAAGGACGGAGATTTCTAGTAAAGCGGCTGTAATGGCCAACCCGAGCACAAGGAGATGAGAAATGAGGTGCGTTTTAGAAACCTTTCCCGATCACACGGTGTACCATCTTCTGGGTTTCTCATGCATGTTTTCGATGTAGGAAGATGCCCTTGAACCTGGAGATTTTGGACCCATGGGATGGGTACCACGCAATATTACTTTAAAGGGTCTCCGTTTTCTCACCCAACCTCAGCAAACCTCTCAGCCCCAAGAGTGTCCACCCTTATGACTCAATCAGCTGTGGGTCTAGAGATGGTCAATAAAGGTGGCATCCCAGCCCCTGAACGAATTCTGTATGAATTTCTCTCTCTTTCACTGTCTTTGTTTCACGGGTTTTTAAAAGTAATTGATTTTTATAATGGGGTTTAGCTGCTTTTCACTGCTGTGTTTATGCCTCTTTACACCCACTTGACTCACTTACAGAGAGATATCAATACATTGGTTTTAAGAGTCTTACTAGTCAGATATATTCTTGGGCGGTGAACAGGGGGTGTTGAATCCAGTTCACTGAGCAAGGAGTAGGTCTTGTCTGTTACATATTGGGTTTATGGAACAGTATCTGAGCTAATTTGATACTCTTGTTTTATGCAACACCCCACCTCACCTTTCCCGTTAAGCAGCCATAGTGTGTTTTCTAAACGTGTGACGCTGTTCTGTTTTGTAATTCAGTTCAAGTGTAGCGGTTTTTACATTCCCTCTATAAGTCATATCTTATGATAAGTGCCTTTTTCTGTGTGACTTATTTCACTTAGAATCGTCGTACCTAAATCTTCTCATCATGCTGCTACTAGCCTTATGATGTTGATTTCATTGCTGAGTGATATGCCATTATACATATGGACCACAACTTCTTTATCCATTTTTCTCTTTCATTGGATATTTAAGGTGTAATGAAGTGGAGGTTCTTGTCAACAGAGCAGCCCTAAACTGTGGGGTGCCTGTGTCTTGCTGATTTTTAGTTTTCCCAATTTATACGCCCATGAGTGGAAGTGCCCTATGCTCTCTAATCTGAGTTTTTTAGATGTTTCAGGACACACCGTACACTTCTCCAGAGTGGCTGTTGGCAATTTACATCCCGCCCATCAGCGTAGCAAGGCTCCCGTTTCTCCATGGCCTGTCCTGCATTTCTGGTTTTGACACTTTATTCAGCATGGCCCTTTTGACAGATGGAAAGCGAGACTTCTTTTTAGCGCTAATTTGCCTTTCCAGGTTGCTTGCTTGGCCAAAAAGGGCGTATGCGTTTTTTCCTGAATATATTCAGGAAAAAACGCATACGCCCTTTTTGGCCAAGGGCATCATGGTCGAGGTTTTGCCGCTTTTCCTGTGCTTTAAAGGTGATTCGAATCTACCTCCTGAAATCTGTTTCCTGCAATTCTGCCTTGCTTTCAAATCCTCTTCGTTGCCTTCCCTCAATATTTTTGTGGACGAGAGTTATCATTTCTAACTCTGCAGGTTTGTGAATTGCAGTGCCCCTGAGCTCCATTTTTCAACTCGCTTTCTTGGGAGCTGGCCGCAAAAGCGCAGGATTGCTTCAGGCCCTATTGTGGTTCCGGGCGGCAGGCTGAGCCTGTGGTTAATTCTTCTTCCTGATGGGAAAATAGAGTGACCTGTGCCTGTCCCCACACCTAGACCTAGTCTCTCATTGGTTCCCCCTCTTCCCGTTCATCCTCAGGACAAATTTGCAACCTGTACAGAACAGGAGGTTAAAGGTGCTCATTCTCCAAGGAGGGAGATTGCTAGTAAAGCGGCTGGAATGGCGAGCCCGAGCACAAGGAGATGAGAAATGAGGTGCGTTTTAGAAACCTTTCCCGATCACACAGTGTACCGTCTTCTGGGTTTCTCATGCATGTTTTCGATGTAGGAAGATGCCCTTGAACCTGGAGATTTTGGACCCATGGGATGGGTACCACGCAGTATTACTTTAAAGGGTCTGCGTTTGCTCACCCAACCTCACCAAACCTCTCAGCCCGAAGAGTGTCCACCCTTATGTCTCAATCAGCTGTGGGTCTAGAGATGGTCAATCCAGGTGGCATCACAGCCCCTGAACGAATTTTGTAAGAATTTCTCTCTCTTTCACTGTCTTTGTTTCACGGATTTTTAAAAGTAATTGATTTTTATAATGGGGTTTAGCTGCTTTTCACTGCTGTGTTTATGCCGGGTTACACCCACTTGACTCACTTACAGAGGGATATCAATACATTGGTTTTAAGATTCTTACTAGTCAGATATATTCTTGGGCGGTGAACAGGGGGTGTTGAGTCCAGTTCACTGAGCAAGGAGTAGGTCTTGTCTATTACATATTGGGTTTATGGAACGGTATCTGAGCTAATTTGAAACCCTTGTTTTATGCATCACCCCACCTCACCTTTCCCGTTAAGCAGCCATAGTGTGTCTTCTAAACGTGTGACGCTGTTCTGTTTTGTAATTCAGTTCAAGTGTAGCGGTTTTTACATTCCCTCTCTAAGTGATATCTTATGATAAGTGTCTTTTTCTGTGTGACTTATTTCACTTAGAATCGTCGTACCTAAATCTTCTCATCATGCTGCTACTAGCCTTATGATGTTGATTTCATTGCTGAGTGATATGCCATTATACATATGGACCACAACTTCTTTATCCATTTTTCTCTTTCCTGGGATATTTAAGGTGTAACGAAGTGGAGGTTCTTGTCAACAGAGCAGCCCTAAGCTTTGGGGTGCCTGTGTCTTGCTGATTTTTAGTTTTCCCAATTTATACGCCCATGAGTGGAAGTGCCCTATGCTCTCTAATCTGAGTTTTTTAGATGTTTCAGGACACACCGTACACTTCTCCAGAGTGGCTGTTGGCAATTTACATCCCGCCCATCAGCGTAGCAAGGCTCCCGTTTCTCCATGGCCTGTCCTGCATTTCTGGTTTTGACACTTTATTCAGCATGGCCCTTTTGACCGATGGGAAGCGAGACTTCTTTGTAGCGCTGATTTGCCTTTCCAGGTTGCTTGGTTGGCCAAAAAGGGCGTATGCGTTTTTTCCTGAATATATTCAGGAAAAAACGCATACGCCCTTTTTGGCCAAGGGCATCATGGTCGAGGTTTTGCCGCTTTTCCTGTGCTTTAAAGGCGATTCGAATCTACCTCCTGAAATCTGTTTCCTGCAATTCTGCCTTGCTTTCAAATCCTCTTCGTTGCCTTCCCTCAATATATTTGTGGACGAGAGTTATCATTTCTAACTCTGCAGGTTTGTGAATTGCAGTGCCCCTGAGCTCCACTTTTCAACTCGCTTTCTTGGGAGCTGGCCGCAAAAGCGCAGGATTGCTTCAGGCCCTATTGTGGTTCCGGGCGGCAGGCTGAGCCTGTGGTTAATTCTTCTTCCTGATGGGAAAATAGAGTGACCTGTGCCTGTCCCCACACCTAGACCTAGTCTCTCATTGGTTCCCCCTCTTCCCGTTCATCCTCAGGACAAATTGCAACCTGTTCGGAACAGGAGGTTAAAGGTGCTGATTCTCCAAGGAGGGAGATTGCTAGTAAAGTGGCTGTAATGGCGAGCCCGAGCACAAGGAGATGAGAAATGAGGTGCGTTTTAGGAACCTTTCCCGATCACACGGTGTACCGTCTTCTGGGTTTCTCATGCATGTTTTCGATGTAGGAAGATGCCCTTGAACCTGGAGATTTTGGACCCATGGGATGGGTACCACACAGTATTACTTTAAAGGGTCTGCATTTGCTCACCCAACCTCACCAAACCTCTCAGCCCGAAGAGTGTCCACCCTTATGTCTCAATCAGCTGTGGGTCTAGAGATGGTCAATAAAGGTGGCATCCCAGCCCCTGAACGAATTCTGTATGAATTTCTCTCTGTTTCACTGTCTTTGTTTCACGGGTTTTTAAAAGTAATTGACTTTTATAATGGGGTTTAGCTGCTTTTCACTGCTGTGTTTATGCCGATTTACACCCACTTGACTCACTTACAGAGAGATATCAATACATTGGTTTTAAGAGTCTTACTAGTCAGATATATTCTTGGGCGGTGAACAGGGGGTGTTGGGTCCAGTTCACTGAGCAAGGAGTAGGTCTTGTCTGTTACATTTTGGGTTTATGGAACAGTATCTGAGCTAATTTGATACCCTTGTTTTATGCATCACCCCACCTCACCTTTCCCGTTAAGCAGCCATAGTGTGTTTTCTAAACGTGTGACGCTGTTCTGTTTTGTAATTCAGTTCAAGTGTAGCGGATTTTACATTCCCTCTATAAGTGATATCTTACGATAAGTGTCTTTCTCTGTGACTTATTTCACTTAGAATCGTCGTACCTAAATCCACTCATCATGCTGCTACCAGCCTTATGACGTTGATTTCATGCCTGAGTGATATTCCATTGTACATAAGGACCACAACTTCTTTATCCATTTTTCTCTTTCCTGGGATATTTAAGGTGTAATGAAGTGGAGGTTCTTGTCAACAGAGCAGCCCTAAACTTTGGGGTGCCTGTGTCTTGCTGATTTTTAGTTTTCCCAATTTATACGCCCATGAGTGGACGTGCCCTATGCTCTCTAAGCTGAGTTTCTTAGGTGTTTCAGGACACACCGTACACTTCTCCAGAGTGGCTGTTGGCAATTTACATCCCGCCCATCAGCGTAGCAAGGCTCCCGTTTCTCCATGGCCTGTCCTGCATTTCTGGTTTTGACACTTTATTCAGCATGGCCCTTTTGACCGATGGGAAGCGAGACTTCTTTGTAGCGCTGATTTGCCTTTCCAGGTTGCTTGGTTGGCCAAAAAGGGCGTATGCGTTTTTTCCTGAATATATTCAGGAAAAAACGCATACGCCCTTTTTGGCCAAGGGCATCATTGTCGAGGTTTTGCCGCTTTTCCTGTGCTTTAAAGGCGATTCGACTCTACCTCCTGAAATCAGTTTCCTGCAATTCTGCTATGCTTTCAAATCCTCTTCGTTGCCTTCCCTCAATATATTTGTGGACGAGAGTTACCATTTATAACTCTGCAGGTTTGTGAATTGCAGTGCCCCTGAGCTCCATTTTTCAACTCGCTTTTTTGGGAGCTGGCCGCAAAAGCACAGTATTGCTTCAGGCCCTGTTCTGCTTCCGGGCGGCAGGCTGAGCCTGTGGTTAATCCTTCTTCCTGATGGGAAAATAGAGTGACATGTGGCTGTCCCAACACCTAGAGCTAGTCTCTCATTGGTTCCCCCTCTTCCCGTTTATCCTCAGGACAAATTGCAACCTGTACGGAACAGAAGGTTAAAGGTGCTGATTCTCAAAGGAGGGAGATTGCTAGTAAAGCGGCTGTAATGGCCAACCCGAGCACAAGGAGATGAGAAATGAGGTGCGTTTTAGAAACCTTTCCCGATCACACGGTGTACCATCTTCTGGGTTTCGCATGCATGTTTTCGATGTAGGAAGATGCCCTTGAATCTGGAGATTTTGGACCCATGGGATGGGTACCACGCAGTATTACTTTAAAGGGTCTGCGTTTGCTCACCCAACCTCACCAAACTTCTCAGCCCGAAGAGTGTCCACCCTTATGTCTCAATCAGCTGTGGGTCTAGAGATGGTCAATAAAGGTGGCATCCCAGCCCCTGAACGAATTCTGTATGAATTTCTCTCTCTTTCACTGTCTTTGTTTCACGGGTTTTTAAAAGTAATTGATTTTTATAATGGGGTTTAGCTGCTTTTCACTGCTGTGTTTATGCCGCTTTACACCCACTTGACTCACTTACAGAGGGATATCAATACATTGGTTTAAAGAGTCTTACTAGTCAGATATATTCTTGGGCGGTGAACAGGGGGTGTTGAGTCCAGTTCACTGAGCAAGGAGTAGGTCTTGTCTATTACATATTGGGTTTATGGAACGGTATCTGAGCTAATTTGAAACCCTTGTTTTATGCATCACCCCACCTCACCTTTCCCGTTAAGCAGCCATAGTGTGTCTTCTAAACGTGTGACGCTGTTCTGTTTTGTAATTCAGTTCAAGTGTAGCGGTTTTTACATTCCCTCTCTAAGTGATATCTTATGATAAGTGTCTTTTTCTGTGTGACTTATTTCACTTAGAATCGTCGTACCTAAATCCTCTCATCATGCTGCTACTAGCCTTATGACGTTAATTTCATGGCTGAGTGATATGCCATTGTACATAAGGACCACAACTTCTTTATCCATTTTTCTCTTTCCTGGGATATTTAAGGTGTAATGAAGTGGAGGTTCTTGTCAACAGAGCAGCCCTAAACTTTGGGGTGCCTGTGTCTTGCTGATTTTTAGTTTTCCCAATTTATACGCCCATGAGTGGAAGTGCCCTATGCTCTCTAAGCTGAGTGTTTTAGATGTTTCAGGACACACTGTACACTTCTCCAGAGTGGCTGTTGGCAATTTAAATCCCGCCCATCAGTGTAGCAAGGCTCCCGTTTCTCCATGGCCTGTCCTGCATTTCTGGTTTTGACACTTTATTCAGCATGGCCCTTTTGACCGATGGGAAGCGAGACTTCTTTGTAGCGCTGATTTGCCTTTCCAGGTTGCTTGGTTGGCCAAAAAGGGCGTATGCGTTTTTTCCTGAATATATTCAGGAAAAAACGCATACGCCCTTTTTGGCCAAGGGCATCATGGTCGAGGTTTTGCCGCCTTTCCTGTGCTTTAAAGGCGATTCGACTCTACCTCCTGAAATCTGTTTTCTGCAATTCTGCTATGCTTTCAAATCCTCTTCGTTGCCTTCCCTCAATATATTTTTGGACGAGAGTTATCATTTCTAACTCTGCAGGTTTGTGAATTGCAGTGCCCCTGAGCGCGATTTTTCAACTCGCTTTTTTGGGAGCTGGCCGCAAAAGCACAGGATTGCTTCAGGCCCTCTTCTGCTTCCGGGCGGCAGGCTGAGCCTGTGGTTAATCCTTCTTCCTGATGGGAAAATAGAGTGACCTGTGGCTGTCCCAACACCTAGAGCTAGTCTCTCATTGGTTCCCCCTCTTCCCGTTTATCCTCAGGACAAATTGCAACCTGTACGGAACAGAAGGTTAAAGGGGCTGATTCTCCAAGGACGGAGATTTCTAGTAAAGCGGCTGTAATGGCCAACCCGAGCACAAGGAGATGAGAAATGAGGTGCGTTTTAGAAACCTTTCCCGATCACACGGTGTACCATCTTCTGGGTTTCTCATGCATGTTTTCGATGTAGGAAGATGCCCTTGAACCTGGAGATTTTGGACCCATGGGATGGGTACCACGCAATATTACTTTAAAGGGTCTCCGTTTTCTCACCCAACCTCAGCAAACCTCTCAGCCCCAAGAGTGTCCACCCTTATGACTCAATCAGCTGTGGGTCTAGAGATGGTCAATAAAGGTGGCATCCCAGCCCCTGAACGAATTCTGTATGAATTTCTCTCTCTTTCACTGTCTTTGTTTCACGGGTTTTTAAAAGTAATTGATTTTTATAATGGGGTTTAGCTGCTTTTCACTGCTGTGTTTATGCCTCTTTACACCCACTTGACTCACTTACAGAGAGATATCAATACATTGGTTTTAAGAGTCTTACTAGTCAGATATATTCTTGGGCGGTGAACAGGGGGTGTTGAATCCAGTTCACTGAGCAAGGAGTAGGTCTTGTCTGTTACATATTGGGTTTATGGAACAGTATCTGAGCTAATTTGATACTCTTGTTTTATGCAACACCCCACCTCACCTTTCCCGTTAAGCAGCCATAGTGTGTTTTCTAAACGTGTGACGCTGTTCTGTTTTGTAATTCAGTTCAAGTGTAGCGGTTTTTACATTCCCTCTATAAGTCATATCTTATGATAAGTGCCTTTTTCTGTGTGACTTATTTCACTTAGAATCGTCGTACCTAAATCTTCTCATCATGCTGCTACTAGCCTTATGATGTTGATTTCATTGCTGAGTGATATGCCATTATACATATGGACCACAACTTCTTTATCCATTTTTCTCTTTCATTGGATATTTAAGGTGTAACGAAGTGGAGGTTCTTGTCAACAGAGCAGCCCTAAACTGTGGGGTGCCTGTGTCTTGCTGATTTTTAGTTTTCCCAATTTATACGCCCATGAGTGGAAGTGCCCTATGCTCTCTAATCTGAGTTTTTTAGATGTTTCAGGACACACCGTACACTTCTCCAGAGTGGCTGTTGGCAATTTACATCCCGCCCATCAGCGTAGCAAGGCTCCCGTTTCTCCATGGCCTGTCCTGCATTTCTGGTTTTGACACTTTATTCAGCATGGCCCTTTTGACAGATGGAAAGCGAGACTTCTTTTTAGCGCTAATTTGCCTTTCCAGGTTGCTTGCTTGGCCAAAAAGGGCGTATGCGTTTTTTCCTGAATATATTCAGGAAAAAACGCATACGCCCTTTTTGGCCAAGGGCATCATGGTCGAGGTTTTGCCGCTTTTCCTGTGCTTTAAAGGTGATTCGAATCTACCTCCTGAAATCTGTTTCCTGCAATTCTGCCTTGCTTTCAAATCCTCTTCGTTGCCTTCCCTCAATATTTTTGTGGACGAGAGTTATCATTTCTAACTCTGCAGGTTTGTGAATTGCAGTGCCCCTGAGCTCCATTTTTCAACTCGCTTTCTTGGGAGCTGGCCGCAAAAGCGCAGGATTGCTTCAGGCCCTATTGTGGTTCCGGGCGGCAGGCTGAGCCTGTGGTTAATTCTTCTTCCTGATGGGAAAATAGAGTGACCTGTGCCTGTCCCCACACCTAGACCTAGTCTCTCATTGGTTCCCCCTCTTCCCGTTCATCCTCAGGACAAATTTGCAACCTGTACAGAACAGGAGGTTAAAGGTGCTCATTCTCCAAGGAGGGAGATTGCTAGTAAAGCGGCTGGAATGGCGAGCCCGAGCACAAGGAGATGAGAAATGAGGTGCGTTTTAGAAACCTTTCCCGATCACACGGTGTACCGTCTTCTGGGTTTCTCATGCATGTTTTCGATGTAGGAAGATGCCCTTGAACCTGGAGATTTTGGACCCATGGGATGGGTACCACGCAGTATTACTTTAAAGGGTCTGCGTTTGCTCACCCAACCTCACCAAACCTCTCAGCCCGAAGAGTGTCCACCCTTATGTCTCAATCAGCTGTGGGTCTAGAGATGGTCAATCCAGGTGGCATCACAGCCCCTGAACGAATTTTGTAAGAATTTCTCTCTCTTTCACTGTCTTTGTTTCACGGATTTTTAAAAGTAATTGATTTTTATAATGGGGTTTAGCTGCTTTTCACTGCTGTGTTTATGCCGGGTTACACCCACTTGACTCACTTACAGAGGGATATCAATACATTGGTTTTAAGATTCTTACTAGTCAGATATATTCTTGGGCGGTGAACAGGGGGTGTTGAGTCCAGTTCACTGAGCAAGGAGTAGGTCTTGTCTATTACATATTGGGTTTATGGAACGGTATCTGAGCTAATTTGAAACCCTTGTTTTATGCATCACCCCACCTCACCTTTCCCGTTAAGCAGCCATAGTGTGTCTTCTAAACGTGTGACGCTGTTCTGTTTTGTAATTCAGTTCAAGTGTAGCGGTTTTTACATTCCCTCTCTAAGTGATATCTTATGATAAGTGTCTTTTTCTGTGTGACTTATTTCACTTAGAATCGTCGTACCTAAATCTTCTCATCATGCTGCTACTAGCCTTATGATGTTGATTTCATTGCTGAGTGATATGCCATTATACATATGGACCACAACTTCTTTATCCATTTTTCTCTTTCCTGGGATATTTAAGGTGTAACGAAGTGGAGGTTCTTGTCAACAGAGCAGCCCTAAGCTTTGGGGTGCCTGTGTCTTGCTGATTTTTAGTTTTCCCAATTTATACGCCCATGAGTGGAAGTGCCCTATGCTCTCTAAGCTGAGTTTTTTAGATGTTTCAGGACACACCGTACACTTCTCCAGAGTGGCTGTTGGCAATTTACATCCCGCCCATCAGCGTAGCAAGGCTCCCGTTTCTCCATGGCCTGTCCTGCATTTCTGGTTTTGACACTTTATTCAGCATGGCCCTTTTGACCGATGGGAAGCGAGACTTCTTTGTAGCGCTGATTTGCCTTTCCAGGTTGCTTGGTTGGCCAAAAAGGGCGTATGCGTTTTTTCCTGAATATATTCAGGAAAAAACGCATACGCCCTTTTTGGCCAAGGGCATCATGGTCGAGGTTTTGCCGCTTTTCCTGTGCTTTAAAGGCGATTCGAATCTACCTCCTGAAATCTGTTTCCTGCAATTCTGCCTTGCTTTCAAATCCTCTTCGTTGCCTTCCCTCAATATATTTGTGGACGAGAGTTATCATTTCTAACTCTGCAGGTTTGTGAATTGCAGTGCCCCTGAGCTCCACTTTTCAACTCGCTTTCTTGGGAGCTGGCCGCAAAAGCGCAGGATTGCTTCAGGCCCTATTGTGGTTCCGGGCGGCAGGCTGAGCCTGTGGTTAATTCTTCTTCCTGATGGGAAAATAGAGTGACCTGTGCCTGTCCCCACACCTAGACCTAGTCTCTCATTGGTTCCCCCTCTTCCCGTTCATCCTCAGGACAAATTGCAACCTGTTCGGAACAGGAGGTTAAAGGTGCTGATTCTCCAAGGAGGGAGATTGCTAGTAAAGTGGCTGTAATGGCGAGCCCGAGCACAAGGAGATGAGAAATGAGGTGCGTTTTAGGAACCTTTCCCGATCACACGGTGTACCGTCTTCTGGGTTTCTCATGCATGTTTTCGATGTAGGAAGATGCCCTTGAACCTGGAGATTTTGGACCCATGGGATGGGTACCACACAGTATTACTTTAAAGGGTCTGCATTTGCTCACCCAACCTCACCAAACCTCTCAGCCCGAAGAGTGTCCACCCTTATGTCTCAATCAGCTGTGGGTCTAGAGATGGTCAATAAAGGTGGCATCCCAGCCACTGAACGAATTCTGTATGAATTTCTCTCTCTTTCACTGTCTTTGTTTCACGGGTTTTTAAAAGTAATTGACTTTTATAATGGGGTTTAGCTGCTTTTCACTGCTGTGTTTATGCCGATTTACACCCACTTGACTCACTTACAGAGAGATATCAATACATTGGTTTTAAGAGTCTTACTAGTCAGATATATTCTTGGGCGGTGAACAGGGGGTGTTGAGTCCAGTTCACTGAGCAAGGAGTAGGTCTTGTCTGTTACATTTTGGGTTTATGGAACAGTATCTGAGCTAATTTGATACCCTTGTTTTATGCATCACCCCACCTCACCTTTCCCGTTAAGCAGCCATAGTGTGTTTTCTAAACGTGTGACGCTGTTCTGTTTTGTAATTCAGTTCAAGTGTAGCGGATTTTACATTCCCTCTATAAGTGATATCTTACGATAAGTGTCTTTCTCTGTGACTTATTTCACTTAGAATCGTCGTACCTAAATCCACTCATCATGCTGCTACCAGCCTTATGACGTTGATTTCATGCCTGAGTGATATTCCATTGTACATAAGGACCACAACTTCTTTATCCATTTTTCTCTTTCCTGGGATATTTAAGGTGTAATGAAGTGGAGGTTCTTGTCAACAGAGCAGCCCTAAACTTTGGGGTGCCTGTGTCTTGCTGATTTTTAGTTTTCCCAATTTATACGCCCATGAGTGGACGTGCCCTATGCTCTCTAAGCTGAGTTTCTTAGGTGTTTCAGGACACACCGTACACTTCTCCAGAGTGGCTGTTGGCAATTTACATCCCGCCCATCAGCGTAGCAAGGCTCCCGTTTCTCCATGGCCTGTCCTGCATTTCTGGTTTTGACACTTTATTCAGCATGGCCCTTTTGACCGATGGGAAGCGAGACTTCTTTGTAGCGCTGATTTGCCTTTCCAGGTTGCTTGGTTGGCCAAAAAGGGCGTATGCGTTTTTTCCTGAATATATTCAGGAAAAAACGCATACGCCCTTTTTGGCCAAGGGCATCATTGTCGAGGTTTTGCCGCTTTTCCTGTGCTTTAAAGGCGATTCGACTCTACCTCCTGAAATCAGTTTCCTGCAATTCTGCTATGCTTTCAAATCCTCTTCGTTGCCTTCCCTCAATATATTTGTGGACGAGAGTTACCATTTATAACTCTGCAGGTTTGTGAATTGCAGTGCCCCTGAGCTCCATTTTTCAACTCGCTTTTTTGGGAGCTGGCCGCAAAAGCACAGTATTGCTTCAGGCCCTGTTCTGCTTCCGGGCGGCAGGCTGAGCCTGTGGTTAATCCTTCTTCCTGATGGGAAAATAGAGTGACATGTGGCTGTCCCAACACCTAGAGCTAGTCTCTCATTGGTTCCCCCTCTTCCCGTTTATCCTCAGGACAAATTGCAACCTGTACGGAACAGAAGGTTAAAGGTGCTGATTCTCAAAGGAGGGAGATTGCTAGTAAAGCGGCTGTAATGGCCAACCCGAGCACAAGGAGATGAGAAATGAGGTGCGTTTTAGAAACCTTTCCCGATCACACGGTGTACCATCTTCTGGGTTTCGCATGCATGTTTTCGATGTAGGAAGATGCCCTTGAATCTGGAGATTTTGGACCCATGGGATGGGTACCACGCAGTATTACTTTAAAGGGTCTGCGTTTGCTCACCCAACCTCACCAAACTTCTCAGCCCGAAGAGTGTCCACCCTTATGTCTCAATCAGCTGTGGGTCTAGAGATGGTCAATAAAGGTGGCATCCCAGCCCCTGAACGAATTCTGTATGAATTTCTCTCTCTTTCACTGTCTTTGTTTCACGGGTTTTTAAAAGTAATTGATTTTTATAATGGGGTTTAGCTGCTTTTCACTGCTGTGTTTATGCCGCTTTACACCCACTTGACTCACTTACAGAGGGATATCAATACATTGGTTTAAAGAGTCTTACTAGTCAGATATATTCTTGGGCGGTGAACAGGGGGTGTTGAGTCCAGTTCACTGAGCAAGGAGTAGGTCTTGTCTATTACATATTGGGTTTATGGAACGGTATCTGAGCTAATTTGAAACCCTTGTTTTATGCATCACCCCACCTCACCTTTCCCGTTAAGCAGCCATAGTGTGTCTTCTAAACGTGTGACGCTGTTCTGTTTTGTAATTCAGTTCAAGTGTAGCGGTTTTTACATTCCCTCTCTAAGTGATATCTTATGATAAGTGTCTTTTTCTGTGTGACTTATTTCACTTAGAATCGTCGTACCTAAATCCTCTCATCATGCTGCTACTAGCCTTATGACGTTGATTTCATGCCTGAGTGATATTCCATTGTACATAAGGACCACAACTTCTTTATCCATTTTTCTCTTTCCTGGGATATTTAAGGTGTAATGAAGTGGAGGTTCTTGTCAACAGAGCAGCCCTAAACTTTGGGGTGCCTGTGTCTTGCTGATTTTTAGTTTTCCCAATTTATACGCCCATGAGTGGAAGTGCCCTATGCTCTCTAAGCTGAGTGTTTTAGATGTTTCAGGACACACTGTACACTTCTCCAGAGTGGCTGTTGGCAATTTAAATCCCGCCCATCAGTGTAGCAAGGCTCCCGTTTCTCCATGGCCTGTCCTGCATTTCTGGTTTTGACACTTTATTCAGCATGGCCCTTTTGACTGATGGGAAGCGAGACTTCTTTGTAGCGCTGATTTGCCTTTCCAGGTTGCTTGGTTGGCCAAAAAGGGCGTATGCGTTTTTTCCTGAATATATTCAGGAAAAAACGCATACGCCCTTTTTGGCCAAGGGCATCATGGTCGAGGTTTTGCCGCCTTTCCTGTGCTTTAAAGGCGATTCGACTCTACCTCCTGAAATCTGTTTTCTGCAATTCTGCTATGCTTTCAAATCCTCTTCGTTGCCTTCCCTCAATATATTTGTGGACGAGAGTTATCATTTCTAACTCTGCAGGTTTGTGAATTGCAGTGCCCCTGAGCGCGATTTTTCAACTCGCTTTTTTGGGAGCTGGCCGCAAAAGCACAGGATTGCTTCAGGCCCTGTTCTGCTTCCGGGCGGCAGGCTGAGCCTGTGGTTAATCCTTCTTCCTGATGGGAAAATAGAGTGACCTGTGGCTGTCCCAACACCTAGAGCTAGTCTCTCATTGGTTCCCCCTCTTCCCGTTTATCCTCAGGACAAATTGCAACCTGTACGCAACAGAAGGTTAAAGGGGCTGATTCTCCAAGGACGGAGATTGCTAGTAAAGCGGCTGTAATGGCCAACCCGAGCACAAGGAGATGAGAAATGAGGTGCGTTTTAGAAACCTTTCCCGATCACACGGTGTACCATCTTCTGGGTTTCTCATGCATGTTTTTGATGTAGGAAGATGCCCTTGAACCTGGAGATTTTGGACCCATGGGATGGGTACCACGCAATATTACTTTAAAGGGTCTCCGTTTTCTCACC
Organism: Balaenoptera borealis; assembly: GCF_965194805.1. NCBI lineage: Eukaryota > Metazoa > Chordata > Mammalia > Artiodactyla > Balaenopteridae > Balaenoptera > Balaenoptera borealis. The sequence continues at coordinate 386,651 of NW_028123521.1, forward strand.
CAACCTCAGCAAACCTCTCAGCCCCAAGAGTGTCCACCCTTATGACTCAATCAGCTGTGGGTCTAGAGATGGTCAATAAAGGTGGCATCCCAGCCCCTGAACGAATTCTGTATGAATTTCTCTCTCTTTCACTGTCTTTGTTTCACGGGTTTTTAAAAGTAATTGATTTTTATAATGGGGTTTAGCTGCTTTTCACTGCTGTGTTTATGCCTCTTTACACCCACTTGACTCACTTACAGAGAGATATCAATACATTGGTTTTAAGATTCTTACTAGTCAGATATATTCTTGGGCGGTGAACAGGGGGTGTTGAATCCAGTTCACTGAGCAAGGAGTAGGTCTTGTCTGTTACATATTGGGTTTATGGAACAGTATCTGAGCTAATTTGATACCCTTGTTTTATGCAACACCCCACCTCACCTTTCCCGTTAAGCAGCCATAGTGTGTTTTCTAAACGTGTGACGCTGTTCTGTTTTGTAATTCAGTTCAAGTGTAGCGGTTTTTACATTCCCTCTATAAGTCATATCTTATGATAAGTGCCTTTTTCTGTGTGACTTATTTCACTTAGAATCGTCGTACCTAAATCTTCTCATCATGCTGCTACTAGCCTTATGATGTTGATTTCATTGCTGAGTGATATGCCATTATACATATGGACCACAACTTCTTTATCCATTTTTCTCTTTCATTGGATATTTAAGGTGTAACGAAGTGGAGGTTCTTGTCAACAGAGCAGCCCTAAACTTTGGGGTGCCTGTGTCTTGCTGATTTTTAGTTTTCCCAATTTATACGCCCATGAGTGGAAGTGCCCTATGCTCTCTAATCTGAGTTTTTTAGATGTTTCAGGACACACCGTACACTTCTCCAGAGTGGCTGTTGGCAATTTACATCCCGCCCATCAGCGTAGCAAGGCTCCCGTTTCTCCATGGCCTGTCCTGCATTTCTGGTTTTGACACTTTATTCAGCATGGCCCTTTTAACCGATGGAAAGCGAGACTTCTTTTTAGCGCTAATTTGCCTTTCCAGGTTGCTTGCTTGGACAAAAAGGGCGTATGCGTTTTTTCCTGAATATATTCAGGAAAAACCGCATACGCCCTTTTTGGCCAAGGGCATCATGGTCGAGGTTTTGCCGCTTTTCCTGTGCTTTAAAGGCGATTCGAATCTACCTCCTGAAATCTGTTTCCTGCAATTCTGCCTTGCTTTCAAATCCTCTTCGTTGCCTTCCCTCAATATTTTTGTGGACGAGAGTTATCATTTCTAACTCTGCAGGTTTGTGAATTGCAGTGCCCCTGAGCTCCATTTTTCAACTCGCTTTCTTGGGAGCTGGCCGCAAAAGCGCAGGATTGCTTCAGGCCCTATTGTGGTTCCGGGCGGCAGGCTGAGCCTGTGGTTAATTCTTCTTCCTGATGGGAAAATAGAGTGACCTGTGCCTGTCCCCACACCTAGACCTAGTCTCTCATTGGTTCCCCCTCTTCCCGTTCATCCTCAGGACAAATTTGCAACCTGTACAGAACAGGAGGATAAAGGTGCTCATTCTCCAAGGAGGGAGATTGCTAGTAAAGCGGCTGGAATGGCGAGCCCGAGCACAAGGAGATGAGAAATGAGGTGCGTTTTAGAAACCTTTCCCGATCACACGGTGTACCGTCTTCTGGGTTTCTCATGCATGTTTTCGATGTAGGAAGATGCCCTTGAACCTGGAGATTTTGGACCCATGGGATGGGTACCACGCAGTATTACTTTAAAGGGTCTGCGTTTGCTCACCCAACCTCACCAAACCTCTCAGCCCGAAGAGTGTCCACCCTTATGTCTCAATCAGCTGTGGGTCTAGAGATGGTCAATCCAGGTGGCATCACAGCCCCTGAACGAATTTTGTAAGAATTTCTCTCTCTTTCACTGTCTTTGTTTCACGGATTTTTAAAAGTAATTGATTTTTATAATGGGGTTTAGCTGCTTTTCACTGCTGTGTTTATGCCGGTTTACACCCACTTGACTCACTTACAGAGGGATATCAATACATTGGTTTTAAGAGTCTTACTAGTCAGATATATTCTTGGGCGGTGAACAGGGGGTGTTGAGTCCAGTTCACTGAGCAAGGAGTAGGTCTTGTCTATTACATATTGGGTTTATGGAACGGTATCTGAGCTCATTTGAAACCCTTGTTTTATGCATAACCCCACCTCACCTTTCCCGTTAAGCAGCCATAGTGTGTCTTCCAAACGTGTGACGCTGTTCTGTTTTGTAATTCAGTTCAAGTGTAGCGGTTTTTACATTCCCTCTCTAAGTGATATCTTATGATAAGTGTCTTTTTCTGTGTGACTTATTTCACTTAGAATCGTCGTACCTAAATCTTCTCATCATGCTGCTACTAGCCTTATGATGTTGATTTCATTGCTGAGTGATATGCCATTATACATATGGACCACAACTTCTTTATCCATTTTTCTCTTTCCTGGGATATTTAAGGTGTAACGAAGTGGAGGTTCTTGTCAACAGAGCAGCCCTAAACTTTGGGGTGCCTGTGTCTTGCTGATTTTTAGTTTTCCCAATTTATACGCCCATGAGTGGAAGTGCCCTATGCTCTCTAAGCTGAGTTTTTTAGATGTTTCAGGACACACCGTACACTTCTCCAGAGTGGCTGTTGGCAATTTACATCACGCCCATCAGCGTAGCAAGGCTCCCATTTCTCCATGGCCTGTCCTGCATTTCTGGTTTTGACACTTTATTCAGCATGGCCCTTTTGACCGATGGGAAGCGAGACTTCTTTGTAGCGCTGATTTGCCTTTCCAGGTTGCTTGGTTGGCCAAAAAGGGCGTATGCGTTTTTTCCTGAATATATTCAGGAAAAAACGCATACGCCCTTTTTGGCCAAGGGCATCATGGTCGAGGTTTTGCCGCTTTTCCTGTGCTTTAAAGGCGATTTGAATCTACCTCCTGAAATCTGTTTCCTGCAATTCTGCCTTGCTTTCAAATCCTCTTCGTTGCCTTCCCTCAATATATTTGTGGACGAGAGTTATCATTTCTAACTCTGCAGGTTTGTGAATTGCAGTGCCCCTGAGCTCCATTTTTCAACTCGCTTTCTTGGGAGCTGGCCGCAAAAGCGCAGGATTGCTTCAGGCCCTATTGTGGTTCCGGGCGGCAGGCTGAGCCTGTGGTTAATTCTTCTTCCTGATGGGAAAATAGAGTGACCTGTGCCTGTCCCCACACCTAGACCTAGTTTCTCATTGGTTCCCCCTCTTCCCGTTCATCCTCAGGACAAATTGCAACCTGTACGGAACAGGAGGTTAAAAGTGCTGATTCTCAAAGGAGGGAGATTGCTAGTAAAGCGGCTGTAATGGCCAACCCGAGCACAAGGAGATGAGAAATGAGGTGCGTTTTAGAAACCTTTCCCGATCACACGGTGTACCATCTTCTGGGTTTCTCATGCATGTTTTCGATGTAGGAAGATGCCCTTGAACCTGGAGATTTTGGACCCATGGGATGGATACCACGCAGTACTACTTTAAAGGGTCTGCGTTTGCTCACCCAACCTCACCAAACCTCTCAGCCCCAAGAGTGTCCACCCTTATGTCTCAATCAGCTGTGGGTCTAGAGATGGTCAATCCAGGTGGCATCACAGCCCCTGAACGAATTTTGTAAGAATTTCTCTCTATTTCACTGTCTTTGTTTCACGGGTTTTTAAAAGTAATTGATTTTTATAATGGGGTTTAGCTGCTTTTCACTGCTGTGTTTATGCCAGTTTACACCCACTTGACTCAGTTACAGAGGGATATCAATACATTGGTTTTAAGATTCTTACTAGTCAGATATATTCTTGGGCGGTGAACAGGGGGTGTTGAATCCAGTTCACTGAGCAAGGAGTAGGTCTTGTCTATTACATATTGGGTTTATGGAACGGTATCTGAGCTCATTTGAAACCCTTGTTTTATGCATCACCCCACCTCACCTTTCCCGTTAAGCAGCCATAGTGTGACTTCTAAACGTGTGACGCTGTTCTGTTTTGTAATTCAGTTCAAGTGTAGCGGTTTTTACATTCCCTCTATAAGTGATATCTTATGATAAGTGTCTTTTTCTGTGTGACTTATTTCACTTAGAATCGTCGTACCTAAATCCTCTCATCATGCTGCTACTAGCCTTATGACGTTAATTTCATGGCTGAGTGATATGCCATTGTACATAAGGACCACAACTTCCTTATCCATTTTTCTCTTTCCTGGGATATTTAAGGTGTAACAAAGTTGAGGTTCTTGTCAACAGAGCAGCCCTAAACTTTGGGGTGCCTGTGTCTTGCTGATTTTTAGTTTTCCCAATTTATACGCCCATGAGTGGAAGTGCCCTATGCTCTCTAAGCTGAGTTTTTTAGATGTTTCAGGACACACCGTACACTTCTCCAGAGTGGCTGTTGGCAATTTACATCCCGCCCATCAGCGTAGCAAGGCTCCCGTTTCTCCATGGCCTGTCCTGCATTTCTGGTTTTGACACTTTATTCAGCATGGCCCTTTTGACCGATGGGAAGCGAGACTTCTTTGTAGCGCTGATTTGCCTTTCCAGGTTGCTTGGTTGGCCAAAAAGGGCGTATGCGTTTTTTCCTGAATATATTCAGGAAAAAACGCATACGCCCTTTTTGGCCAAGGGCATCATTGTCGAGGTTTTGCCGCCTTTCCTGTGCTTTAAAGGCGATTCGACTCTACCTCCTGAAATCTGTTTCCTGCAATTCTGCTATGCTTTCAAATCCTCTTCGTTGCCTTCCCTCAATATATTTGTGGACGAGAGTTATCATTTCTAACTCTGCAGGTTTGTGAATTGCAGTGCCCCTGAGCTCCTTTTTTCAACTCGCTTTTTTGGGAGCTGGCCGCAAAAGCACAGGATTGCTTCAGGCCCTCTTCTGCTTCCGGGCGGCAGGCTGAGCCTGTGGTTAATCCTTCTTCCTGATGGGAAAATAGAGTGACCTGTGCCTGTCCCCACACCTAGACCTAGTCTCTCATTGGTTCCCCCTCTTCCCGTTCATCCTCAGGACAAATTGCAACCTGTTCGGAACAGGAGGTTAAAGGTGCTGATTCTCCAAGGAGGGAGATTGCTAGTAAAGTGGCTGTAATGGCGAGCCCGAGCACAAGGAGATGAGAAATGAGGTGCGTTTTAGAAACCTTTCCCGATCACACGGTGTACCGTCTTCTGGGTTTCTCATGCATGATTTCGATGTAGGAAGATGCCCTTGAACCTGGAGATTTTGGACCCATGGGATGGGTACCACGCAGTATTACTTTAAAGGGTCTGCGTTTGCTCACCCAACCTCACCAAACCTCTCAGCCCGAAGAGTGTCCACCCTTATATCTCAATCAGCTGTGGGTCTAGAGATGGTCAATAAAGGTGGCATCCCAGCCCCTGAACGAATTCTGTATGAATTTCTCTCTGTTTCACTGTCTTTGTTTCACGGGTTTTTAAAAGTAATTGACTTTTATAATGGGGTTTAGCTGCTTTTCACTTCTGTGTTTATGCCGATTTACACCCACTTGACTCACTTACAGAGAGATAACAATACATTGGTTTTAAGAGTCTTACTAGTCAGATATATTCTTGGGCGGTGAACAGGGTGTGTTGAGTCCAGTTCACTGAGCAAGGAGTAGGTCTTGTCTGTTACATATTGGGTTTATGGAACAGTATCTGAGCTAATTTGATACCCTTGTTTTATGCATCACCCCACCTCACCTTTCCCGTTAAGCAGCCATAGTGTGTTTTCTAAACGTGTGACGCTGTTCTGTTTTGTAATTCAGTTCAAGTGTAGCGGATTTTACATTCCCTCTATAAGTGATATCTTACGATAAGTGTCTTTCTCTGTGACTTATTTCACTTAGAATCGTCGTACCTAAATCCACTCATCATGCTGCTACCAGCCTTATGACGTTGATTTCATGCCTGAGTGATATTCCATTGTACATAAGGACCACAACTTCCTTATCCATTTTTCTCTTTCCTGGGATATTTAAGGTGTAACGAAGTGGAGGTTCTTGTCAACAGAGCAGCCCTAAACTTTGGGGTGCCTGTGTCTTGCTGATTTTTAGTTTTCCCAATTTATACGCCCATGAGTGGAAGTGCCCTATGCTCTCTAAGCTGAGTTTTTTAGATGTTTCAGGACACACCGTACACTTCTCCAGAGTGGCTGTTGGCAATTTACATCCCGCCCATCAGCGTAGCAAGGCTCCCGTTTCTCCATGGCCTGTCCTACATTTCTGGTTTTGACACTTTATTCAGCATGGCCCTTTTGACCGATGGGAAGCGAGACTTCTTTGTAGCGCTGATTTGCCTTTCCAGGTTTCTTGGTTGGCCAAAAAGGGCGTATGCTTTTTTTCCTGAATATATTCAGGAAAAAACGCATACGCCCTTTTTTGCCAAGGGCATCATGGTCGAGGTTTTGCCGCTTTTCCTGTGCTTTAAAGGCGATTCGAATCTACCTCCTGAAATCTGTTTCCTGCAATTCTGCCTTGCTTTCTAATCCTCTTTGTTGCCTTCCCTCAATATATTTGTGGACGAGAGTTATCATTTCTAACTCTGCAGGCTTGTGAATTGCAGTGCCCCTGAGCTCCATTTTTCAACTCGCTTTCTTGGGAGCTGGCCGCAAAAGCGCAGGATTGCTTCAGGCCCTATTGTGGTTCCGGGGGGCAGGCTGAGCCTGTGGTTAATTCTTCTTCCTGATGGGAAAATAGAGTGACCTGTGCCTGTCCCCACACCTAGACCTAGTCTCTCATTGGTTCCCCCTCTTCCCGTTCATCCTCAGGACAAATTTGCAACCTGTACAGAACAGGAGGTTAAAGGTGCTCATTCTCCAAGGAGGGAGATTGCTAGTAAAGCGGCTGGAATGGCGAGCCCGAGCACAAGGAGATGAGAAATGAGGTGCGTTTTAGAAACCTTTCCCGATCACACGGTGTACCATCTTCTGGGTTTCTCATGCATGTTTTCGATGTAGGAAGATGCCCTTGAACCTGGAGATTTTGGACCCATGGGATGGGTAACACGCAGTATTACTTTAAAGGGTCTGCGTTTGCTCACCCAACCTCACCAAACCTCTCAGCCCGAAGAGTGTCCACCCTTATGTCTAAATCAGCTGTGGGTCTAGAGATGGTCAATAAAGGTGGCATCCCAGCCCCTGAACGAATTCTGTATGAATTTCTCTCTCTTTCACTGTCTTTGTTTCACGGGTTTTTAAAAGTAATTGATTTTTATAATGGGGTTTAGCTGCTTTTCACTGCTGTGTTTATGCCGCTTTACACCCACTTGACTCACTTACAGAGAGATATCAATACATTGGTTTTAAGAGTCTTACTAGTCAGATATATTCTTGGGCGGTGAACAGGGGGTGTTGAATCCAGTTCACTGAGCAAGGAGTAGGTCTTGTCTGTTACATATTGGGTTTATGGAACGGTATCTGAGCTAATTTGAAACCCTTGTGTTATGCATCACCCCACCTCACCTTTCCCGTTAAGCAGCCATAGTGTGTTTTCTAAACGTGTGACGCTGTTCTGTTTTGTAATTCAGTTCAAGTGTAGCGGTTTTTACATTCCCTCTATAAGTGATATCTTATGATAAGTGCCTTTTTCTGTGTGACTTATTTCACTTAGAATCGTCGTACCTAAATCTTCTCATCATGCTGCTACTAGCCTTATGATGTTGATTTCATGCCTGAGTGATATTCCATTGTACATAAGGACCACAACTTCTTTATCCATTTTTCTCTTTCCTGGGATATTTAAGGTGTAATGAAGTGGAGGTTCTTGTCATCAGAGCAGCCCTAAACTTTGGGGTGCCTGTGTCTTGCTGATTTTTAGTTTTCCCAATTTATACGCCCATGAGTGGAAGTGCCCTATGCTCTCTAAGCTGAGTGTTTTAGATGTTTCAGGACACACCGTACACTTCTCCAGAGTGGCTGTTGGCAATTTAAATCCCGCCCATCAGCGTAGCAAGGCTCCCGTTTCTCCATGGCCTGTCCTGCATTTCTGGTTTTGACACTTTATTCAGCATGGCCCTTTTGACCGATGGGAAGCGAGACTTCTTTGTAGCGCTGATTTGCCTTTCCAGGTTGCTTGGTTGGCCAAAAAGGGCGTATGCGTTTTTTCCTGAATATATTCAGGAAAAAACGCATACGCCCTTTTTGGCCAAGGGCATCATGGTCGAGGTTTTGCCGCCTTTCCTGTGCTTTAAAGGCGATTCGAATCTACCTCCTGAAATCTGTTTCCTGCAATTCTGCCTTGCTTTCAAATCCTCTTCGTTGCCTTCCCTCAATATATTTGTGGACGAGAGTTATCATTTCTAACTCTGCAGGTTTGTGAATTGCAGGGCCCCTGAGCTCCATTTTTCAACTCGCTTTCTTCGGAGCTGGCCGCAAAAGCGCAGGATTGCTTCAGGCCCTATTCTGGTTCCGGGCGGCAGGCTGAGCCTGTGGTTAATTCTTCTTCCTGATGGGAAAATAGAGTGACCTGTGCCTGTCCCCACACCTAGACCTAGTCTCTCATTGGTTCCCCCTCTTCCCGTTCATCCTCAGGACAAATTTGCAACCTGTACAGAACAGGAGGTTAAAGGTGCTCATTCTCCAAGGAGGGAGATTGCTAGTAAAGCAGCTGGAATGGCGAGCCCGAGCACAAGGAGATGAGAAATGAGGTGCGTTTTAGCAACCTTTCCCGATCACACGGTGTACCATCTTCTGGGTTTCTCATGCATGTTTTCGATGTAGGAAGATGCCCTTGAACCTGGAGATTTTGGACCCATGGGATGGGTACCACGCAGTATTGCTTTAAAGGGTCTGTGTTTGCTCACCCAACCTCACCAAACCTCTCAGCCCGAAGAGTGTCCACCCTTATGTCTCAATCAGCTGTGGGTCTAGAGATGGTTAATAAAGGTGGCATCCCAGCCCCTGAACGAATTCTGTATGAATTTCTCTCTCTTTCACTGTCTTTGTTTCACGGGTTTTTAAAAGTAATTGATTTTTATAATGGGGTTTAGCTGCTTTTCACTGCTGTGTTTATGCCGCTTTACACCCACTTGACTCACTTACAGAGAGATATCAATACATTGGTTTTAAGAGTCTTACTAGTCAGATATATTCTTGGGTGGTGAACAGGGGGTGTTGAATCCAGTTCACTGAGCAAGGAGTAGGTCTTGTCTGTTACATATTGGGTTTATGGAAGAGTATCTGAGCTAATTTGCAACCCTTGTTTTATGCATCACCCCACCTCACCTTTCCCGTTAAGCAGCCATAGTGTGTCTTCTAAACGTGTGACGCTGTTCTGTTTTGTAATTCAGTTCAAGTGTAGCGGTTTTTACATTCCCTCTCTAAGTGATATCTTATGATAAGTGTCTTTTTCTGTGTGACTTATTTCACTTTGAATCATCGTACCTAAATCTTCTCATCATGCTGCTACTAGCCTTATGATGTTGATTTCATTGCTGAGTGATATGCCATTATACATATGGACCACAACTTCTTTATCCATTTTTCTCTTTCCTGGGATATTTAAGGTGTAACGAAGTGGAGGTTCTTGTCAACAGAGCAGCCCTAAACTTTGGGGTGCCTGTGTCTTGCTGATTTTTAGTTTTCCCAATTTATACGCCCATGAGTGGAAGTGCCCTATGCTCTCTAATCTGAGTTTTTTAGATGTTTCAGGACACACCGTACACTTCTCCAGAGTGGCTGTTGGCAATTTACATCCCGCCCATCAGCGTAGCAAGGCTCCCGTTTCTCCATGGCCTGTCCTGCATTTCTGGTTTTGACACTTTATTCAGCATGGCCCTTTTGACCGATGGGAAGCGAGACTTCTTTGTAGCGCTGATTTGCCTTTCCAGGTTGCTTGGTTGGCCAAAAAGGGCGTATGCGTTTTTTCCTGAATATATTCAGGAAAAAACGCATACGCCCTTTTTGGCCAAGGGCATCATGGTCGAGGTTTTGCCGCCTTTCCTGTGCTTTAAAGGCGATTCGAATCTACCTCCTGAAATCTGTTTCCTGCAATTCTGCCTTGCTTTCAAATCCTCTTCGTTGCCTTCCCTCAATATATTTGTGGACGAGAGTTATCATTTCTAACTCTGCAGGTTTGTGAATTGCAGGGCCCCTGAGCTCCATTTTTCAACTCGCTTTCTTCGGAGCTGGCCGCAAAAGCGCAGGATTGCTTCAGGCCCTATTCTGGTTCCGGGCGGCAGGCTGAGCCTGTGGTTAATTCTTCTTCCTGATGGGAAAATAGAGTGACCTGTGCCTGTCCCCACACCTAGACCTAGTCTCTCATTGGTTCCCCCTCTTCCCGTTCATCCTCAGGACAAATTTGCAACCTGTACAGAACAGGAGGTTAAAGGTGCTCATTCTCCAAGGAGGGAGATTGCTAGTAAAGCAGCTGGAATGGCGAGCCCGAGCACAAGGAGATGAGAAATGAGGTGCGTTTTAGCAACCTTTCCCGATCACACGGTGTACCATCTTCTGGGTTTCTCATGCATGTTTTCGATGTAGGAAGATGCCCTTGAACCTGGAGATTTTGGACCCATGGGATGGGTACCACGCAGTATTGCTTTAAAGGGTCTGTGTTTGCTCACCCAACCTCACCAAACCTCTCAGCCCGAAGAGTGTCCACCCTTATGTCTCAATCAGCTGTGGGTCTAGAGATGGTTAATAAAGGTGGCATCCCAGCCCCTGAACGAATTCTGTATGAATTTCTCTCTCTTTCACTGTCTTTGTTTCACGGGTTTTTAAAAGTAATTGATTTTTATAATGGGGTTTAGCTGCTTTTCACTGCTGTGTTTATGCCGCTTTACACCCACTTGACTCACTTACAGAGAGATATCAATACATTGGTTTTAAGAGTCTTACTAGTCAGATATATTCTTGGGTGGTGAACAGGGGGTGTTGAATCCAGTTCACTGAGCAAGGAGTAGGTCTTGTCTGTTACATATTGGGTTTATGGAAGAGTATCTGAGCTAATTTGCAACCCTTGTTTTATGCATCACCCCACCTCACCTTTCCCGTTAAGCAGCCATAGTGTGTCTTCTAAACGTGTGACGCTGTTCTGTTTTGTAATTCAGTTCAAGTGTAGCGGTTTTTACATTCCCTCTCTAAGTGATATCTTATGATAAGTGTCTTTTTCTGTGTGACTTATTTCACTTTGAATCATCGTACCTAAATCTTCTCATCATGCTGCTACTAGCCTTATGATGTTGATTTCATTGCTGAGTGATATGCCATTATACATATGGACCACAACTTCTTTATCCATTTTTCTCTTTCCTGGGATATTTAAGGTGTAACGAAGTGGAGGTTCTTGTCAACAGAGCAGCCCTAAACTTTGGGGTGCCTGTGTCTTGCTGATTTTTAGTTTTCCCAATTTATACGCCCATGAGTGGAAGTGCCCTATGCTCTCTAATCTGAGTTTTTTAGATGTTTCAGGACACACCGTACACTTCTCCAGAGTGGCTGTTGGCAATTTACATCCCGCCCATCAGCGTAGCAAGGCTCCCGTTTCTCCATGGCCTGTCCTGCATTTCTGGTTTTGACACTTTATTCAGCATGGCCCTTTTGACCGATGGGAAGCGAGACTTCTTTGTAGCGCTGATTTGCCTTTCCAGGTTGCTTGGTTGGCCAAAAAGGGCGTATGCGTTTTTTCCTGAATATATTCAGGAAAAAACGCATACGCCCTTTTTGGCCAAGGGCATCATTGTCGAGGTTTTGCCGCCTTTCCTGTGCTTTAAAGGCGATTCGACTCTACCTCCTGAAATCTGTTTCCTGCAATTCTGCTATGCTTTCAAATCCTCTTCGTTGCCTTCCCTCAATATATTTGTGGACGAGAGTTATCATTTCTAACTCTGCAGGTTTGTGAATTGCAGTGCCCCTGAGCTCCATTTTTCAACTCGCTTTTTTGGGAGCTGGCCGCAAAAGCACAGGATTGCTTCAGGCCCTCTTCTGCTTCCGGGCGGCAGGCTGAGCCTGTGGTTAATCCTTCTTCCTGATGGGAAAATAGAGTGACCTGTGCCTGTCCCCACACCTAGACCTAGTCTCTCATTGGTTCCCCCTCTTCCCGTTCATCCTCAGGACAAATTGCAACCTGTTCGGAACAGGAGGTTAAAGGTGCTGATTCTCCAAGGAGGGAGATTGCTAGTAAAGTGGCTGTAATGGCGAGCCCGAGCACAAGGAGATGAGAAATGAGGTGCGTTTTAGAAACCTTTCCCGATCACACGGTGTACCGTCTTCTGGGTTTCTCATGCATGTTTTCGATGTAGGAAGATGCCCTTGAACCTGGAGATTTTGGACCCATGGGATGGGTACCACGCAGTATTACTTTAAAGGGTCTGCGTTTGCTCACCCAACCTCACCAAACCTCTCAGCCCGAAGAGTGTCCACCCTTATATCTCAATCAGCTGTGGGTCTAGAGATGGTCAATAAAGGTGGCATCCCAGCCCCTGAACGAATTCTGTATGAATTTCTCTCTGTTTCACTGTCTTTGTTTCACGGGTTTTTAAAAGTAATTGACTTTTATAATGGGGTTTAGCTGCTTTTCACTTCTGTGTTTATGCCGATTTACACCCACTTGACTCACTTACAGAGAGATATCAATACATTGGTTTTAAGAGTCTTACTAGTCAGATATATTCTTGGGCGGTGAACAGGGGGTGTTGAGTCCAGTTCACTGAGCAAGGAGTAGGTCTTGTCTGTTACATATTGGGTTTATGGAACAGTATCTGAGCTAATTTGATACCCTTGTTTTATGCATCACCCCACCTCACCTTTCCCGTTAAGCAGCCATAGTGTGTTTTCTAAACCTGTGACGCTGTTCTGATTTGTAATTCAGTTCAAGTGTAGCGGATTTTACATTCCCTCTATAAGTGATATCTTACGATAAGTGTCTTTCTCTGTGACTTATTTCACTTAGAATCGTCGTACCTAAATCCACTCATCATGCTGCTACCAGCCTTATGAAGTTGATTTCATGCCTGAGTGATATTCCATTGTACATAATGACCACAACTTCTTTATCCATTTTTCTCTTTCCTGGGATATTTAAGGTGTAATGAAGTGGAGGTTCTTGTCAACATGGCAGCCCTAAACTTTGGGGTGCCTGTGTCTTGCTGATTTTTAGTTTTCCCAATTTATACGCCCATGAGTGGAAGTGCCCTATGCTCTCTAAGCTGAGTTTTTTAGGTGTTTCAGGACACACCGTACACTTCTCCAGAGTGGCTGTTGGCAATTTACATCCCGCCCATCAGCGTAGCAAGGCTCCCGTTTCTCCATGGCCTGTCCTGCATTTCTGGTTTTGACACTTTATTCAGCATGGCCCTTTTGACCGATGGGAAGCGAGACTTCTTTGTAGCGCTGATTTGCCTTTCCAGGTTGCTTGGTTGGCCAAAAAGGGCGTATGCGTTTTTTTCTGAATATATTCAGGAAAAAACGCATACGCCCTTTTTGGCCAAGGGCATCATTGTCGAGGTTTTGCCGCTTTTCCTGTGCTTTAAAGGCGATTCGACTCTACCTCCTGAAATCAGTTTCCTGCAATTCTGCTATGCTTTCAAATCCTCTTCGTTGCCTTCCCTCAATATATTTGTGGACGAGAGTTACCATTTATAACTCTGCAGGTTTGTGAATTGCAGGGCCCCTGAGCTCCATTTTTCAACTCGCTTTTTTGGGAGCTGGCCGCAAAAGCACAGGATTGCTTCAGACCCTGTTCTGCTTCCGGGCGGCAGGCTGAGCCTGTGGTTAATCCTTCTTCCTGATGGGAAAATAGAGTGACATGTGGCTATCCCAACACCTAGAGCTAGTCTCTCATTGGTTCCCCCTCTTCCCGTTTATCCTCAGGACAAATTGCAACCTGTAGGGAACAGAAGGTTAAAGGGGCTGATTCTCCAAGGAGGGAGATTGCTAGTAAAGCGGCTGTAATGGCCAACCCCAGCACAAGGAGATGAGAAATGAGGTGCGTTTTAGAAACCTTTCCCGATCACACGGTGTACCATCTTCTGGGTTTCTCATGCATGTTTTCGATGTAGGAAGATGCCCTTGAACCTGGAGATTTTGGACCCATGGGATGGATACCACGCAGTATTACTTTAAAGGGTCTGCGTTTGCTCACTCAACCTCACCAAACCTCTCAGCCCCAAGAGTGTCCACCCTTATGACTCAATCAGCTGTGGGTCTAGAGATGGTCAATAAAGGTGGCATCCCAGCCCCTGAACGAATTCTGTATGAATTTCTCTCTCTTTCACTGTCTTTGTTTCACGGGTTTTTAAAAGTAATTGATTTTTATAATGGGGTTTAGCTGCTTTTCACTGCTGTGTTTATGCCGGTTTACACCCACTTGACTCACTTACAGAGGGATAACAATACATTGGTTTTAAGATTCTTACTAGTCAGATATATTCTTGGGCGGTGAACAGGGGGTGTTGAGTCCAGTTCACTGAGCAAGGAGTAGGTCTTGTCTGTTACATATTGGGTTTATGGAACAGTATCTGAGCTAATTTGATACCCTTGTTTTATGCATCACCCCACCTCACCTTTCCCGTTAAGCAGCCATAGTGTGTTTTCTAAACGTGTGACGCTGTTCTGTTTTGTAATTCAGTTCAAGTGTAGCGGATTTTACATTCCCTCTATAAGTGATATCTTACGATAAGTGTCTTTCTCTGTGACTTATTTCACTTAGAATCGTCGTACCTAAATCCACTCATCATGCTGCTACCAGCCTTATGACGTTGATTTCATGCCTGAGTGATATTCCATTGTACATAAGGACCACAACTTCTTTATCCATTTTTCTCTTTCCTGGGATATTTAAGGTGTAATGAAGTGGAGGTTCTTGTCAACAGAGCAGCCCTAAACTTTGGGGTGCCTGTGTCTTGCTGATTTTTAGTTTTCCCAATTTATACGCCCATGAGTGGAAGTGCCCTATGCTCTCTAAGCTGAGTTTTTTAGATGTTTCAGGACACACCGTACACTTCTCCAGAGTGGCTGTTGGCAATTTACATCCCGCCCATCAGCGTAGCAAGGCTCCCGTTTCTCCATGGCCTGTCCTACATTTCTGGTTTTGACACTTTATTCAGCATGGCCCTTTTGACCGATGGGAAGCGAGACTTCTTTGTAGCGCTGATTTGCCTTTCCAGGTTTCTTGGTTGGCCAAAAAGGGCGTATGCTTTTTTTCCTGAATATATTCAGGAAAAAACGCATACGCCCTTTTTTGCCAAGGGCATCATGGTCGAGGTTTTGCCGCTTTTCCTGTGCTTTAAAGGCGATTCGAATCTACCTCCTGAAATCTGTTTCCTGCAATTCTGCCTTGCTTTCTAATCCTCTTTGTTGCCTTCCCTCAATATATTTGTGGACGAGAGTTATCATTTCTAACTCTGCAGGCTTGTGAATTGCAGTGCCCCTGAGCTCCATTTTTCAACTCGCTTTCTTGGGAGCTGGCCGCAAAAGCGCAGGATTGCTTCAGGCCCTATTGTGGTTCCGGGGGGCAGGCTGAGCCTGTGGTTAATTCTTCTTCCTGATGGGAAAATAGAGTGACCTGTGCCTGTCCCCACACCTAGACCTAGTCTCTCATTGGTTCCCCCTCTTCCCGTTCATCCTCAGGACAAATTTGCAACCTGTACAGAACAGGAGGTTAAAGGTGCTCATTCTCCAAGGAGGGAGATTGCTAGTAAAGCGGCTGGAATGGCGAGCCCGAGCACAAGGAGATGAGAAATGAGGTGCGTTTTAGAAACCTTTCCCGATCACACGGTGTACCATCTTCTGGGTTTCTCATGCATGTTTTCGATGTAGGAAGATGCCCTTGAACCTGGAGATTTTGGACCCATGGGATGGGTACCACGCAGTATTACTTTAAAAGGTCTGCGTTTGCTCACCCAACCTCACCAAACCTCTCAGCCCGAAGAGTGTCCACCCTTATGTCTCAATCAGCTGTGGGTCTAGAGATGGTCAATAAAGGTGGCATCCCAGCCCCTGAACGAATTCTGTATGAATTTCTCTCTCTTTCACTGTCTTTGTTTCATGGGTTTTTAAAAGTAATTGATTTTTATAATGGGGTTTAGCTGCTTTTCACTGCTGTGTTTATGCCGCTTTACACCCACTTGACTCACTTACAGAGAGATATCAATACATTGGTTTTAAGAGTCTTACTAGTCAGATATATTCTTGGGCGGTGAACAGGGGGTGTTGAATCCAGTTCACTGAGCAAGGAGTAGGTCTTGTCTGTTACATATTGGGTTTATGGAACGGTATCTGAGCTAATTTGAAACCCTTGTGTTATGCATCACCCCACCTCACCTTTCCCGTTAAGCAGCCATAGTGTGTTTTCTAAACGTGTGACGCTGTTCTGTTTTGTAATTCAGTTCAAGTGTAGCGGTTTTTACATTCCCTCTATAAGTGATATCTTATGATAAGTGCCTTTTTCTGTGTGACTTATTTCACTTAGAATCGTCGTACCTAAATCTTCTCATCATGCTGCTACTAGCCTTATGATGTTGATTTCATGCCTGAGTGATATTCCATTGTACATAAGGACCACAACTTCTTTATCCATTTTTCTCTTTCCTGGGATATTTAAGGTGTAATGAAGTGGAGGTTCTTGTCATCAGAGCAGCCCTAAACTTTGGGTTGCCTGTGTCTTGCTGATTTTTAGTTTTCCCAATTTATACGCCCATGAGTGGAAGTGCCCTATGCTCTCTAAGCTGAGTGTTTTAGATGTTTCAGGACACACCGTACACTTCTCCAGAGTGGCTGTTGGCAATTTAAATCCCGCCCATCAGCGTAGCAAGGCTCCCGTTTCTCCATGGCCTGTCCTGCATTTCTGGTTTTGACACTTTATTCAGCATGGCCCTTTTGACCGATGGGAAGCGAGACTTCTTTGTAGCGCTGATTTGCCTTTCCAGGTTGCTTGGTTGGCCAAAAAGGGCGTATGCGTTTTTTCCTGAATATATTCAGGAAAAAACGCATACGCCCTTTTTGGCCAAGGGCATCATGGTCGAGGTTTTGCCGCCTTTCCTGTGCTTTAAAGGCGATTCGAATCTACCTCCTGAAATCTGTTTCCTGCAATTCTGCCTTGCTTTCAAATCCTCTTCGTTGCCTTCCCTCAATATATTTGTGGACGAGAGTTATCATTTCTAACTCTGCAGGTTTGTGAATTGCAGTGCCCCTGAGCTCCATTTTTCAACTCGCTTTCTTCGGAGCTGGCCGCAAAAGCGCAGGATTGCTTCAGGCCCTATTCTGGTTCCGGGCGGCAGGCTGAGCCTGTGGTTAATTCTTCTTCCTGATGGGAAAATAGAGTGACCTGTGCCTGTCCCCACACCTAGACCTAGTCTCTCATTGGTTCCCCCTCTTCCCGTTCATCCTCAGGACAAATTTGCAACCTGTACAGAAGAGGAGGTTAAAGGTGCTCATTCTCCAAGGAGGGAGATTGCTAGTAAAGCAGCTGGAATGGCGAGCCCGAGCACAAGGAGATGAGAAATGAGGTGCGTTTTAGCAACCTTTCCCGATCACACGGTGTACCATCTTCTGGGTTTCTCATGCATGTTTTCGATGTAGGAAGATGCCCTTGAACCTGGAGATTTTGGACCCATGGGATGGGTACCACGCAGTATTGCTTTAAAGGGTCTGTGTTTGCTCACCCAACCTCACCAAACCTCTCAGCCCGAAGAGTGTCCACCCTTATGTCTCAATCAGCTGTGGGTCTAGAGATGGTTAATAAAGGTGGCATCCCAGCCCCTGAACGAATTCTGTATGAATTTCTCTCTCTTTCACTGTCTTTGTTTCACGGGTTTTTAAAAGTAATTGATTTTTATAATGGGGTTTAGCTGCTTTTCACTGCTGTGTTTATGCCGCTTTACACCCACTTGACTCACTTACAGAGAGATATCAATACATTGGTTTTAAGAGTCTTACTAGTCAGATATATTCTTGGGTGGTGAACAGGGGGTGTTGAATCCAGTTCACTGAGCAAGGAGTAGGTCTTGTCTGTTACATATTGGGTTTATGGAAGAGTATCTGAGCTAATTTGCAACCCTTGTTTTATGCATCACCCCACCTCACCTTTCCCGTTAAGCAGCCATAGTGTGTCTTCTAAACGTGTGACGCTGTTCTGTTTTGTAATTCAGTTCAAGTGTAGCGGTTTTTACATTCCCTCTCTAAGTGATATCTTATGATAAGTGTCTTTTTCTGTGTGACTTATTTCACTTTGAATCATCGTACCTAAATCTTCTCATCATGCTGCTACTAGCCTTATGATGTTGATTTCATTGCTGAGTGATATGCCATTATACATATGGACCACAACTTCTTTATCCATTTTTCTCTTTCCTGGGATATTTAAGGTGTAACGAAGTGGAGGTTCTTGTCAACAGAGCAGCCCTAAACTTTGGGGTGCCTGTGTCTTGCTGATTTTTAGTTTTCCCAATTTATACGCCCATGAGTGGAAGTGCCCTATGCTCTCTAATCTGAGTTTTTTAGATGTTTCAGGACACACCGTACACTTCTCCAGAGTGGCTGTTGGCAATTTACATCACGCCCATCAGCGTAGCAAGGCTCCCGTTTCTCCATGGCCTGTCCTGCATTTCTGGTTTTGACACTTTATTCAGCATGGCCCTTTTGACCGATGGGAAGCGAGACTTCTTTGTAGCGCTGATTTGCCTTTCCAGGTTGCTTGGTTGGCCAAAAAGGGCGTATGCGTTTTTTCCTGAATATATTCAGGAAAAAACGCATACGCCCTTTTTGGCCAAGGGCATCATTGTCGAGGTTTTGCCGCCTTTCCTGTGCTTTAAAGGCGATTCGACTCTACCTCCTGAAATCTGTTTCCTGCAATTCTGCTATGCTTTCAAATCCTCTTCGTTGCCTTCCCTCAATATATTTGTGGACGAGAGTTATCATTTCTAACTCTGCAGGTTTGTGAATTGCAGTGCCCCTGAGCTCCATTTTTCAACTCGCTTTTTTGGGAGCTGGCCGCAAAAGCACAGGATTGCTTCAGGCCCTCTTCTGCTTCCGGGCGGCAGGCTGAGCCTGTGGTTAATCCTTCTTCCTGATGGGAAAATAGAGTGACCTGTGCCTGTCCCCACACCTAGACCTAGTCTCTCATTGGTTCCCCCTCTTCCCGTTCATCCTCAGGACAAATTGCAACCTGTTCGGAACAGGAGGTTAAAGGTGCTGATTCTCCAAGGAGGGAGATTGCTAGTAAAGTGGCTGTAATGGCGAGCCCGAGCACAAGGAGATGAGAAATGAGGTGCGTTTTAGAAACCTTTCCCGATCACACGGTGTACCGTCTTCTGGGTTTCTCATGCATGTTTTCGATGTAGGAAGATGCCCTTGAACCTGGAGATTTTGGACCCATGGGATGGGTACCACGCAGTATTACTTTAAAGGGTCTGCGTTTGCTCACCCAACCTCACCAAACCTCTCAGCCCGAAGAGTGTCCACCCTTATATCTCAATCAGCTGTGGGTCTAGAGATGGTCAATAAAGGTGGCATCCCAGCCCCTGAACGAATTCTGTATGAATTTCTCTCTGTTTCACTGTCTTTGTTTCACGGGTTTTTAAAAGTAATTGACTTTTATAATGGGGTTTAGCTGCTTTTCACTGCTGTGTTTATGCCGCTTTACACCCACTTGACTCACTTACAGAGAGATATCAATACATTGGTTTTAAGAGTCTTACTAGTCAGATATATTCTTGGGCGGTGAACAGGGGGTGTTGAGTCCAGTTCACTGAGCAAGGAGTAGGTCTTGTCTGTTACATATTGGGTTTATGGAACAGTATCTGAGCTAATTTGATACCCTTGTTTTATGCATCACCCCACCTCACCTTTCCCGTTAAGCAGCCATAGTGTGTTTTCTAAACCTGTGACGCTGTTCTGATTTGTAATTCAGTTCAAGTGTAGCGGATTTTACATTCCCTCTATAAGTGATATCTTACGATAAGTGTCTTTCTCTGTGACTTATTTCACTTAGAATCGTCGTACCTAAATCCACTCATCATGCTGCTACCAGCCTTATGACGTTGATTTCATGCCTGAGTGATATTCCATTGTACATAATGACCACAACTTCTTTATCCATTTTTCTCTTTCCTGGGATATTTAAGGTGTAATGAAGTGGAGGTTCTTGTCAACAGAGCAGCCCTAAACTTTGGGGTGCCTGTGTCTTGCTGATTTTTAGTTTTCCCAATTTATACGCCCATGAGTGGAAGTGCCCTATGCTCTCTAAGCTGAGTTTTTTAGGTGTTTCAGGACACACCGTACACTTCTCCAGAGTGGCTGTTGGCAATTTACATCCCGCCCATCAGCGTAGCAAGGCTCCCGTTTCTCCATGGCCTGTCCTGCATTTCTGGTTTTGACACTTTATTCAGCATGGCCCTTTTGACCGATGGGAAGCGAGACTTCTTTGTAGCGCTGATTTGCCTTTCCAGGTTGCTTGGTTGGCCAAAAAGGGCGTATGCGTTTTTTTCTGAATATATTCAGGAAAAAACGCATACGCCCTTTTTGGCCAAGGGCATCATTGTCGAGGTTTTGCCGCTTTTCCTGTGCTTTAAAGGCGATTCGACTCTACCTCCTGAAATCAGTTTCCTGCAATTCTGCTATGCTTTCAAATCCTCTTCGTTGCCTTCCCTCAATATATTTGTGGACGAGAGTTACCATTTATAACTCTGCAGGTTTGTGAATTGCAGGGCCCCTGAGCTCCATTTTTCAACTCGCTTTTTTGGGAGCTGGCCGCAAAAGCACAGGATTGCTTCAGACCCTGTTCTGCTTCCGGGCGGCAGGCTGAGCCTGTGGTTAATCCTTCTTCCTGATGGGAAAATAGAGTGACATGTGGCTATCCCAACACCTAGAGCTAGTCTCTCATTGGTTCCCCCTCTTCCCGTTTATCCTCAGGACAAATTGCAACCTGTACGGAACAGAAGGTTAAAGGGGCTGATTCTCCAAGGAGGGAGATTGCTAGTAAAGCGGCTGTAATGGCCAACCCCAGCACAAGGAGATGAGAAATGAGGTGCGTTTTAGAAACCTTTCCCGATCACACGGTGTACCATCTTCTGGGTTTCTCATGCATGTTTTCGATGTAGGAAGATGCCCTTGAACCTGGAGATTTTGGACCCATGGGATGGATACCACGCAGTATTACTTTAAAGGGTCTGCGTTTGCTCACTCAACCTCACCAAACCTCTCAGCCCCAAGAGTGTCCACCCTTATGACTCAATCAGCTGTGGGTCTAGAGATGGTCAATAAAGGTGGCATCCCAGCCCCTGAACGAATTCTGTATGAATTTCTCTCTCTTTCACTGTCTTTGTTTCACGGGTTTTTAAAAGTAATTGATTTTTATAATGGGGTTTAGCTGCTTTTCACTGCTGTGTTTATGCCGGTTTACACCCACTTGACTCACTTACAGAGGGATATCAATACATTGGTTTTAAGAGTCTTACTAGTCAGATATATTCTTGGGCGGTGAACAGGGGGTGTTGAGTCCAGTTCACTGAGCAAGGAGTAGGTCTTGTCTATTACATATTGGGTTTATGGAACGGTATCTGAGCTAATTTGAAACCCTTGTTTTATGCATCACCCCACCTCACCTTTCCCGTTAAGCGGCCATAGTGTGTCTTCTAAACGTGTGACGCTGTTCTGTTTTGTAATTCAGTTCAAGTGTAGCGGTTTTTACATTCCCTCTCTAAGAGATATCTTATGATAAGTGTCTTTTTCTGTGTGACTTATTTCACTTAGAATCGTCGTACCTAAATCCTCTCATCATGCTGCTACTAGCCTTATGACGTTGATTTCATGCCTGAGTGATATTCCATTGTACATAAGGACCACAACTTCTTTATCCATTTTTCTCTTTCCTGGGATATTTAAGGTGTAATGAAGTGGAGGTTCTTGTCAACAGAGCAGCCCTAAACTTTGGGGTGCCTGTGTCTTGCTGATTTTTAGTTTTCCCAATTTATACGCCCATGAGTGGAAGTGCCCTATGCTCTCTAAGCTGAGTGTTTTAGATGTTTCAGGACACACTGTACACTTCTCCAGAGTGGCTGTTGGCAATTTAAATCCCGCCCATCAGTGTAGCAAGGCTCCCGTTTCTCCATGGCCTGTCCTGCATTTCTGGTTTTGACACTTTATTCAGCATGGCCCTTTTGACCGATGGGAAGCGAGACTTCATTGTAGCGCTGATTTGCCTTTCCAGGTTGCTTGGTTGGCCAAAAAGGGCGTATGCGTTTTTCCTGAATATATTCAGGAAAAAACGCATACGCCCTTTTTGGCCAAGGGCATCATGGTCGAGGTTTTGCCGCTTTTCCCGTGTTTTAAAGGCGATTCGAATCTACCTCCTGAAATCTGTTTCCTGCAATTCTGCCTTGCTTTCAAATCCTCTTTGTTGCCTTCCCTCAATATATTTGTGGACGAGAGTTATCATTTCTAACTCTGCAGGTTTGTGAATTGCAGTGCCCCTGAGCTCCATTTTTCAACTCGCTTTCTTGGGAGCTGGCCGCAAAAGCGCAGGATTGCTTCAGGCCCTATTGTGGTTCCGGGCGGCAGGCTGAGCCTGTGGTTAATTCTTCTTCCTGATGGGAAAATAGAGTGACCTGTGCCTGTCCCCACACCTAGACCTAGTCTCTCATTGGTTCCCCCTCTTCCCGTTCATCCTCAGGACAAATTTGCAACCTGTACAGAACAGGAGGTTAAAGGTGCTCATTCTCCAAGGAGGGAGATTGCTAGTAAAGCGGCTGGAATGGCGAGCCCGAGCACAAGGAGATGAGAAATGAGGTGCGTTTTAGAAACCTTTCCCGATCACACGGTGTACCATCTTCTGGGTTTCTCATGCATGTTTTCGATGTAGGAAGATGCCCTTGAACCTGGAGATTTTGGACCCATGGGATGGGTACCACGCAGTATTACTTTAAAGGGTCTGCGTTTGCTCACCCAACCTCACCAAACCTCTCAGCCCGAAGAGTGTCCACCCTTATGTCTCAATCAGCTGTGGGTCTAGAGATGGTTAATAAAGGTGGCATCCCAGCCCCTGAACGAATTCTGTATGAATTTCTCTCTCTTTCACTGTCTTTGTTTCACGGGTTTTTAAAAGTAATTGATTTTTATAATGGGGTTTAGCTGCTTTTCACTGCTGTGTTTATGGCGCTTTACACCCACTTGACTCACTTACAGAGAGATATCAATACATTGGTTTTAAGAGTCTTACTAGTCAGATATATTCTTGGGCGGTGAACAGGGGGTGTTGAATCCAGTTCACTGAGCAAGGAGTAGGTCTTGTCTGTTACATATTGGGTTTATGGAACAGTATCTGAGCTAATTTGAAACCCTTGTTTTATGCATCACACCACCTCACCTTTCCCGTTAAGCAGCCATAGTGTGTCTTCTAAACGTGTGACGCTGTTCTGTTTTGTAATTCAGTTCAAGTGTAGCGGTTTTTACATTCCCTCTCTAAGTGATATCTTATGATAAGTGTCTTTTTTTGTGTGACTTATTTCACTTAGAATCGTCGTACCTAAAACCTCTCATCATGCTGCTACTAGCCTTATGACGTTAATTTCATGGCTGAGTGATATGCCATTGTACATAAGGACCACAACTTCCTTATCCATTTTTCTCTTTCCTGGGATATTTAAGGTGTAACGAAGTGGAGGTTCTTGTCAACAGAGCAGCCCTAAACTTTGGGGTGCCTGTGTCTTGCTGATTTTTAGTTTTCCCAATTTATACGCCCATGAGTGGAAGTGCCCTATGCTCTCTAAGCTGAGTTTTTTAGATGTTTCAGGACACACCGTACACTTCTCCAGAGTGGCTGTTGGCAATTTACATCCCGCCCATCAGCGTAGCAAGGCTCCCGTTTCTCCATGGCCTGTCCTACATTTCTGGTTTTGACACTTTATTCAGCATGGCCCTTTTGACCGATGGGAAGCGAGACTTCTTTGTAGCGCTGATTTGCCTTTCCAGGTTGCTTGGTTGGCCAAAAAGGGCGTATGCGTTTTTTCCTGAATATATTCAGGAAAAAACGCATACGCCCTTTTTGGCCAAGGGCATCATTGTCGAGGTTTTGCCGCCTTTCCTGTGCTTTAAAGGCGATTCGACTCTACCTCCTGAAATCTGTTTCCTGCAATTCTGCTCTGCTTTCAAATCCTCTTCGTTGCCTTCCCTCAATATATTTGTGGACGAGAGTTATCATTTCTAACTCTGCAGGTTTGTGAATTGCAGTGCCCCTGAGCGCGATTTTTCAACTCGCTTTTTTGGGAGCTGGCCGCAAAAGCACAGGATTGCTTCAGGCCCTCTTCTGCTTCCGGGCGGCAGGCTGAGCCTGTGGTTAATCCTTCTTCCTGATGGGAAAATAGAGTGACATGTGGCTGTCCCAACACCTAGAGCTAGTCTCTCATTGGTTCCCCCTCTTCCCGTTTATCCTCAGGACAAATTGCAACCTGTACGGAACAGAAGGTTAAAGGGGCTGATTCTCCAAGGACGGAGATTGCTAGTAAAGCGGCTGTAATGGCCAACCCGAGCACAAGGAGATGAGAAATGAGGTGCGTTTTAGAAACCTTTCCCGATCACACGGTTTACCATCTTCTGGGTTTCTCATGCATGTTTTCGATGTAGGAAGATGCCCTTGAACCTGGAGATTTTGGACCCATGGGATGGGTACCACGCAATATTACTTTAAAGGGTCTCCGTTTTCTCACCCAACCTCAGCAAACCTCTCAGCCCCAAGAGTGTCCACCCTTATGTCTCAATCAGCTGTGGGTCTAGAGATGGTCAATAAAGGTGGCATCCCAGCCCCTGAACGAATTCTGTATGAATTTCTCTCTCTTTCACTGTCTTTGTTTCACGGGTTTTTAAAAGTAATTGATTTTTATAATGGGGTTTAGCTGCTTTTCACTGCTGTGTTTATGCCTCTTTACACCCACTTGACTCACTTACAGAGAGATATCAATACATTGGTTTTAAGAGTCTTACTAGTCAGATATATTCTTGGGCGGTGAACAGGGGGTGTTGAATCCAGTTCACTGAGCAAGGAGTAGGTCTTGTCTGTTACATATTGGGTTTATGGAACGGTATCTGAGCTAATTTGAAACCCTTGTTTTATGCATCACCCACCTCACCTTTCCCGCTAAGCAGCCATAGTGTGTCTTCTAAACATGTGACGCTGTTCTGTTTTGTAATTCAGTTCAAGTGTAGCGGTTTTTACATTCCCTCTCTAAGTGATATCTTATGATAAGTGTCTTTTTCTGTGTGACTTATTTCACTTAGAATCGTCGTACCTAAATCCTCTCATCATGCTGCTACTAGCCTTATGACGTTAATTTCATGGCTGAGTGATATGCCATTGTACATAAGGACCACAACTTCCTTATCCATTTTTCTCTTTCCTGGGATATTTAAGGTGTAACGAAGTGGAGGTTCTTGTCAACAGAGCAGCCCTAAACTTTGGGGTGCCTGTGTCTTGCTGATTTTTAGTTTTCCCAATTTATACGCCCATGAGTGGAAGTGCCCTATGCTCTCTAAGCTGAGTTTTTTAGATGTTTCAGGACACACCGTACACTTCTCCAGAGTGGCTGTTGGCAATTTACATCCCGCCCATCAGCGTAGCAAGGCTCCCGTTTCTCCATGGCCTGTCCTACATTTCTGGTTTTGACACTTTATTCAGCATGGCCCTTTTGACCGATGGGAAGCGAGACTTCTTTGTAGCGCTGATTTGCCTTTCCAGGTTGCTTGGTTGGCCAAAAAGGGCGTATGCGTTTTTTCCTGAATATATTCAGGAAAAAACGCATACGCCCTTTTTGGCCAAGGGCATCATTGTCGAGGTTTTGCCGCCTTTCCTGTGCTTTAAAGGCGATTCGACTCTACCTCCTGAAATCTGTTTCCTGCAATTCTGCTCTGCTTTCAAATCCTCTTCGTTGCCTTCCCTCAATATATTTGTGGACGAGAGTTATCATTTCTAACTCTGCAGGTTTGTGAATTGCAGTGCCCCTGAGCGCGATTTTTCAACTCGCTTTTTTGGGAGCTGGCCGCAAAAGCACAGGATTGCTTCAGGCCCTCTTCTGCTTCCGGGCGGCAGGCTGAGCCTGTGGTTAATCCTTCTTCCTGATGGGAAAATAGAGTGACATGTGGCTGTCCCAACACCTAGAGCTAGTCTCTCATTGGTTCCCCCTCTTCCCGTTTATCCTCAGGACAAATTGCAACCTGTACGGAACAGAAGGTTAAAGGGGCTGATTCTCCAAGGACGGAGATTGCTAGTAAAGCGGCTGTAATGGCCAACCCGAGCACCAGGAGATGAGAAATGAGGTGCGTTTTAGAAACCTTTCCCGATCACACGGTTTACCATCTTCTGGGTTTCTCATGCATGTTTTCGATGTAGGAAGATGCCCTTGAACCTGGAGATTTTGGACCCATGGGATGGGTACCACGCAATATTACTTTAAAGGGTCTCCGTTTTCTCACCCAACCTCAGCAAACCTCTCAGCCCCAAGAGTGTCCACCCTTATGTCTCAATCAGCTGTGGGTCTAGAGATGGTCAATAAAGGTGGCATCCCAGCCCCTGAACGAATTCTGTATGAATTTCTCTCTCTTTCACTGTCTTTGTTTCACGGGTTTTTAAAAGTAATTGATTTTTATAATGGGGTTTAGCTGCTTTTCACTGCTGTGTTTATGCCTCTTTACACCCACTTGACTCACTTACAGAGAGATATCAATACATTGGTTTTAAGAGTCTTACTAGTCAGATATATTCTTGGGCGGTGAACAGGGGGTGTTGAATCCAGTTCACTGAGCAAGGAGTAGGTCTTGTCTGTTACATATTGGGTTTATGGAACGGTATCTGAGCTAATTTGAAACCCTTGTTTTATGCATCACCCACCTCACCTTTCCCGCTAAGCAGCCATAGTGTGTCTTCTAAACATGTGACGCTGTTCTGTTTTGTAATTCAGTTCAAGTGTAGCGGTTTTTACATTCCCTCTCTAAGTGATATCTTATGATAAGTGTCTTTTTCTGTGTGACTTATTTCACTTAGAATCGTCGTACCTAAATCCTCTCATCATGCTGCTACTAGCCTTATGACGTTAATTTCATGGCTGAGTGATATGCCATTGTACATAAGGACCACAACTTCCTTATCCATTTTTCTCTTTCCTGGGATATTTAAGGTGTAACGAAGTGGAGGTTCTTGTCAACAGAGCAGCCCTAAACTTTGGGGTGCCTGTGTCTTGCTGATTTTTAGTTTTCCCAATTTATACGCCCATGAGTGGAAGTGCCCTATGCTCTCTAAGCTGAGTTTTTTAGATGTTTCAGGACACACCGTACACTTCTCCAGAGTGGCTGTTGGCAATTTACATCCCGCCCATCAGCGTAGCAAGGCTCCCGTTTCTCCATGGCCTGTCCTACATTTCTGGTTTTGACACTTTATTCAGCATGGCCCTTTTGACCGATGGGAAGCGAGACTTCTTTGTAGCGCTGATTTGCCTTTCCAGGTTGCTTGGTTGGCCAAAAAGGGCGTATGCGTTTTTTCCTGAATATATTCAGGAAAAAACGCATACGCCCTTTTTGGCCAAGGGCATCATTGTCGAGGTTTTGCCGCCTTTCCTGTGCTTTAAAGGCGATTCGACTCTACCTCCTGAAATCTGTTTCCTGCAATTCTGCTATGCTTTCAAATCCTCTTCGTTGCCTTCCCTCAATATATTTGTGGACGAGAGTTATCATTTCTAACTCTGCAGGTTTGTGAATTGCAGTGCCCCTGAGCGCGATTTTTCAACTCGCTTTTTTGGGAGCTGGCCGCAAAAGCACAGGATTGCTTCAGGCCCTCTTCTGCTTCCGGGCGGCAGGCTGAGCCTGTGGTTAATCCTTCTTCCTGATGGGAAAATAGAGTGACATGTGGCTGTCCCAACACCTAGAGCTAGTCTCTCATTGGTTCCCCCTCTTCCCGTTTATCCTCAGGACAAATTGCAACCTGTACGGAACAGAAGGTTAAAGGGGCTGATTCTCCAAGGACGGAGATTGCTAGTAAAGCGGCTGTAATGGCCAACCCGAGCACAAGGAGATGAGAAATGAGGTGCGTTTTAGAAACCTTTCCCGATCACACGGTTTACCATCTTCTGGGTTTCTCATGCATGTTTTCGATGTAGGAAGATGCCCTTGAACCTGGAGATTTTGGACCCATGGGATGGGTACCACGCAATATTACTTTAAAGGGTCTCCGTTTTCTCACCCAACCTCAGCAAACCTCTCAGCCCCAAGAGTGTCCACCCTTATGACTCAATCAGCTGTGGGTCTAGAGATGGTCAATAAAGGTGGCATCCCAGCCCCTGAACGAATTCTGTATGAATTTCTCTCTCTTTCACTGTCTTTGTTTCACGGGTTTTTAAAAGTAATTGATTTTTATAATGGGGTTTAGCTGCTTTTCACTGCTGTGTTTATGCCTCTTTACACCCACTTGACTCACTTACAGAGAGATATCAATACATTGGTTTTAAGAGTCTTACTAGTCAGATATATTCTTGGGCGGTGAACAGGGGGTGTTGAATCCAGTTCACTGAGCAAGGAGTAGGTCTTGTCTGTTACATATTGGGTTTATGGAACGGTATCTGAGCTAATTTGAAACCCTTGTTTTATGCATCACCCACCTCACCTTTCCCGTTAAGCAGCCATAGTGTGTCTTCTAAACATGTGACGCTGTTCTGTTTTGTAATTCAGTTCAAGTGTAGCGGTTTTTACATTCCCTCTCTAAGTGATATCTTATGATAAGTGTCTTTTTCTGTGTGACTTATTTCACTTAGAATCGTCGTACCTAAATCCTCTCATCATGCTGCTACTAGCCTTATGACGTTAATTTCATGGCTGAGTGATATGCCATTGTACATAAGGACCACAACTTCCTTATCCATTTTTCTCTTTCCTGGGATATTTAAGGTGTAACGAAGTGGAGGTTCTTGTCAACAGAGCAGCCCTAAACTTTGGGGTGCCTGTGTCTTGCTGATTTTTAGTTTTCCCAATTTATACGCCCATGAGTGGAAGTGCCCTATGCTCTCTAATCTGAGTTTTTTAGATGTTTCAGGACACACCGTACACTTCTCCAGAGTGGCTGTTGGCAATTTACATCACGCCCATCAGCGTAGCAAGGCTCCCGTTTCTCCATGGCCTGTCCTGCATTTCTTGTTTTGACACTTTATTCAGCATGGCCCTTTTGACCGATGGGAAGCGAGACTTCTTTGTAGCGCTGATTTGCCTTTCCAGGTTGCTTGGTTGGCCAAAAAGGGCGTATGCGTTTTTTCCTGAATATATTCAGGAAAAAACGCATACGCCCTTTTTGGCCAAGGGCATCATTGTCGAGGTTTTGCCGCCTTTCCTGTGCTTTAAAGGCGATTCGACTCTACCTCCTGAAATCTGTTTCCTGCAATTCTGCTATGCTTTCAAATCCTCTTCGTTGCCTTCCCTCAATATATTTGTGGACGAGAGTTATCATTTCTAACTCTGCAGGTTTGTGAATTGCAGTGCCCCTGAGCTCCATTTTTCAACTCGCTTTTTTGGGAGCTGGCCGCAAAAGCACAGGATTGCTTCAGGCCCTCTTCTGCTTCCGGGCGGCAGGCTGAGCCTGTGGTTAATCCTTCTTCCTGATGGGAAAATAGAGTGACCTGTGCCTGTCCCCACACCTAGACCTAGTCTCTCATTGGTTCCCCCTCTTCCCGTTCATCCTCAGGACAAATTGCAACCTGTTCGGAACAGGAGGTTAAAGGTGCTGATTCTCCAAGGAGGGAGATTGCTAGTAAAGTGGCTGTAATGGCGAGCCCGAGCACAAGGAGATGAGAAATGAGGTGCGTTTTAGAAACCTTTCCCGATCACACGGTGTACCGTCTTCTGGGTTTCTCATGCATGTTTTCGATGTAGGAAGATGCCCTTGAACCTGGAGATTTTGGACCCATGGGATGGGTACCACGCAGTATTACTTTAAAGGGTCTGCGTTTGCTCACCCAACCTCACCAAACCTCTCAGCCCGAAGAGTGTCCACCCTTATATCTCAATCAGCTGTGGGTCTAGAGATGGTCAATAAAGGTGGCATCCCAGCCCCTGAACGAATTCTGTATGAATTTCTCTCTGTTTCACTGTCTTTGTTTCACGGGTTTTTAAAAGTAATTGACTTTTATAATGGGGTTTAGCTGCTTTTCACTGCTGTGTTTATGCCGATTTACACCCACTTGACTCACTTACAGAGAGATATCAATACATTGGTTTTAAGAGTCTTACTAGTCAGATATATTCTTGGGCGGTGAACAGGGGGTGTTGAGTCCAGTTCACTGAGCAAGGAGTAGGTCTTGTCTGTTACATATTGGGTTTATGGAACAGTATCTGAGCTAATTTGATACCCTTGTTTTATGCATCACCCCACCTCACCTTTCCCGTTAAGCAGCCATAGTGTGTTTTCTAAACCTGTGACGCTGTTCTGATTTGTAATTCAGTTCAAGTGTAGCGGATTTTACATTCCCTCTATAAGTGATATCTTACGATAAGTGTCTTTCTCTGTGACTTATTTCACTTAGAATCGTCGTACCTAAATCCACTCATCATGCTGCTACCAGCCTTATGACGTTGATTTCATGCCTGAGTGATATTCCATTGTACATAATGACCACAACTTCTTTATCCATTTTTCTCTTTCCTGGGATATTTAAGGTGTAATGAAGTGGAGGTTCTTGTCAACAGAGCAGCCCTAAACTTTGGGGTGCCTGTGTCTTGCTGATTTTTAGTTTTCCCAATTTATACGCCCATGAGTGGAAGTGCCCTATGCTCTCTAAGCTGAGTTTTTTAGGTGTTTCAGGACACACCGTACACTTCTCCAGAGTGGCTGTTGGCAATTTACATCCCGCCCATCAGCGTAGCAAGGCTCCCGTTTCTCCATGGCCTGTCCTGCATTTCTGGTTTTGACACTTTATTCAGCATGGCCCTTTTGACCGATGGGAAGCGAGACTTCTTTGTAGCGCTGATTTGCCTTTCCAGGTTGCTTGGTTGGCCAAAAAGGGCGTATGCGTTTTTTTCTGAATATATTCAGGAAAAAACGCATACGCCCTTTTTGGCCAAGGGCATCATTGTCGAGGTTTTGCCGCTTTTCCTGTGCTTTAAAGGCGATTCGACTCTACCTCCTGAAATCAGTTTCCTGCAATTCTGCTATGCTTTCAAATCCTCTTCGTTGCCTTCCCTCAATATATTTGTGGACGAGAGTTACCATTTATAACTCTGCAGGTTTGTGAATTGCAGGGCCCCTGAGCTCCATTTTTCAACTCGCTTTTTTGGGAGCTGGCCGCAAAAGCACAGGATTGCTTCAGACCCTGTTCTGCTTCCGGGCGGCAGGCTGAGCCTGTGGTTAATCCTTCTTCCTGATGGGAAAATAGAGTGACATGTGGCTATCCCAACACCTAGAGCTAGTCTCTCATTGGTTCCCCCTCTTCCCGTTTATCCTCAGGACAAATTGCAACCTGTACGGAACAGAAGGTTAAAGGGGCTGATTCTCCAAGGAGGGAGATTGCTAGTAAAGCGGCTGTAATGGCCAACCCCAGCACAAGGAGATGAGAAATGAGGTGCGTTTTAGAAACCTTTCCCGATCACACGGTGTACCATCTTCTGGGTTTCTCATGCATGTTTTCGATGTAGGAAGATGCCCTTGAACCTGGAGATTTTGGACCCATGGGATGGATACCACGCAGTATTACTTTAAAGGGTCTGCGTTTGCTCACTCAACCTCACCAAACCTCTCAGCCCCAAGAGTGTCCACCCTTATGACTCAATCAGCTGTGGGTCTAGAGATGGTCAATAAAGGTGGCATCCCAGCCCCTGAACGAATTCTGTATGAATTTCTCTCTCTTTCACTGTCTTTGTTTCACGGGTTTTTAAAAGTAATTGATTTTTATAATGGGGTTTAGCTGCTTTTCACTGCTGTGTTTATGCCGGTTTACACCCACTTGACTCACTTACAGAGGGATATCAATACATTGGTTTTAAGAGTCTTACTAGTCAGATATATTCTTGGGCGGTGAACAGGGGGTGTTGAGTCCAGTTCACTGAGCAAGGAGTAGGTCTTGTCTATTACATATTGGGTTTATGGAACGGTATCTGAGCTAATTTGAAACCCTTGTTTTATGCATCACCCCACCTCACCTTTCCCGTTAAGCGGCCATAGTGTGTCTTCTAAACGTGTGACGCTGTTCTGTTTTGTAATTCAGTTCAAGTGTAGCGGTTTTTACATTCCCTCTCTAAGAGATATCTTATGATAAGTGTCTTTTTCTGTGTGACTTATTTCACTTAGAATCGTCGTACCTAAATCCTCTCATCATGCTGCTACTAGCCTTATGACGTTGATTTCATGCCTGAGTGATATTCCATTGTACATAAGGACCACAACTTCTTTATCCATTTTTCTCTTTCCTGGGATATTTAAGGTGTAATGAAGTGGAGGTTCTTGTCAACAGAGCAGCCCTAAACTTTGGGGTGCCTGTGTCTTGCTGATTTTTAGTTTTCCCAATTTATACGCCCATGAGTGGAAGTGCCCTATGCTCTCTAAGCTGAGTGTTTTAGATGTTTCAGGACACACTGTACACTTCTCCAGAGTGGCTGTTGGCAATTTAAATCCCGCCCATCAGTGTAGCAAGGCTCCCGTTTCTCCATGGCCTGTCCTGCATTTCTGGTTTTGACACTTTATTCAGCATGGCCCTTTTGACCGATGGGAAGCGAGACTTCATTGTAGCGCTGATTTGCCTTTCCAGGTTGCTTGGTTGGCCAAAAAGGGCGTATGCGTTTTTCCTGAATATATTCAGGAAAAAACGCATACGCCCTTTTTGGCCAAGGGCATCATGGTCGAGGTTTTGCCGCTTTTCCCGTGTTTTAAAGGCGATTCGAATCTACCTCCTGAAATCTGTTTCCTGCAATTCTGCCTTGCTTTCAAATCCTCTTTGTTGCCTTCCCTCAATATATTTGTGGACGAGAGTTATCATTTCTAACTCTGCAGGTTTGTGAATTGCAGTGCCCCTGAGCTCCATTTTTCAACTCGCTTTCTTGGGAGCTGGCCGCAAAAGCGCAGGATTGCTTCAGGCCCTATTGTGGTTCCGGGCGGCAGGCTGAGCCTGTGGTTAATTCTTCTTCCTGATGGGAAAATAGAGTGACCTGTGCCTGTCCCCACACCTAGACCTAGTCTCTCATTGGTTCCCCCTCTTCCCGTTCATCCTCAGGACAAATTTGCAACCTGTACAGAACAGGAGGTTAAAGGTGCTCATTCTCCAAGGAGGGAGATTGCTAGTAAAGCGGCTGGAATGGCGAGCCCGAGCACAAGGAGATGAGAAATGAGGTGCGTTTTAGAAACCTTTCCCGATCACACGGTGTACCATCTTCTGGGTTTCTCATGCATGTTTTCGATGTAGGAAG
The DNA here is from genome assembly GCF_965194805.1 of Balaenoptera borealis. Lineage (NCBI taxonomy): Eukaryota > Metazoa > Chordata > Mammalia > Artiodactyla > Balaenopteridae > Balaenoptera > Balaenoptera borealis. The sequence continues at coordinate 420,004 of NW_028123521.1, forward strand.
ATGCCCTTGAACCTGGAGATTTTGGACCCATGGGATGGGTACCACGCAGTATTACTTTAAAGGGTCTGCGTTTGCTCACCCAACCTCACCAAACCTCTCAGCCCGAAGAGTGTCCACCCTTATGTCTCAATCAGCTGTGGGTCTAGAGATGGTTAATAAAGGTGGCATCCCAGCCCCTGAACGAATTCTGTATGAATTTCTCTCTCTTTCACTGTCTTTGTTTCACGGGTTTTTAAAAGTAATTGATTTTTATAATGGGGTTTAGCTGCTTTTCACTGCTGTGTTTATGGCGCTTTACACCCACTTGACTCACTTACAGAGAGATATCAATACATTGGTTTTAAGAGTCTTACTAGTCAGATATATTCTTGGGCGGTGAACAGGGGGTGTTGAATCCAGTTCACTGAGCAAGGAGTAGGTCTTGTCTGTTACATATTGGGTTTATGGAACAGTATCTGAGCTAATTTGAAACCCTTGTTTTATGCATCACACCACCTCACCTTTCCCGTTAAGCAGCCATAGTGTGTCTTCTAAACGTGTGACGCTGTTCTGTTTTGTAATTCAGTTCAAGTGTAGCGGTTTTTACATTCCCTCTCTAAGTGATATCTTATGATAAGTGTCTTTTTTTGTGTGACTTATTTCACTTAGAATCGTCGTACCTAAAACCTCTCATCATGCTGCTACTAGCCTTATGACGTTAATTTCATGGCTGAGTGATATGCCATTGTACATAAGGACCACAACTTCCTTATCCATTTTTCTCTTTCCTGGGATATTTAAGGTGTAACGAAGTGGAGGTTCTTGTCAACAGAGCAGCCCTAAACTTTGGGGTGCCTGTGTCTTGCTGATTTTTAGTTTTCCCAATTTATACGCCCATGAGTGGAAGTGCCCTATGCTCTCTAAGCTGAGTTTTTTAGATGTTTCAGGACACACCGTACACTTCTCCAGAGTGGCTGTTGGCAATTTACATCCCGCCCATCAGCGTAGCAAGGCTCCCGTTTCTCCATGGCCTGTCCTACATTTCTGGTTTTGACACTTTATTCAGCATGGCCCTTTTGACCGATGGGAAGCGAGACTTCTTTGTAGCGCTGATTTGCCTTTCCAGGTTGCTTGGTTGGCCAAAAAGGGCGTATGCGTTTTTTCCTGAATATATTCAGGAAAAAACGCATACGCCCTTTTTGGCCAAGGGCATCATTGTCGAGGTTTTGCCGCCTTTCCTGTGCTTTAAAGGCGATTCGACTCTACCTCCTGAAATCTGTTTCCTGCAATTCTGCTCTGCTTTCAAATCCTCTTCGTTGCCTTCCCTCAATATATTTGTGGACGAGAGTTATCATTTCTAACTCTGCAGGTTTGTGAATTGCAGTGCCCCTGAGCGCGATTTTTCAACTCGCTTTTTTGGGAGCTGGCCGCAAAAGCACAGGATTGCTTCAGGCCCTCTTCTGCTTCCGGGCGGCAGGCTGAGCCTGTGGTTAATCCTTCTTCCTGATGGGAAAATAGAGTGACATGTGGCTGTCCCAACACCTAGAGCTAGTCTCTCATTGGTTCCCCCTCTTCCCGTTTATCCTCAGGACAAATTGCAACCTGTACGGAACAGAAGGTTAAAGGGGCTGATTCTCCAAGGACGGAGATTGCTAGTAAAGCGGCTGTAATGGCCAACCCGAGCACAAGGAGATGAGAAATGAGGTGCGTTTTAGAAACCTTTCCCGATCACACGGTTTACCATCTTCTGGGTTTCTCATGCATGTTTTCGATGTAGGAAGATGCCCTTGAACCTGGAGATTTTGGACCCATGGGATGGGTACCACGCAATATTACTTTAAAGGGTCTCCGTTTTCTCACCCAACCTCAGCAAACCTCTCAGCCCCAAGAGTGTCCACCCTTATGTCTCAATCAGCTGTGGGTCTAGAGATGGTCAATAAAGGTGGCATCCCAGCCCCTGAACGAATTCTGTATGAATTTCTCTCTCTTTCACTGTCTTTGTTTCACGGGTTTTTAAAAGTAATTGATTTTTATAATGGGGTTTAGCTGCTTTTCACTGCTGTGTTTATGCCTCTTTACACCCACTTGACTCACTTACAGAGAGATATCAATACATTGGTTTTAAGAGTCTTACTAGTCAGATATATTCTTGGGCGGTGAACAGGGGGTGTTGAATCCAGTTCACTGAGCAAGGAGTAGGTCTTGTCTGTTACATATTGGGTTTATGGAACGGTATCTGAGCTAATTTGAAACCCTTGTTTTATGCATCACCCACCTCACCTTTCCCGCTAAGCAGCCATAGTGTGTCTTCTAAACATGTGACGCTGTTCTGTTTTGTAATTCAGTTCAAGTGTAGCGGTTTTTACATTCCCTCTCTAAGTGATATCTTATGATAAGTGTCTTTTTCTGTGTGACTTATTTCACTTAGAATCGTCGTACCTAAATCCTCTCATCATGCTGCTACTAGCCTTATGACGTTAATTTCATGGCTGAGTGATATGCCATTGTACATAAGGACCACAACTTCCTTATCCATTTTTCTCTTTCCTGGGATATTTAAGGTGTAACGAAGTGGAGGTTCTTGTCAACAGAGCAGCCCTAAACTTTGGGGTGCCTGTGTCTTGCTGATTTTTAGTTTTCCCAATTTATACGCCCATGAGTGGAAGTGCCCTATGCTCTCTAAGCTGAGTTTTTTAGATGTTTCAGGACACACCGTACACTTCTCCAGAGTGGCTGTTGGCAATTTACATCCCGCCCATCAGCGTAGCAAGGCTCCCGTTTCTCCATGGCCTGTCCTACATTTCTGGTTTTGACACTTTATTCAGCATGGCCCTTTTGACCGATGGGAAGCGAGACTTCTTTGTAGCGCTGATTTGCCTTTCCAGGTTGCTTGGTTGGCCAAAAAGGGCGTATGCGTTTTTTCCTGAATATATTCAGGAAAAAACGCATACGCCCTTTTTGGCCAAGGGCATCATTGTCGAGGTTTTGCCGCCTTTCCTGTGCTTTAAAGGCGATTCGACTCTACCTCCTGAAATCTGTTTCCTGCAATTCTGCTCTGCTTTCAAATCCTCTTCGTTGCCTTCCCTCAATATATTTGTGGACGAGAGTTATCATTTCTAACTCTGCAGGTTTGTGAATTGCAGTGCCCCTGAGCGCGATTTTTCAACTCGCTTTTTTGGGAGCTGGCCGCAAAAGCACAGGATTGCTTCAGGCCCTCTTCTGCTTCCGGGCGGCAGGCTGAGCCTGTGGTTAATCCTTCTTCCTGATGGGAAAATAGAGTGACATGTGGCTGTCCCAACACCTAGAGCTAGTCTCTCATTGGTTCCCCCTCTTCCCGTTTATCCTCAGGACAAATTGCAACCTGTACGGAACAGAAGGTTAAAGGGGCTGATTCTCCAAGGACGGAGATTGCTAGTAAAGCGGCTGTAATGGCCAACCCGAGCACCAGGAGATGAGAAATGAGGTGCGTTTTAGAAACCTTTCCCGATCACACGGTTTACCATCTTCTGGGTTTCTCATGCATGTTTTCGATGTAGGAAGATGCCCTTGAACCTGGAGATTTTGGACCCATGGGATGGGTACCACGCAATATTACTTTAAAGGGTCTCCGTTTTCTCACCCAACCTCAGCAAACCTCTCAGCCCCAAGAGTGTCCACCCTTATGTCTCAATCAGCTGTGGGTCTAGAGATGGTCAATAAAGGTGGCATCCCAGCCCCTGAACGAATTCTGTATGAATTTCTCTCTCTTTCACTGTCTTTGTTTCACGGGTTTTTAAAAGTAATTGATTTTTATAATGGGGTTTAGCTGCTTTTCACTGCTGTGTTTATGCCTCTTTACACCCACTTGACTCACTTACAGAGAGATATCAATACATTGGTTTTAAGAGTCTTACTAGTCAGATATATTCTTGGGCGGTGAACAGGGGGTGTTGAATCCAGTTCACTGAGCAAGGAGTAGGTCTTGTCTGTTACATATTGGGTTTATGGAACGGTATCTGAGCTAATTTGAAACCCTTGTTTTATGCATCACCCACCTCACCTTTCCCGCTAAGCAGCCATAGTGTGTCTTCTAAACATGTGACGCTGTTCTGTTTTGTAATTCAGTTCAAGTGTAGCGGTTTTTACATTCCCTCTCTAAGTGATATCTTATGATAAGTGTCTTTTTCTGTGTGACTTATTTCACTTAGAATCGTCGTACCTAAATCCTCTCATCATGCTGCTACTAGCCTTATGACGTTAATTTCATGGCTGAGTGATATGCCATTGTACATAAGGACCACAACTTCCTTATCCATTTTTCTCTTTCCTGGGATATTTAAGGTGTAACGAAGTGGAGGTTCTTGTCAACAGAGCAGCCCTAAACTTTGGGGTGCCTGTGTCTTGCTGATTTTTAGTTTTCCCAATTTATACGCCCATGAGTGGAAGTGCCCTATGCTCTCTAAGCTGAGTTTTTTAGATGTTTCAGGACACACCGTACACTTCTCCAGAGTGGCTGTTGGCAATTTACATCCCGCCCATCAGCGTAGCAAGGCTCCCGTTTCTCCATGGCCTGTCCTACATTTCTGGTTTTGACACTTTATTCAGCATGGCCCTTTTGACCGATGGGAAGCGAGACTTCTTTGTAGCGCTGATTTGCCTTTCCAGGTTGCTTGGTTGGCCAAAAAGGGCGTATGCGTTTTTTCCTGAATATATTCAGGAAAAAACGCATACGCCCTTTTTGGCCAAGGGCATCATTGTCGAGGTTTTGCCGCCTTTCCTGTGCTTTAAAGGCGATTCGACTCTACCTCCTGAAATCTGTTTCCTGCAATTCTGCTATGCTTTCAAATCCTCTTCGTTGCCTTCCCTCAATATATTTGTGGACGAGAGTTATCATTTCTAACTCTGCAGGTTTGTGAATTGCAGTGCCCCTGAGCGCGATTTTTCAACTCGCTTTTTTGGGAGCTGGCCGCAAAAGCACAGGATTGCTTCAGGCCCTCTTCTGCTTCCGGGCGGCAGGCTGAGCCTGTGGTTAATCCTTCTTCCTGATGGGAAAATAGAGTGACCTGTGGCTGTCCCAACACCTAGAGCTAGTCTCTCATTGGTTCCCCCTCTTCCCGTTTATCCTCAGGACAAATTGCAACCTGTACGGAACAGAAGGTTAAAGGGGCTGATTCTCCAAGGACGGAGATTGCTAGTAAAGCGGCTGTAATGGCCAACCCGAGCACAAGGAGATGAGAAATGAGGTGCGTTTTAGAAACCTTTCCCGATCACACGGTTTACCATCTTCTGGGTTTCTCATGCATGTTTTCGATGTAGGAAGATGCCCTTGAACCTGGAGATTTTGGACCCATGGGATGGGTACCACGCAATATTACTTTAAAGGGTCTCCGTTTTCTCACCCAACCTCAGCAAACCTCTCAGCCCCAAGAGTGTCCACCCTTATGACTCAATCAGCTGTGGGTCTAGAGATGGTCAATAAAGGTGGCATCCCAGCCCCTGAACGAATTCTGTATGAATTTCTCTCTCTTTCACTGTCTTTGTTTCACGGGTTTTTAAAAGTAATTGATTTTTATAATGGGGTTTAGCTGCTTTTCACTGCTGTGTTTATGCCTCTTTACACCCACTTGACTCACTTACAGAGAGATATCAATACATTGGTTTTAAGAGTCTTACTAGTCAGATATATTCTTGGGCGGTGAACAGGGGGTGTTGAATCCAGTTCACTGAGCAAGGAGTAGGTCTTGTCTGTTACATATTGGGTTTATGGAACGGTATCTGAGCTAATTTGAAACCCTTGTTTTATGCATCACCCACCTCACCTTTCCCGTTAAGCAGCCATAGTGTGTCTTCTAAACATGTGACGCTGTTCTGTTTTGTAATTCAGTTCAAGTGTAGCGGTTTTTACATTCCCTCTCTAAGTGATATCTTATGATAAGTGTCTTTTTCTGTGTGACTTATTTCACTTAGAATCGTCGTACCTAAATCCTCTCATCATGCTGCTACTAGCCTTATGACGTTAATTTCATGGCTGAGTGATATGCCATTGTACATAAGGACCACAACTTCCTTATCCATTTTTCTCTTTCCTGGGATATTTAAGGTGTAACGAAGTGGAGGTTCTTGTCAACAGAGCAGCCCTAAACTTTGGGGTGCCTGTGTCTTGCTGATTTTTAGTTTTCCCAATTTATACGCCCATGAGTGGAAGTGCCCTATGCTCTCTAAGCTGAGTTTTTTAGATGTTTCAGGACACACCGTACACTTCTCCAGAGTGGCTGTTGGCAATTTACATCCCGCCCATCAGCGTAGCAAGGCTCCCGTTTCTCCATGGCCTGTCCTGCATTTCTGGTTTTGACACTTTATTCAGCATGGCCCTTTTGACCGATGGGAAGCGAGACTTCTTTGTAGCGCTGATTTGCCTTTCCAGGTTGCTTGGTTGGCCAAAAAGGGCGTATGCGTTTTTTCCTGAATATATTCAGGAAAAAACGCATACGCCCTTTTTGGCCAAGGGCATCATTGTCGAGGTTTTGCCGCCTTTCCTGTGCTTTAAAGGCGATTCGACTCTACCTCCTGAAATCTGTTTCCTGCAATTCTGCTATGCTTTCAAATCCTCTTCGTTGCCTTCCCTCAATATATTTGTGGACGAGAGTTATCATTTCTAACTCTGCAGGTTTGTGAATTGCAGTGCCCCTGAGCTCGATTTTTCAACTCGCTTTTTTGGGAGCTGGCCGCAAAAGCACAGGATTGCTTCAGGCCCTCTTCTGCTTCCGGGCGGCAGGCTGAGCCTGTGGTTAATCCTTCTTCCTGATGGGAAAATAGAGTGACCTGTGCCTGTCCCCACACCTAGACCTAGTCTCTCATTGGTTCCCCCTCTTCCCGTTCATCCTCAGGACAAATTGCAACCTGTTCGGAACAGGAGGTTAAAGGTGCTGATTCTCCAAGGAGGGAGATTGCTAGTAAAGTGGCTGTAATGGCGAGCCCGAGCACAAGGAAATGAGAAATGAGGTGCGTTTTAGAAACCTTTCCCGATCACACGGTGTACCGTCTTCTGGGTTTCTCATGCATGTTTTCGATGTAGGAAGATGCCCTTGAACCTGGAGATTTTGGACCCATGGGATGGGTACCACGCAGTATTACTTTAAAGGGTCTGCGTTTGCTCACCCAACCTCACCAAACCTCTCAGCCCCAAGAGTGTCCACCCTTATGTCTCAATCAGCTGTGGGTCTAGAGATGGTCAATAAAGGTGGCATCCCAGCCCCTGAACGAATTCTGTATGAATTTCTCTCTGTTTCACTGTCTTTGTTTCACGGGTTTTTAAAAGTAATTGACTTTTATAATGGGGTTTAGCTGCTTTTCACTGCTGTGTTTATGCCGATTTACACCCACTTGACTCACTTACAGAGAGATATCAATACATTGGTTTTAAGAGTCTTACTAGTCAGATATATTCTTGGGCGGTGAACAGGGGGTATTGAGTCCAGTTCACTGAGCAAGGAGTAGGTCTTGTCTGTTACATATTGGGTTTATGGAACAGTATCTGAGCTAATTTGATACCCTTGTTTTATGCATCACCCCACCTCACCTTTCCCGTTAAGCAGCCATAGTGTGTTTTCTAAACGTGTGACGCTGTTCTGTTTTGTAATTCAGTTCAAGTGTAGCGGATTTTACATTCCCTCTATAAGTGATATCTTACGATAAGTGTCTTTCTCTGTGACTTATTTCACTTAGAATCGTCGTACCTAAATCCACTCATCATGCTGCTTCCAGCCTTATGACGTTGATTTCATGCCTGAGTGATATTCCATTGTACATAAGGACCACAACTTCTTTATCCATTTTTCTCTTTCCTGGGATATTTAAGGTGTAATGAAGTGGAGGTTCTTGTCAACAGAGCAGCCCTAAACTTTGGGGTGCCTGTGTCTTGCTGATTTTTAGTTTTCCCAATTTATACGCCCATGAGTGGAAGTGCCCTATGCTCTCTAAGCTGAGTTTTTTAGGTGTTTCAGGACACACCGTACACTTCTCCAGATTGGCTGTTGGCAATTTACATCCCGCCCATCAGCGTAGCAAGGCTCCCGTTTCTCCATGGCCTGTCCTGCATTTCTGGTTTTGACACTTTATTCAGCATGGCCCTTTTGACCGATGGGAAGCGAGACTTCTTTGTAGCGCTGATTTGCCTTTCCAGGTTGCTTGGTTGGCCAAAAAGGGCGTATGCGTTTTTTCCTGAATATATTCAGGAAAAAACGCATACGCCCTTTTTGGCCAAGGGCATCATTGTCGAGGTTTTGCCGCTTTTCCTGTGCTTTAAAGGCGATTCGACTCTACCTCCTGAAATCAGTTTCCTGCAATTCTGCTATGCTTTCAAATCCTCTTCGTTGCCTTCCCTCAATATATTTGTGGACGAGAGTTACCATTTATAACTCTGCAGGTTTGTGAATTGCAGTGCCCCTGAGCTCCATTTTTCAACTCGCTTTTTTGGGAGCTGGCCGCAAAAGCACAGGATTGCTTCAGGCCCTGTTCTGCTTCCGGGCGGCAGGCTGAGCCTGTGGTTAATCCTTCTTCCTGATGGGAAAATAGAGTGACATGTGGCTGTCCCAATACCTAGAGCTAGTCTCTCATTGGTTCCCCCTCTTCCCGTTTATCCTCAGGACAAATTGCAACCTGTAGGGAACAGAAGGTTAAAGGGGCTGATTCTCCAAGGAGGGAGATTGCTAGTAAAGCGGCTGTAATGGCCAACCCGAGCACAAGGAGATGAGAAATGAGGTGCGTTTTAGAAACCTTTCCCGATCACACGGTGTACCATCTTCTGGGTTTCTCATGCATGTTTTCGATGTAGGAAGATGCCCTTGAACCTGGAGATTTTGGACCCATGGGATGGATACCACGCAGTATTACTTTAAAGGGTCTGCGTTTGCTCACCCAACCTCACCAAACCTCTCAGCCCCAAGAGTGTCCACCCTTATGACTCAATCAGCTGTGGGTCTAGAGATGGTCAATAAAGGTGGCATCCCAGCCCCTGAACGAATTCTGTATGAATTTCTCTCTCTTTCACTGTCTTTGTTTCACGGGTTTTTAAAAGTAATTGATTTTTATAATGGGGTTTAGCTGCTTTTCACTGCTGGGTTTATGCCGCTTTACACCCACTTGACTCACTTACAGAGGGATATCAATACATTGGTTTTAAGAGTCTTACTAGTCAGATATATTCTTGGGCGGTGAACAGGGGGTGTTGAGTCCAGTTCACTGAGCAAGGAGTAGGTCTTGTCTATTACATATTGGGTTTATGGAACGGTATCTGAGCTAATTTGAAACCCTCGTTTTATGCATCACCCCACCTCACCTTTCCCGTTAAGCAGCCATAGTGTGTCTTCTAAACGTGTGACGCTGTTCTGTTTTGTAATTCAGTTCAAGTGTAGCGGTTTTTACATTCCCTCTCTAAGTGATATCTTATGATAAGTGTCTTTTTCTGTGTGACTTATTTCACTTAGAATCGTCGTACCTAAATCCTCTCATCATGCTGCTACTAGCCTTATGACGTTGATTTCATGCCTGAGTGATATTCCATTGTACATAAGGACCACAACTTCTTTATCCATTTTTCTCTTTCCTGGGATATTTAAGGTGTAATGAAGTGGAGGTTCTTGTCAACAGAGCAGCCCTAAACTTTGGGGTGCCTGTGTCTTGCTGATTTTTAGTTTTCCCAATTTATACGCCCATGAGTGGAAGTGCCCTATGCTCTCTAAGCTGAGTGTTTTAGATGTTTCAAGACACACCGTACACTTCTCCAGAGTGGCTGTTGGCAATTTAAATCCCGCCCATCAGCGTAGCAAGGCTCCCGTTTCTCCATGGCCTGTCTTGCATTTCTGGTTTTGACTCTTTATTCAGCATGGCCCTTTTGACCGATGGGAAGCGAGACTTCTTTGTAGCGCTGATTTGCCTTTCCAGGTTGCTTGGTTGGCCAAAAAGGGCGTATGCGTTTTTTCCTGAATATATTCAAGAAAAAACGCATACGCCCTTTTTGGCCAAGGGCATCATGGTCGAGGTTTTGCCACTTTTCCTGTGCTTTAAATGCGATTCGAATCTACCTCCTGAAATCTGTTTCCTGCAATTCTGCCTTGCTTTCAAATCCTCTTTGTTGCCTTCCCTCAATATATTTGTGGACGAGAGTTATCATTTCTAACTCTGCAGGTTTGTGAATTGCAGTGCCCCTGAGCTCCACTTTTCAAATCGCTTTCTTGGGAGCTGGCCGCAAAAGCGCAGGATTGCTTCAGGCCCTATTGTGGTTCCGGGCGGCAGGCTGAGCCTGTGGTTAATTCTTCTTCCTGATGAGAAAATAGAGTGACCTGTGCCTGTCCCCACACCTAGACCTAGTCTCTCATTGGTTCCCCCTCTTCCCGTTCATCCTCAGGACAAATTTGCAACCTGTACAGAACAGGAGGTTAAAGTTGCTCATTCTCCAAGGAGGGAGATTGCTAGTAAAGCGGCTGGAATGGCGAGCCCGAGCACAAGGAGATGAGAAATGAGGTGCGTTTTAGAAACCTTTCCCGATCACATGGTGTACCATCTTCTGGGTTTCTCATGCATGTTTTCGATGTAGGAAGATGCCCTTGAACCTGGAGATTTTGGACCCATGGGATGGATACCACGCAGTATTACTTTAAAGGGTCTGCGTTTGCTCACCCAACCTCACCAAACCTCTCAGCCCCAAGAGTGTCCACCCTTATGACTCAATCAGCTGTGGGTCTAGAGATGGTCAATAAAGGTGGCATCCCAGCCCCTGAACGAATTCTGTATGAATTTCTCTCTCTTTCACTGTCTTTGTTTCACGGGTTTTTAAAAGTAATTGATTTTTATAATGGGGTTTAGCTGCTTTTCACTGCTGGGTTTATGCCGCTTTACACCCACTTGACTCACTTACAGAGGGATATCAATACATTGGTTTTAAGAGTCTTACTAGTCAGATATATTCTTGGGCGGTGAACAGGGGGTGTTGAGTCCAGTTCACTGAGCAAGGAGTAGGTCTTGTCTATTACATATTGGGTTTATGGAACGGTATCTGAGCTAATTTGAAACCCTTGTTTTATGCATCACCCCACCTCACCGTTCCCGTTAAGCAGCCATAGTGTGTCTTCTAAACGTGTGACGCTGTTCTGTTTTGTAATTCAGTTCAAGTGTAGCGGTTTTTACATTCCCTCTCTAAGTGATATCTTATGATAAGTGTCTTTTTCTGTGTGACTTATTTCACTTAGAATCGTCGTACCTAAATCCTCTCATCATGCTGCTACTAGCCTTATGACGTTGATTTCATGCCTGAGTGATATTCCATTGTACATAAGGACCACAACTTCTTTATCCATTTTTCTCTTTCCTGGGATATTTAAGGTGTAATGAAGTGGAGGTTCTTGTCAACAGAGCAGCCCTAAACTTTGGGGTGCCTGTGTCTTGCTGATTTTTAGTTTTCCCAATTTATACGCCCATGAGTGGAAGTGCCCTATGCTCTCTAAGCTGAGTGTTTTAGATGTTTCAGGACACACCGTACACTTCTCCAGAGTGGCTGTTGGCAATTTAAATCCCGCCCATCAGCGTAGCAAGGCTCCCGTTTCTCCATGGCCTGTCTTGCATTTCTGGTTTTGACACTTTATTCAGCATGGCCCTTTTGACCGATGGGAAGCGAGACTTCTTTGTAGCGCTGATTTGCCTTTCCAGGTTGCTTGGTTGGCCAAAAAGGGCGTATGCGTTTTTTCCTGAATATATTCAGGAAAAAACGCATACGCCCTTTTTGGCCAAGGGCATCATGGTCGAGGTTTTGCCGCTTTTCCTGTGCTTTAAAGGCGATTCGACTCTACCTCCTGAAATCTGTTTCCTGCAATTCTGCTATGCTTTCAAATCCTCTTCGTTGCCTTCCCTCAATATATTTGTGGACGAGAGTTATCATTTCTAACTCTGCAGGTTTGTGAATTGCAGTGCCCTGAGCGCGATTTTTCAACTCGCTTTTTTGGGAGCTGGCCGCAAAAGCACAGGATTGCTTCAGGCCCTCTTCTGCTTCCGGGCGGCAGGCTGAGCCTGTGGTTAATCCTTCTTCCTGATGGGAAAATAGAGTGACCTGTGGCTGTCCCAACACCTAGAGCTAGTCTCTCATTGGTTCCCCCTCTTTCCGTTTATCCTCAGGACAAATTGCAACCTGTACGGAACAGAAGGTTAAAGGGGCTGATTCTCCAAGGACGGAGATTGCTAGTAAAGCGGCTGTAATGGCCAACCCGAGCACCAGGAGATGAGAAATGAGGTGCGTTTTAGAAACCTTTCCCGATCACACGGTTTACCATCTTCTGGGTTTCTCATGCATGTTTTCGATGTAGGAAGATGCCCTTGAACCTGGAGATTTTGGACCCATGGGATGGGTACCACGCAATATTACTTTAAAGGGTCTCCGTTTTCTCACCCAACCTCAGCAAACCTCTCAGCCCCAAGAGTGTCCACCCTTATGACTCAATCAGCTGTGGGTCTAGAGATGGTCAATAAAGGTGGCATCCCAGCCCCTGAACGAATTCTGTATGAATTTCTCTCTCTTTCACTGTCTTTGTTTCACGGGTTTTTAAAAGTAATTGATTTTTATAATGGGGTTTAGCTGCTTTTCACTGCTGTGTTTATGCCTCTTTACACCCACTTGACTCACTTACAGAGAGATATCAATACATTGGTTTTAAGAGTCTTACTAGTCAGATATATTCTTGGGCGGTGAACAGGGGGTGTTGAATCCAGTTCACTGAGCAAGGAGTAGGTCTTGTCTGTTACATATTGGGTTTATGGAACGGTATCTGAGCTAATTTGAAACCCTTGTTTTATGCATCACCCACCTCACCTTTCCCGTTAAGCAGCCATAGTGTGTCTTCTAAACATGTGACGCTGTTCTGTTTTGTAATTCAGTTCAAGTGTAGCGGTTTTTACATTCCCTCTCTAAGTGATATCTTATGATAAGTGTCTTTTTCTGTGTGACTTATTTCACTTAGAATCGTCGTACCTAAATCCTCTCATCATGCTGCTACTAGCCTTATGACGTTAATTTCATGGCTGAGTGATATGCCATTGTACATAAGGACCACAACTTCCTTATCCATTTTTCTCTTTCCTGGGATATTTAAGGTGTAACGAAGTGGAGGTTCTTGTCAACAGAGCAGCCCTAAACTTTGGGGTGCCTGTGTCTTGCTGATTTTTAGTTTTCCCAATTTATACGCCCATGAGTGGAAGTGCCCTATGCTCTCTAAGCTGAGTTTTTTAGATGTTTCAGGACACACCGTACACTTCTCCAGAGTGGCTGTTGGCAATTTACATCCCGCCCATCAGCGTAGCAAGGCTCCCGTTTCTCCATGGCCTGTCCTGCATTTCTGGTTTTGACACTTTATTCAGCATGGCCCTTTTGACCGATGGGAAGCGAGACTTCTTTGTAGCGCTGATTTGCCTTTCCAGGTTGCTTGGTTGGCCAAAAAGGGCGTATGCGTTTTTTCCTGAATATATTCAGGAAAAAACGCATACGCCCTTTTTGGCCAAGGGCATCATTGTCGAGGTTTTGCCGCCTTTCCTGTGCTTTAAAGGCGATTCGACTCTACCTCCTGAAATCTGTTTCCTGCAATTCTGCTATGCTTTCAAATCCTCTTCGTTGCCTTCCCTCAATATATTTGTGGACGAGAGTTATCATTTCTAACTCTGCAGGTTTGTGAATTGCAGTGCCCCTGAGCTCCATTTTTCAACTCGCTTTTTTGGGAGCTGGCCGCAAAAGCACAGGATTGCTTCAGGCCCTCTTCTGCTTCCGGGCGGCAGGCTGAGCCTGTGGTTAATCCTTCTTCCTGATGGGAAAATAGAGTGACCTGTGCCTGTCCCCACACCTAGACCTAGTCTCTCATTGGTTCCCCCTCTTCCCGTTCATCCTCAGGACAAATTGCAACCTGTTCGGAACAGGAGGTTAAAGGTGCTGATTCTCCAAGGAGGGAGATTGCTAGTAAAGTGGCTGTAATGGCGAGCCCGAGCACAAGGAGATGAGAAATGAGGTGCGTTTTAGAAACCTTTCCCGATCACACGGTGTACCGTCTTCTGGGTTTCTCATGCATGTTTTCGATGTAGGAAGATGCCCTTGAACCTGGAGATTTGGGACCCATGGGATGGGTACCACGCAGTATTACTTTAAAGGGTCTGCGTTTGCTCACCCAACCTCACCAAACCTCTCAGCCCCAAGAGTGTCCACCCTTATGTCTCAATCAGCTGTGGGTCTAGAGATGGTCAATAAAGGTGGCATCCCAGCCCCTGAACGAATTCTGTATGAATTTCTCTCTGTTTCACTGTCTTTGTTTCACGGGTTTTTAAAAGTAATTGACTTTTATAATGGGGTTTAGCTGCTTTTCACTGCTGTGTTTATGCCGATTTACACCCACTTGACTCACTTACAGAGAGATATCAATACATTGGTTTTAAGAGTCTTACTAGTCAGATATATTCTTGGGCGGTGAACAGGGGGTATTGAGTCCAGCTCACTGAGCAAGGAGTAGGTCTTGTCTGTTACATATTGGGTTTATGGAACAGTATCTGAGCTAATTTGATACCCTTGTTTTATGCATCACCCCACCTCACCTTTCCCGTTAAGCAGCCATAGTGTGTTTTCTAAACGTGTGACGCTGTTCTGTTTTGTAATTCAGTTCAAGTGTAGCGGATTTTACATTCCCTCTATAAGTGATATCTTACGATAAGTGTCTTTCTCTGTGACTTATTTCACTTAGAATCGTCGTACCTAAATCCACTCATCATGCTGCTTCCAGCCTTATGACGTTGATTTCATGCCTGAGTGATATTCCATTGTACATAAGGACCACAACTTCTTTATCCATTTTTCTCTTTCCTGGGATATTTAAGGTGTAATGAAGTGGAGGTTCTTGTCAACAGAGCAGCCCTAAACTTTGGGGTGCCTGTGTCTTGCTGATTTTTAGTTTTCCCAATTTATACGCCCATGAGTGGAAGTGCCCTATGCTCTCTAAGCTGAGTTTTTTAGGTGTTTCAGGACACACCGTACACTTCTCCAGATTGGCTGTTGGCAATTTACATCCCGCCCATCAGCGTAGCAAGGCTCCCGTTTCTCCATGGCCTGTCCTGCATTTCTGGTTTTGACACTTTATTCAGCATGGCCCTTTTGACCGATGGGAAGCGAGACTTCTTTGTAGCGCTGATTTGCCTTTCCAGGTTGCTTGGTTGGCCAAAAAGGGCGTATGCGTTTTTTCCTGAATATATTCAGGAAAAAACGCATACGCCCTTTTTGGCCAAGGGCATCATTGTCGAGGTTTTGCCGCTTTTCCTGTGCTTTAAAGGCGATTCGACTCTACCTCCTGAAATCAGTTTCCTGCAATTCTGCTATGCTTTCAAATCCTCTTC